>NC_142466.1:61241380-61557726 GCF_049115385.1 Moschus berezovskii
ACTAATTAAACATTGAAATTCAACATGCCAAAATTTTAAATGGCATCAAGGGAAAAGAGTTCTAAGTTTGCATCCTCTAAATATGTCTATACATGAGTTGCAGAGAGATAAAAAACATTAGAAAATCCAGTAAAAGTCGGGAATCTTCAAGTAAGTGTCTGGTTTCCTAGCCGAAGATCTAAGATTTTTGAAAATGTCTCCCAGCCTGGGCTCTTACACTGTCAGGTACTCCATTTTGACTGAATTGACCTATTTTTTGATGAACAGAATTAAATTGTTTCAACACATTGTAGAACAATAAAAGTCTATTTTATCACCCCTGTATGCCTCGCATGAGGGACAGTCCTTGGCATTTAGTAGATACTTGAATGGATTAGACAAATCAAAAGGAGGATGTTCCTTCAAGCACTGGGAATAAATTGGGAAGTAAGGAGAACCAACACTCTACAATGATAAAGTCGTATATGAGTGTCAATAAGGAAACAGGAAAATTTCAAGTCTGAGCCCAGATCTATTCAGAAACCTTTGCATATGTATCTGGAAAGCATTTGCCAAGCAAATAGTCACATAACCTAAATCACGCAAACAAAATCCATGTAGAAACTACTGGAGTTGTGACCATATTCTACAAGCAAATATGCTAAGATATTCAACTAAATGTGAATCGCGTTACAAAGTCTTAGTTCATTAAATCAACAAATGTATTCATTGCCTACCATATGTAAATAACTAAGATGAAAGTGCAAGAAGACAGATACTAGGACGAATAAAATATAGGCCTTGTCTTCAACAGGCTTGAGGTCTCAGGGCATTATGTGGCTCTGAACACTTAAAATGAAATCAATTTGTATTAAAGTTGGGATACAGGTAACACTATAAAGGTATAAAAAGGAAGGGATCCTTCTGTCCAGGAGAACTGAAGAAGACTTCACCGGAAAAGGGACATTTGAAATGAATAGTTTTTCAATAAGTGCGTTTCTACACCACTTAAAAGTAAATCTGCAATTTCAAATCACCCCCAGATAGAAGATAAACCATTTGGAGAATTCGAAGCAATTACTGATGGCTGAATAGCAAACCACAAAACCCTAGGAGCAGTGAACACCAGAGGAAAATGGAAAACTGTCATCTCCTCTGTGGCATTCTACCTCCACCATCATGTAACCCTGTTCCTTTGGCACTGGCAAAGAAAAACAGTCAAAGGCACAGTTCAGTCTCCAGGAGTGATGCTATGGTCGAAGAATGAAAAAGCCACAACCACACTCACAACAGATGCTCCCAGGGAAGGAAACGCACTTCTCCTGCACTTCTGTTTCCAGAATCATCTAGCATGGCTGCTTCACACCACACACTGCACCACTGTAATACCACTGTCTGTCTCTCTCATTCTCTTCACAAAATTGAGAGCTGCGTGAAAGTAGAGACCTTATCTTTCATAACTGTTTTCAGTACATCCAAAAGAGTGCCTAGCCTGCAATGGATACTCAGTAAGAGACGAATAAATACAATACCAGAACCTACATCAACAACAAACCCTCACAGACTGTGCCTGTCACAAGCAGTGCCCTATGCCAGATGCCTGAGGCATACAAAGCCCTTAAAGTCTTCATAATCTATTTGGGCAGGCAGTCTGCATGCATAAACAACAATGTGAAGTGAGAAGCACTGGCTCCTAACGAGAATGAATTGCTAGAGGGAATTGGAAAGAAGGAGCAGTCATCCAAGCCACCATGCAAAGCAACCTGAAGAAATATGGGTAGGCACACGATGGCTACCTGAAGGACCAATTAGAAGTCAGCCTAAAGCACTGCAGCTCCTACAAGAGCTGGGAAAAAAAACTCCTCTGTTCTGTGCTTGCTGGCAAAGCTGGCTGACCGAGGAATAAAAGTGGCCTTGCTTTGGGGGAAGGCGGCAAGCAGGCCCTGGGAGACTCAGAGAGCTATAAATGGCGCCACCTAGAGGACAGTCTCATAACAGCAGAAAAATTAGGGTGTTTCTGGTGAAAGAAAGGATTCAGGGTCAACAAGAGAAGGGGGCAACAGAGGATGAGATGGTTGGATGTCATCACTGTCTCAATGGACATGAGTTAGAGCAAACTCCAGGAGATAGTGAAGGGCAGGGAAGCCTGGCATGCTGCAGCCCATGGGGTCGCAAAGAGTTGGACACAACTTAGCGACTGAACAAATGCATGAAAAAGAATGCTTTCTTCCGAAAGATACCTACACTGCAAGGTCACCAGGCAGATATTCTAGATAAAGTAGAGTAGTTCAGTGACATCTTTCCATCACCACCCTTAGAAATACATCCAAGTGATCCTCTGTGCTTAGTTGCTCAGTCATGTGTCCCCATGGACTGTAGCCTGCCAGGCTCCTCTGTCCGTGGAGTTCTCCAGGCAAAAATACTGGAGTAGTAACCTTTCACTTCTCCAGGGGATCTTCCCGAACCAGGGATCGAACCCAGGTCTCCTACATTGCAGGCAGATTCTTTATCATCCAAGCCACCACGGAAACCCAAATGATCCTGTGAAAGTGAAAATCGCTCCAACTCTTTGTGACCCAGAATTCTCCAGGCCAGAATACTGGAGTAGGTAGCCTTTCCATTCTCCAAGGGATCTTCCCAATATAGGGATCCAACCCAGGTCTCCCACATTGCAGGCGGATTCTTTACCAGCTAAGCCACAAGGGAAACCCAAGAATACTGGAGTGAAAAAAAGGAAAGCCTATCCTTTCTCCAGCAGATCTTTCCAACCCAGGAATCGAACCGGAGTCTCCCGCTTTGCAGGCAGATTCTTTACCAACTGAGCTACTAGGGAAGCCCCCAAATGATCCTCTGGCTCTAATCAAATGTATCTGTATATTTTGTGCTTATTCAAGGGTCACATTGGGCTTGCCAGGTGGCACTAATGGTAAAGAACCCACCTATCAATGCAGGAGATGTAAGAGATGCGGGTTTGATCCCTAGGTCGGGAAGGTCCCCTGCGGGAGGGCATCACAATCCACTCCAGTATTCTTGCCTAGAGAATCCAATGGACAGAGGACTATGGCGGGCTATGGTCCATAGGGTCGCAAAGAGTTGGACATGACTGAAACGACTTAGCACACACTCACGCAAGGTTAGCATTATCACAGGCAGCATTGCATCTCACAGTGTGAAGGCCATCAAAGGCCCACTGCACTGGAAGGCCCTACCTACAAGGTTAACCACATGGGAGCCATTTTTAAGCTGAGTAAACCAATGTTTCAGCCAGAAATGTCATTTACTAAGGTTTAATGAATGAATGAGCAAATGAACGAATGTACACTGAAATCAAGTCATGAAACACAAGATTACCCAAATCATGGATTAAAGTCCTTTTGACACCCAAAAGATTAATAATGACTTAGCTAATATAAGAACTTCCTGCCCTGTCATTACTACAGGTTGGAGCCATCTGTCCCAGAAACTCTTTGGTTTTACTGGACTCCAACCTAAGACCAAGGCTACAAACTCAGTGGTCTCTGAGCTACAGAAGGGTTGCTTTAGACTCAGTGGTACTTTTGCAAAAACTGAATTAACTGTCAGAACTTAAACATCTAGTGATTCACACAGAAATGGGTATTTCAGTTCTTGGTCAAGATCTGGCAATCCTAGCCCTGTATTTCTAGATGGCAACATTTTCCACCACCTGCTTTACTCCCCATTGCTGTAAAACCTAAACCAGTTTAGATTCCACATTATAGTAACATGCTGTATGTGTGGGCATTCCAGGTGGACCCTGGAAGGCAATTAGCTGGGTGAGGATTGGATTTTGGAATTAATCAGGTAGTTGACAGAGGCAATTGATTTCTTTCCTATTCTTTGTTTCCCTGTCTTTAAATTGAATAATCATTTATCCCTTTTATACTCGTCTCCCTTTGATGATTTCTTATGTATACCTCAATAAGAATCAAGATCCTTGTCTATTTTGTTCACTCCTGAACCCAGTACCTAGAACAGCGCCTGGAATTAGTAGATGCTTAATAAGCATTTGTTGAATGAATTAAAAAGAGCCCCACAGGCAGGTGAACTTAGAGCTTGTTATACAAAGTGAAGTAAGTCAGAAAAACAAATATCATGTATTAACACATATTTATGGAATCTAGAAAAATGGTACTGATGCACCTATTTGCAGGGCAGGAATAGAGACACAGCCATAGAGAACAGACTTTGGACATAGTGGGGGAAGGAGAGGGTGGGATGAATTGAGAGAGTTGCATTGAATCATATACATTACCACATGGAGAAAAGATAGCTAGTGGGAAGTTGCTGTGTAACACAGGGAGCTCAACCTGGTGCTCTGAGATAACCTAGAGGGGTGGGATGCAGTTCAAGAGGGAAGGGACATATGTACACTTATGGCTGATTCACGTTGTTGTTTGGGAGAAGCCAACACAATATTGTAAAGCAGTTATGCTCCAGTTAAAAATAAAAAGATAATAAGAGACCCTTCAATCAAAGAGGCCATATATTGGCCACATGTCTGTCTGCCTTTTTTTTTTTTCTTTCACCAGATGGTACCCACCAAAGCTTGGCTCCCTCAATATAAAACGTTCCTTGGCCCTGTGCTTTAAGATTTTGCCTCAAATGGGTTGATCAAAAAAAATTAGCCACATTAGGGTATCAAGAAAACTGCAGATGAAACATATTGTTTCAAACCCAGTGGAAATGTATTAATTCCATCTAAATCAACTGTATAGGAAAGTTGATTTCCTATCTCAAATTCATTTTTAGTAATAAGAATGATATACATTTAAGATCATGGCACAATAATATAGCTAATTTGTTAATTACTCAATGTATGATAGATTAATGAAACATAGCACATGGGTGATGAAAAATACATAAGTAATTGAATTATGTTATGCTGCCCTCTCAGTGATTGAAGTGGTCTTAATAATCACCTTTATTTACTAATTAGTTACTATCCTTGCAAAATTTTTCAATCTGCCATTCTGAATTTTACCAAGATGTAAGAAATCTAATGGATTTCCCAGGTGGTACAGTGGTAAAGAATCTGCCTGCCTGCCGATGTAGGAAATGCAAGAGACCCAGGCTCAATCCCTGGGTCAGGAAGATCTCCTGGAGAAGGAAATGGCAACCCACTCCAGTGTTCTTGCCTGAAAAATACCATGGATAGAGGAGCCTGGTGGGCTATAGTCTATGGGGTGGCAGAGAGTTGGACATGACTGAGCACAGTAGCACAAGAAACCTAATGGATTTTCAGTCTTAAATAGGAATATAAAATATCTATTCCTGACCACAAAATTAAATGTAAAGTTATCTCTCGTTCATTTTTTCTTTCTTTTCCTATCTGTTAGGCCTACCAAAATCTATTTGAGCCACAAAATTTCCGAGAGACCTCTTCCAAATTTGTCAATGTATTTCCATCTCTCCAGCTGATTGCAGCCGTGAAATTAAAAGACGCTTATTCCTTGGAAGGAAAGTTATGACCGACCTAGATAGTATATTAAAAAGCAGAGACATCACTTTGCCAACAAAGGTCCATCTAGTCAAGGCTATGGTTTTTCCAGTGGTCATGTATGGATGTGAGAGTTGGACTGTGAAGAAAGCTGATCGCCGAAGAATTGATGCTTTTGAACTGTGGTGCTGGAGAAGACTCTTGAGAGTCCCTTGGACTGCAAGGAGATCCAATCAGTTCATTCTAAAGGAGATCAATCCTGGGTGTTCATTGGAAGGACTGATGCTAAAGATGAAACTCCAAAACTTTGGCCACCTCATGCGATGAGCTGACTCACTGGAAAAGAGTCTGATGCTGGGACGGATTGGGGGCAGGAGGAGAAGGGGATGACAGAGAATGAGATGGCTGGATGGCATCACTGACTCGATGGACATGAGTTTGAGTGAACTCCGGGAGTTGGTGATGGACAGGGAGGCCTGGCGTGCTGTGATTCATGGGGTCACAAAGAGTTGGACCCGATTGAGCGACTGAACTGAACTGAACTGAACTGATTCTTATACAAATTCCATTTTTTGGTGTGGTCAATTTTTTTTTTTTAATTAGTGCTTCCTTGGTGGCTCAGATGATAAAGAATCTGCAGGCAATGTGAGATACCGGGGTTTGATCCCTGCATCAGGAAGATCCCTAGAGGAGGGCATGACAAGCCACTCCAGTATTCTTGCCTGGAGAATTCCATGGAGAGGAGCCTGGTGGGCTGCAGTCCATGCGGTCACTAAGAGTCGGACACAACTGAGTGACTAACATGCACACACATTTTTTTAAATTAGAGTGTAGTAGATTTACAATGTTGTCATAGTTTCAGGTGTACAGAAAAGTGATTCATATATATATATATGTAATTGTTGCTGTTTTTTAGTCACAAAGAGTAGGACACTACTGAAGCATCTTAGCACACATGCATGCATATATATGTGTGTGTCTGTGTGTCTGTGTATATATATATTTTCAGATTATAGATTTTCCATTATAGATTATTATAAGACATTAAATGTCATTATATTACACATATATCATACATATATATAGAGAGTATATATATTATAGGTCTTTGTTTTTCTATTTCATATATATAGTAGTGTGTTTTTGTTAATCTCAAACGCCTAATTTATCCTTCCCCCATCTCCTGTTTTCCCATTTCATAACCATAAGGTTTTTTTCTATGTCCGTGAGTCTATTTCTGTTTTGTAAATAAGTTCATTTGTATCTTTTTTTTAAGATTTAACATATAAGTGATATCATATGATATTTGTCTTTATCTGACTTCACTTAATAAGTAATCTTTAGGTCCACCCATATGCTACAAAGATTTCATTTTTTATGGCTGAGTAATATTTCATTGTGTGTATATATATATATATATATATATACACACACACCACATCTTCTTTAGCCATTCATCTGTCATTGGACACCTAGGTTGCTTCCATCTCCCCTACTGTAAACAGTGCTGCTGTGAACAATTGGGCGCATGTATCTTTTTGAATTAGAGTTTTCTCTGAATATATGCCCAGGAATTGGATTGTGGACCATGTGGTAACTATATTTTTAGTTTTTTGAGGAACTTCCATACTGTTTTCCATAGTGGCTACACCCATTTATATTCCTACCAACAGTGTTGGGGGTCTCCTTTTTCCCCACACCCTCTCCAGCATTTATTGTAGATTTTTTTAAATGATGGCCATTCTGACTGGTGTAAGGTGGTACTTCATTACATTTTTGACTCGCATTTCTCTAATAATTAGCGATGATGAGCAGCTTTTCATGTGCCTGTTGGACATCTGTATGTTCCCTTTGGAGAAATGTCTATTTAGGTCTTATGCCCATTTTTTGATTGGATGGCTTGTTTTTTTGTTACTGAACTGTAGGAGCTGTTTGTATATTTTCAAAATTAATCCCTTGTCAGTCTCATCATTTGCAAATATTTTCTTCCAGTCCATAGTATGTCATTTTGTTTTGTTTATGGTTTCCTTTGGTGGACAAAAACTTTTAGTTTGATTAGGTTCCATTTGATTTTAAACAAATCCTTAAGAACTTATTTGTGGTGAGTACTTTCATACTTTCAACAGCATGGAACGGGACCTAGGAGGGACTGAAGTGAATGAAGTACTTTTATTTTTTTGCCATGGGCTCCAGTATGACTCAGCAGAGAACTATTGGTGATCTTCCCTTTATTTAAAATTTTTATAATTTGTTCTTCATGGATTTTTGTATTAATTACTGAGTTTTCTGGTACTGTCTTAAATTTTGCAGCCAAGACAAAAGGCTCACTTGCCTTACCCTATCCTGGCCCTGGTATTGGCATACAAGTGGGAGATTTGTCACTCCCAGGAAGGAATGAGCTGTGGAAAGTTATCTACTTTTTACAACTTAAAAATATCCAGGATTTCTGCATGTGACACTGGAACAAGAAAACTGGGTTGAAAAGTCATTGATCATTCAATGGAAGTAAAAACTTCCACAGAATACCTTAAAACACATTGTATCAGGAAAATCAAACTCCCCAAAATGATGAGAAAATACAGGGAAAACAATCACATATTTTAGGTTCACTATTGGGCTTACATTAAAAAGTGAAGATTGTAGAATAAGGAGAGCTAAGAAGCCATGTAAATTTTTTTTAATTTATTTATTTTTAATTGAAGAATAATTGCTATACAGTATTACATTGTTTTCTACCAAACATTAACATGAATCAGCCATAGGGTTTACCCATGCCCCTCCCCCTTGAACATCCCTCCCCATCCCACCCCTCTAGATTGTTACGGAACCCCGGTTTGAGTTCCCTGAGTCATACAGCAAATTCTAGGGATTTTTTTTTTTAATCCTGGAATCATCTTTAAAATGAAGCACACTGGAGAGCCAATCTATAAATCTATAAATAAGTCAATCCACCGATGGGGGGTAGAGTGTGTAACATGGAATCCACAAACTTCTTCCTCTTTCTTCGTCCCTCAGGCTGTTTTCAAAACCTCTGTGCTAATCCAGTTGGCACATTTTATTAACAAGGTCATACCTAGAAGTTCTTTAAATTGATCCAGGTTCTCCAACCAGGAAGTGACAAAAACAGAACTAGAACTTGGGCTTCTCATTCTCAGTTTTCTATTCCCTATGCCTCCAAACTGAAGGAGTCTCGGAAGAAGTTGCATTCGGCCTCCAGCTTTCCTGGTCTCAGAATTTGTCATGTTTTGGGAAAGAATCTATAGTTCACTAAGTCTTTTACCTTTATTCTCAGGAAGCCTAGAACCTACTGATAATAGATCATAGCACACTTGCAGGGGTATCCACATTTTCAACTAGATCAAAGCTCTGGGTTAAAGTGTGGTTCTGACCCTTGGCTGCACATTAGAGTCACCTGAGGAGACTTTAATAATACTAGATGCTGAATTCTCACCTCACATATTCAGATTTAATTGGTTTGGGGTAAAGCCTAGTATATTTTTGGTATGTTTTTTAATGCCCCAAAGTATCCCAATGTGCCAGCAAGATTGAGAACTGAGTTATAGTAATAAAACTAATTACATATGTGTAGACCTCAGCCAGTAGTTAGCCATAATTACCTACTGCAGCTGGGAAGTAAGGCCAGTCCTGGCTAACACAGCAGCAGTGCCAGGCTCAATGCTCACATCACCAAACCAAGCAAGCCCCTCCCACACCAACTGTCTCATTAGGACTTCAGACATTTTTAAAAAATAATTAATAAATTAGTTTAGGCTACACTGTGAGACATGCAGGGTCTTAGATCTCTGACCAGGGATCAAATCCATGCCCCCTGCAGTGGAAGCGCAGAGTCCTAACCACTGAACCACCAGGGAATTCCCCCTTTAGACATTTTTAAATTTCCCTTTTCCTCTCATTATATTGTTCAAATCTTTATCAATATTGATTGTCCTGGGAAGGGAGGAGGCTCAGAAAATACGGGAAAATACATGGAAGAAAATTAATTTTATCCATAACCCTACCACCCAAAGATAACCCTTGTTTACATTTGTTGTTTGATCTTGAATCTTTTCTATTCAGATGGATAGACATGAAGTTATTTACCAGTTAAGAGCATAGTGGACATAATATTTATTTATTTTTTAATTTGTACAGGCATATGGAAAATGCTCAAATAGGATGAAATTTTACACAAGAAGTGAATCTCCCCTCCCACTGCCTACCCACCTCTCACCTCCTCAGAGGCAGCTGGTGTTACTAGTTCTGTGGCAAACTCCCAGAAATATTGATAGCTATATCTTCTAGTTACAAAAATGGTTGCATACTACACAACCTATTCTATAATTTGCTTTCCTTACATTTCAGAGATGGGTCCATGGCCTTCACCTTTCTTTTCGACCCTGAATAGTTTTCCAGTGCATAAGTCCCTACAATTTCTTAACCAGTCCATTATTGGTGAGGATTTGTTTCCAATGTTCTGCTACTTTTATAATAAATATTTATTTATGTGTTTAGTTCTTTGTTCTTCCCTTAAATTTTTTTCATTTACTAAATATACTTCAAAAATTATGCTAATGGCTACTGGGCATTCCATTGTGTGAATTTATAATAACCTATTCAAATACTGAACTGTTAGACATCTATGTTGTTTCCATTTTTATCATTATGAATGATGATGCAATGAACAATCTTTAGATATGAATCTTTGTATTTCCATGTCCCTAGAATAAATGAAACAGGGTATAATTATTGGTCCAAAGGACATACTCTACTTAAGGCTTTTGACATAGAGTGCCAAATTGTTCTCCAGAAAGTTCACAGCAACTTCCATGAGTAATATATTAAAAGTTTAATTTCCACATCTTCTTTAAACTACAGTTGCTGCTGCTGCTGCTGCTAAGTCGCTTCAGTCGTGTCCGACTCTGTGCGACCCCATAGACGGCAGCCCACCAGGCTCCCCTGTCCCTGGGATTCTCCAGGCAAGAACACTGGAGTGAAAAAAAAAAAAAAGAACACTGGAGTGGGTTGCCATTTCCTTCTCCAATGCATGTTACTGACTTTCAAATTATGGGATTCACCCACTCTAATTTGAAAAGATACATGTACCCCAATGTTTATAGCATTATAGCATTACTTACAATAGCCAAGACATGAAAACAACTCAAGTGCCATCAACAGACTATTGATTCAACAGGATGTGGTGGTGGTGGTGGGGGTGTGTATGAAATGGAACATTGCTCAGCCATTAAAAAGAATGAAATAATGCCATTTGTAGCAACATGGATGGACCTACATAATATCATACTAAGTGAAATAAGTCAGACAAAGACAAATATTATATGATATCACTTATATGTGTAACCTAAAGAATAATACAAAAGAATCTATGTATAAAACAGAAATAGGCTCACAAACATAGAAAACAAACTTATGGTTAGCAAAGGGAACAGGGAAGGGACAAATTAGGAGTATGGGATTAACAGATATATATCTACTGTACATAAAATAGATAAACAATAAATAAGGATTTCTTGTACAGCACAGGGAATTATTTTCTATATCTTGTAATAACCTATAATGGAAAATAATCTGAAAATGTGTATATATATATATATATATATATATATATATATATATATATATATATATAAAACTGAATCACTTTGATGTACACCTGAAACTAACATAATATTGTAAATCAACTATATTTATAAAACAATGATGATAATAAAAAAGTATTAGAATGGAAAATAAAATTATGGGATTGGTTTGGGCTCAAAATACTTGTAATTTATTATCTAACTGTAATCTTTCTTCATCATTATGAAATATTCTGAGGCTTTAATAATTTCAGAGATTTTTTTTAAAAGACATATGCCTCTATATAATCACAACAAACACTATTTTAACTGAATAATAAGCCATATAGATAACTACATTTTAGAAACTCGAAAGCCATTTTATTTTAGTGAGTTCAAATAAAACCCATCATTCAGAGAAAATGGGTAGTACATCCAAAGTATTCCAGACTTTAACACAAATCTACCAATCCCTAGTTTGGATACATCTTGAGCTTGTTCTATATGTATTCCCAAAACTTCATTCTGAAGATGCAAACCCCCCTTTTAACTCTTTGTGTCTAGGGGTATATAGTTTGTAAAAAGTAAATAGAAGTTCTATAGGCTGTTCATTCACAAGGAGTCCAAAGGAAAGATCAGTTTGCTTAGCTTCATGAGGATTGGACCTCAACGGTGACATTTTGCAGTGATCAAGGAAAGGATGTTACCAATTAGTGAAGGAAAAAATACTCTCTAGGAAGAGAGGAAGTCCTATTTAATATCTACTTAAACTATCTATTTTACAGGCTACATGCTATGCATTTGCCACTGTATTTGCAGGGAAAGTCTCCAAATAAAGTACGTTTCAATTGATTTTTTAAAAAATAAGAGCTAGATTAACTGAGGGTGAAGCAATTTCACAGGAACTCGTTCAACCATTCAGTGCTTAAATCTTTCTAAAGTCATCACACATCACTTCTCTTGGACTCTATGTCCTGCCAAGTGATTAATATCTAAAGGTCTGGAATCACTCAAATGCACCTAAATTATAGTTAGAATTTACCTGACGTACATGCCTTACAAGATTTTTCAGTTGAGCCTGCCTGGAGAATTTTGAGGCATGTGGTGGAATGTCAATGAGATGCATGTGGTCGGCTCTGGAACGCCACCTAAGCCATGACACTATGCCAAAGGTATTTATTTCAGTGTACATTTTTCCACAAGGATAGGTGCAAGACTGCCAATTCCACTAACTGCACTTCCAGGACTATAGATTCTAAACTTCTTCAAGGCAGGAACAGAAAAAGAAAGGTTATCTGAGGATTCGAGAATCATTCTCTTCTCAATACCAGGTTGACCCACAGGGGCTTGATGACTATAAGGAAGGCAGAATATTGATAAAATGGCAGGAAAACAATTCGGGTCTCCTCAATGCATCATATTCAAATGATTTCAATCTTACTTATTCTAAGGCCACATTTGTCAACTTAGTAAAATAGACATATCTTTCAAAGGCTGTGCTACATCACTGAATAACAACCTCAAACTCTATGACCTAACCGTGGGGACCTCTCATGGCATGCCTTGGAACTGGAGTTGCCAGGCATCATATACAGGGTGATGGGGGAGGAGCGGGCAGTGTAAGGGGAGGATCATACTTTTTTGCCCACTGAAGCCTTACAGATCCTGCTCTAGGTTCTTTCTGAGGCTGTTTAGTATTACTCAGTGTCCAAGAATTGGAGCTATATGAGCTCACAGTTCAAATAACCCTATTTATTCTTTTCATCATTTTTATTCATTCACTCATATATTTAACCAATTCCCATTTTGTAGCAAATCAGGATACAGACAGAGGAAGAAGACTGTGATCGGAAGGACTGGCATCAGGATTGGGAAAGCTGGCCACAAGGCAGGAAGACTGGAACCTGGTTCTAGTTCCTGGGACAGGCTAAGTCCTCTGGGGAATTAGGTTCAAGGGAGCTTAGCAAAACAGAATTTAGGGGCCGAGACCAAATCTGGTGCACTGCCTCAAAGCGGGTTTTGCACAATGTGATATATCGCTTATGCTCAGACAGTAAGGCTGGTGCTGATCCCCAGAAATTCAGGCTCAATTGTAAGTCCTGGATTGGTCCTATGAATTGGAGATGGACCATTTCTGTGCTGGGGACTCATTGCTATTTGCAGGAAGCAGGCACTGGGCTTCCCTGGTGACTCAGTCAGTAAAAGAATCTGCCGGCAATGCAGGAGACCCAGGTTTGATCTCTGGGTCAGGAAGATCTCCTGGAGAAGGGAATGGCTACCAAGTCCAGTATTCTTGCTAGAGAATCCCATGGACAGAGGAGCCTGGTGGGCTACAGTCCACAGGGTTGCAAAGAGTCGGACACAACTGAGGAACTAACACTTCTACTTACTTTCAGGCACTTGACAATTCTTTCCTTCCCTTTCCAAGCAGGATCTGCTTAACAATTTCCTATTCTAGGTTTAGTTAAAACCAGTTTCCAACAACTTTAGATTCCTTCAAAATTAATCCTTCATAATTTTTTGTCTATTCATCAAATATTTAAAAATAATAATCCAGATGGATATATTGTTCTAACACTTTACTCATAGGCAAATATTCTTTTTAGAAAATAAAATGAAACTTCAAAATTATTAATATTGCTTCTAGAATTATATAGTACACATCCTTAGATATACATTTCTGAAAGCCTCCATATTTTGTTCTGCATGGTAATTGTTAGTACTTAGTAATTTTGTTAAATTTTCTTGTTATAAAGAGAGCAAAACAAAGACAAAAAGAAAGAAAGAAAGAAGCTATTATGAAAACTGAGGATCTTTGATTGCAAAGAAAGGACAGGAATTATCACCTTATGGTGTCAGTATAATAGTTTAGACCATGTCCAAAGTAGAAACCATACTTCTTTGCATACTTTATAATATTATTTTCTGATTAGAAAATAATATATGCTTATTCTGAAAAATCTGAGAAATACAAAAAAGTATAAAGGAGGATAATAAAATTACTCTGAAGCCCAGCATGGCAAATATTTTTCTATATATCATCTATCTATTTTCTTTTTCTTTAAATCACACTGTGCAGCTTGTAGGAACTTCCCTGACCAGGGATTGAACCTGGGCCACAGCAGTGAAAGCCTGGACTCCTAACCAGTAGGTCATCAGGGAACTCTCTATTTCCCTATAAAAATGTAAATATGATTTTTTGAACAAAGTTAGCATTAGGTATCACATCCCATTTTGAATGTCTGCTCTTTTTACTTAGTAATCTCTTATGTTTTTTCCTCATCCTTACATATTTTATAACATATTTCTTCACTGAGCATTTAATAATTTATATTCACCTTTCTCCCACTGGAGCACATTTTAATCTTGCCTTTTTCTCTTCATTAATGTAAACAGCACTATTACAAACATCCTTGTCAAAATCTTGTGAGTACCCCTGAATTGTCATCCCAGACAGAAATTTAATGACTGGGACAGAGGAATCAAATCATACTACGATTATTTTTATGGAGATAATTCAAAACTAGAAGATTAGCAAAACATAGAGAAGAGAGAGGCCTGTTTTATCTTCAACCAACTCCCTAATTGCTACTATCTACGAGACCTGTTCTATTAGTCCTTACGTCTCATTCCTCCCCCTGGCCACTCCTGAGACACGGTGTTTACTGTGGAAGGAATGCTACCTGGTTCAGTTTAGTTCAGTTCAGTCGCTCAGTCGTGTCCGACTCTCCGCGACCCCATGAATCACAGCACGCCAGGCCTCCCTGTCCATCACCAACTCCCGGAGTACACTCAAACTCAAGTCCACAGAGTCGGTGACGCCATCCAGCCATCTCATTCTCTGTCGTCCCCTTCTCCTCCCGCCCCCAACCTTTCCCAGCATCAGAGTCTTTCCTGTAGTGCAAGGTAAACAGAGCAGAAAGAGCTAAGACCCAGGCCTGGAACCACCAGAGGACACTGGATGTGTAATGTGGGAACTGTTCCACCTTCAGACTGGTGGAGAAGTCACAGCTGTTGATCACATGATGCATCCATGGGGCCCAGCAGGATCTGGGGCTGTTCAGTGCTACAGAAGGGAGTTCTAGCAAATGGAATGAGCCAGCTGTGTGCAGTCTAGAATGACTGCTACTGAAGGATTAGGTAGGCAGTCATTATTCGTAAGATTTGTCTATGAGGTTGCTGCTGCTAAGTCGCTTCAGTCGTGTCTGATTCTGTGCAATCCCATAGACAGCAGCCCACCAGGCTCCCCCGTCCCTGGGATTCTCCAGGCAAGAACACTGGAGTGGGTTGCCATTTCCTTCTCCAGTGCATGAAAGTGAAAAGTGAAAGTGAAGTCGCTCAGTCGTGTCCGACTCTTCGCAACCCCATGGACTGCAGCCCACCAGGCTCCTCCGCCCATGGGATTTTCCAGGCAAGAGTACTGGAGTGGGGTGCCATTGCCTTCTCCGGTCTTTGAGGTTCGCCAAGGCTAAAGTTCAGAGGCAGGGATGCAGTCTGCAAGATCAGGAAGTGGTAAAGTTTTGACAAGGAATATGGGAAGCAGGTCCAGACCTGGGATTATACTTGTGAATGAGAAAATGTTCTGACTTGGGGATCAAATAAATGAATAAATCAACTGGAGTACCAATCCCACTTAGGGGGAGGTGTGTCAGTTAAATCAGGCAAATGACACGGCAGGAACAATCAACCCCTGCATCTAAACAGTTTAAAACAACATGTTATTTGTTCCTCATGTCCACTGCATGTCAGCAGGAGGGCTCCAATGTATACCGTCCTTACTCCGGAATCCCATAATAATCTGTATTATCTACAGTTGCCATACTGGGGTGAAAGGACTGGAAGTTCAACTTCAGTAATTAAATGGTTTCATTCATATTTCCTTGGCCAGAGCAAGTCAGAGCAAGTCACATGGCCATGACTAACATCCAGGGAAGAGCCTGGAAGGAGGGGTGAACTTCAAATCTTGATGAGCATTGGCAGTGGCTGCCAGATAATGACCAAAGCTAGGTTCTAAAGAAGAGAGACTATGAATGGAGGGAAGATTCAAGGCATTAAATTACCACTTACCTGAATCCTAAGGTCTTTTTATCTGGAACCAAGAGTGTGAGTCAGGTCCAGCAGACTGGGGGTCCTGTCCCAACTGACTTTGAGAAGGATCAGCAGACACATGGTGGACACTGAATTGGGAGGATGGTGCAGTTAGAGAAACTCCATCCAACAGCTGCTTTCTTGAGCTCATGACTCAAAAGGATGAATTCTAGTCTGTTCAGGCTATCCAGGTTGCCACAAATTTGTTCCTCAAATTTGTACTTTTAGGTACAGTTTTCCCTGCTGTCTGAAAGTAGAGCATTCCTATAAAAACTTTCATAAGCCAAAAGGGTGTGAACAAAGAAGCAATTACCTTGAGATGCATATTGCTAACAGATGCACAAAATGAACCAAGATGAAGCACAGATGCTCACAGACACAGTTCAAAACTATGGTGGCTGATGCTGAGATGCTGAGCGTAGTTCCCACGGAGGGAGGTTTTCCGGGTCACTCTCGCTGCTCTGGTTTCATGCTAACTCCGTAACAACTCACTATAAAACAAATGTTGAACGATATTGTCACTTTTCACCTCTTGACAAAAATCTTCTGATTTCTTTCGGTCAAAGTAGGTCCTTCATAAAGGTGAGGTGGCTTAAACTGAACTTCTGAAAAGTGGGGGATACCCATAATTGCTGGCCTATTATTGATAACCCCTTCAGCAGGGTTGTCATGATTTTGCTCCCATGGGAACAAAAAAGCATTTGTGTGCATCCAGGTATGTAGAAGCAAATGTCAAACAGCTGAATGGCATCATGAGATGCGTTTATCTCAGGCATATTTGGAGACATTTGTTTAAGGTACATTACATGCCAACCAGGGCCTCTCATTTTGGTAATTATAGTTTTGGGGAGGCTTCCTAGACTCCTTACAACCCCTAAGTATTTCTAGAACACCTGCTGTGCCCTTGGGACTGTGCACGGTGCATCTCCTGACCTTAAGCAATTATAGCAGCAAGATGACAGGAGAAAGTAAGCACTCACTTGGTGTCCATTTCAAACAGTTCAAATTTTGGAGGATCTTCTGAAGAGTCAGAAAAATGCTAATTTCACACTCATATTAACTCATCAAGAAAGAAGCTTGTGGCTTTTCTCTTAATAAGCTTGTGGCTTTTCTCTTAATAAGCTTTTCTAAAGGAAGAGATGTTTAATTTAGACAAAGTTTATCCAGTCTAAGGTAGGGGAGAGAAATAATTGAGTAAATGTGGAAATCACTTATTTTATGATTGTTTCATTGTTCCAGTTGCTAAGTCATGTCTGACTTTTTTGAGATCCCATGATAACCCCATGCAAGTGCCACGTCATGGCGAACATAAAAGCATTACTCCCTCAGTCATGTCAGAAAGTGTGAGTTACAAACCTTCTCCAACACAGGATACATTTTTTGCTAATTAATAGTATGCATTCTACAAGTCAAGCATCCTAATTGATTTGCAAAAGGTTAGGGTTGTCAAAACTAGCTCCCATGGTCAACACCACGCTTAATTCTTGCATGGGTCCTGATGAAGCACATGACCGGAATAAACGTGTGGCTCAATTTCTGTCTGCATGGGTTCATTTAAACAGCTGGACACCAAGTAATAAGTGCTTGCACAAATTTAAGTGTGTGACCATAGAGATCCCTAGAAATTAGATCCATTACAATGCTTTATTCCCTTTATAAAAACAAAAAATGTTCAGCTATAAGAACCATTATAAATTTTCTCCTTTCAAAAGAGAATGTATATGAGTAAAATATTTGACATTTATAGAAACTTTAAAATTAAAATATATATATTCCCAGGAAAACTTTCATGATTAATTTCTTGCAAATTTTTGGAAGTCTTTGAAATAGAAAAAAAAAAAAAAAAAAGGTGCCCTCAGAGACAGTCTTCTATCTGTTGGTGGTCAATTCAATTACTTTAACCAAAAGTAGGAAGTTTTATAATTCATTATTTACTTTAGTGATTTATCCAATTTTCATGTGATAAATATTATTCTTATTAGAAAAATAACCCCTTTTATTATTTAAGAAGCCTCATGCAGGGGTTAAAAATGATGATACAGCCATTTCATAGTGACATTAATTGCAAAATCAAGGACAATAAAGTTTTGTCCTATGTATCTTTATGGCATTATGCCCAAATCATTTAGAATATAGTTGTAGTTAGGACCCTAAAAAAATTTAAAAGGCAAAAAAACTAACATTTCACATTCCTCAGGACCTAAATGACTCAGTGGTTTGAAGAAAAATATACAGCTTAAAGCATTGGAGGTTTTGAAATTCAGGTTAAGTCCTGCCAAAAAATTTAAACTTGAATATGTTTAACAGACAAATACAATAAGGCTTTCCCCAAAATACATTATTATTTAAAGGAGATGATCCTTGTTTCTTCCATTCTCAGATGAGTGTTTAAATTTCTTCCATTTTTGGTGCTTGTAAAAGATGACTATGTTAATTTCGATTTTCTGATTGCTGAACATAACCCTTCCTTTCATTTTCCCATAGTGCGAGCTGTATTGATGCATTTTGTTTGGTGGAGATTCAGCTTTCTTTTTTAATTAATTGTCAAGCATTGGTGATAATGTGAAGGAATGGGCATGCTCTTATCTTATAAATTGGCAACACTCTTCTGGAGAGCAATTTAGTGACAGCAAAATAAATAAGTAAATAAAAGCCTGAAAAACCAGGCATAATTTTTGACCTAGTAAAATGACATTTCTAGAAATCAAATATTTGAGAATTGGCTAAATACATTGTGCTATATCATGTGATAGAATATGAAGTAACCATGAATAAGTGTGCTACATAAAAAATATCTAATGATTATTAAAAACATAACATCAAATGAAATACATTGTTAAATTGAAAAGCAGATTTTCAAACAATGTGAACAGAATGATCCTAATTATGTTTGTTAAAGTTATATATATTTAGTATGATATAATATAATATGATATAACAGGAATGTAGATCCAACCAGTCCATCCTAAAGGAGATCAGTCCTGGGTATTCATTGGAAGGACTGATGTTGAAACTCCAATACTTTGGTCACCTGAAGCAAAGAGCTGACTCATTGGAAAAGACCCTGATGCTGGGAAAGATTGAGGGCAGGAGGAGAAGGGGACAACAGAGGATGAGATGGTTGGATGGCATCATCGACTCGATGGACATGGGTTTGGGTGGATTCCGGGAGTTGGTGATGGACAGGGAGGCCTGGCGTGCTGCGGTTCATGGGGTTGCAAAGAGTTGGACACGACTCAGCAACTGAACTGAACTGAACAGGGATGTGTTTGAAAGGTTGTACACCAAAATATCAATAGCTATATCTTTGGGAAGGGAAATTGTGGGTGAATTTTACTTTATACTTTCTGCTTTCCTATATTTTTATTTTTATTTATTTATTTTTTTTGAACAGAGGAAAATTTATGCGTCGAACCTGGACTGGTCACTTATGATAATATACATGCTACAATTCCATTCTCTCCAATCATTCCACCTTCACCCTCTCCCACAGAGTCCCAAAGACTGTTCTAAATGCCTATGTCTCTTTTGCAGTCTCTTATACAGGGTTCAGGTTACTATTTTTCTAAATTCCATATATATGCGTTAATATACGGTATTGATGTTCTTCTTTCTGGCTTACTTCACTCTGTATAATTGGCTCCAATTTCATCCACCTCATTAAAACTGATTCAAATGCATTCTTTTTGATGGCTGAGAAATACTCCATTGTGTATATGTACCAAAGCTTTCTTATCCATTCATCTGCAGATGGACATCTAGGTTGCTTCCATGTCCTGGCTATTATAAACAGTGCTGCAATGAACATTGGAGTACATGTGTCTCTTTCAATTCTGGTTTCCTCGGTGTGTATGCCCAGGAGTGCGATCGCTGGATCATATGGCAGTTCTATTTCCAGTTTTCTGAGGAATCTCCACACTGTTCTCCATAGTGGCTGTACTAGTTTGCATTCCCACCAACAGTGTAAGAGGGTTCCCTTCTCTCCACACCCTCTCCAGCACTTATTGCATGTAGACTTTTGGATAGCAGCCATTCTGACTGGTGTGAAATGGTATCTCATTGTGGTTTTGATTTGCATTTCTCTGATGATGAGGGATGTTGAGCATTTTTTCATGTGTTTATTAGCCATCTTTATGTCTTCTTTCTTTGGGACTTCCCTTGTAGCTCAGCTGGTAAAGAATCTGCCTGCAATGCGGGAGACCTGGGTTCGATCCCTGGGTTGGGAAGATCCCCTGGAGAAGGGAAAGGCTACCCACTCCAGTATTCTGGCCTGGAGAATTCCATGGACTATCCATGGAGTCGCAAAGAGTCGGACACGACTGAGTGACTTTCATTTCATTTCATGTCTTCTTTGGAGAAATGTCTGTTTAGTTCTTTGGCCCATTTTTTGATTGGGTCACTTAGTTTTCTGGAATTAAGCTGCAGGAGCTGCTTGTATAATTTGGAGATTAATCCTTTATCAGTTGCTTCATTTGCTATTATTTTCTCCCATTCTGAAGGCTGTCTTCTCACCTTGCTTAGAGTTTCCTTTGCTGTGCAGAAGCTTTTGATTTTAATTAGGTCCCATTTGTTTATTTTTGCTTTTATTTCCAATATTCTGGGAGGTGGGTCTTGGAGGATCCTGCTGTGATTTATGTCGGAGAGTGTTTTGCCTACGTTCTCCTCTATATTTTTAAAGTTTCAAAAAGAACCTACTTTACTTTTGCAATTAAAATTATGTATGTATATTAAAATACATTTCTTAGAATGCAACAGTATAAATGCATTTAATGCCACTGGATTGTATAAACAGTTAAAATGGTAAATTTTAAGTTATGTATATTTTACCACAATAAAAAAGATACATTTACTAAAAAATCTGGGTGTCCTTGCATTTGGTGATGACTTTTTAGGTACAACACCAATATGATGCAGGGAAGAAAGAGTTGGACCTCATTAAACTTAGAAATGTCTTCTCTAAGAAAGAAACTATTATGAGAATGAAAAGATAAGCCACATCTTAGGAGAAAATATTTACAAAACATATATCTGATGAAAGACTGGTATCCAAAATATATAAAAAACTCTTAAAACTTAACAAAAAGAAAATGGCCAACTCAATTTACAGTGGGCAAGAGATCTGAATAGACATCTCACTGAAGAAAATATATAGATGGCAAGTAATCATATGAAAAGATGCTCAACATCATATGTCATCAGAGGAAAGCAAATTTAAAATGACAATGAGATACAACTACCTACCTATTAGGATGGCTAAACTCCAAAGCACTGATGCTACCAAATACTGATGAGGCTAAGGAGCACCAGGAACTTTCATCCACTGTTGGTGGGAATGCAAAATGGTATCATCACTTTGCAAGATAGTTTGGCAGTTTCTTGTAAAGTTAAATGTATGCTTGTCAGACAATCCAGCAGCTATGCCCCTTTGTTTTTGCCAAAAAGAGTTGAAAACTTTCATCCATACAAAGACTTGCACATGGATGTTTATGGCAGCTTTCTTCAGAACTGCCAAAATTTGGAAGCTACCGAGATGTCCTTCAGTGGGTAAATAAGCAAATAAACTGTGATACATCTAGAGAATGGGAAGAAATGAACTATCAAGTTGCAAAAAGGCATGGAGGAATTTTCAATGCATATTTTTAAGTGAAAGAAGGCAATCTGAAAGGCTACATACAATATGATTTCAACTCTGACATTCTGGGAAAGACAAAACTCTGAAGACAGTGAAAAGATTAGTGATGGCCGGGTTTTCAGGGGAGGAAGGACAGAAATGAAGCACAGAAATGTTTAGGGCGCTGAAGTTATTCCATAAGACACTGTAATGGTGGATAAATATCATTATACATTTGTCAAAACCCATAGAATATGTAACACAAAAATGAATCTTAATGTAAACTATGGACTTTAATAATTATAAATTAAAATTATCTCATAAAAATAAACCAAAAAAGTTACATTAAAATATTATCTATCTTGAAAAAATACAGTTGTTAACCAAAATAAAGGTCACTGTTTCCTGTCACAATTCTGCTTTAAAAATATTCATTTCCGTAATTACCCCTTGGTTACTTAATGCTGAATGGTAATTTATGGCATCTGACAGCAACCTCCAGAAATTTGCAAGCAGATAATTTTCATATTATGTAACAATGATTTGATCACTGATTCAGTATGAGCTCCAAGTCCCATCATTTTTACATTTTGATTAAATAATTTCACTATCTTGAATAAATAACTCACATGCAGTTTGGGGATCTAATTTCTCAAGAGTCTAATAAAAGTTTCAATAGAAACCAAGGGCAAAACATACAGAACACTTTAGAATTCTATCACTTTTGATGATAAGACAGTATGAGGAAAAAGGAAAAATGAGATGCCAAGGGTATTCGTTGAGCACAAATATTTATTATTCTCTGTGAAGACACACACAGATATAATTTTCACAATATGGATGGGTCAGCTTGGAAGAATTTTGGGGCTTCAGTACTGTGCCTGGGGCTGAGAAGGACTTTTCTATCAATCACAGAGGCAAACAGTATACATGGAGAATGATGTGACTAATTCAGACCTGCTCATGCCAAGGGATATGTTTCTGTTTAGGTGAGTAGAATAAAACTAAAGGGGCCTCCTGACAACACTATTACTCAAAGATCCATGGGTTCATGATGCTTCCGAGGTTTAATAGAGTAGTATTCATCAGCTGGAAATATGAAAGTTGAAGTTAAGCTTTGAGATGAGGAAGTTGGACAGAGCTGGGCACTTTGGATGTTCCCAAGTGCATCGCGTAGAATTGAGCCTAAGACACCAGTCCCCTCAGAGAACCTGGAGTGAAATCAGGTAACCACAGTCAGAAGCCAGTCTCTTCCTTAAAGCAAACACAACAGCTCTGGGTTCCACTACTGCTGTGGATGGGACTGTAGTGAACTCACTGTGGTGGTCCAGTTAAGACTTAGGAACTGCACAGGGCTTTGCTGTCTGGGCTGTGACAACTCCAAAAACCAAGGAGTAAAACTCAAGTCAACTTTATTTTCATGTATGTCTTTTGGCCTGATGTTAAGTTAACACTTTAGCTCATAGAGTAAAACAGAGTAGTCAGACTTGCATACTGTCATGAGAGCAATTATCCCCATTAGATATTAGTCTTCTTGAATCAGCCTTGCCCGGAGCTATGCATTTTGAAATATCAGATATTTTCTCATATGAGTTGGCAAGTCATCCAACTCACTATTTGATGTTGCAATCAGGTGGCTGATGTTATAGATCAGTAGATACTCAAATCTCCACCCTACAGGGAATGCTGACATTGGCATGAGACAGCTTGTTCATTTTGGCTTTGTGTATTGCACATTTGACTAAGCCAGTGTTATGCAAAGGGAAGGTGCATCATAGCTTATCATAATGGAATAGCAAAGCTAAAAGATACTGAATGTCTAAATCTTGCACTCTCATTTTACATGTATTCCCCAAAACACTGTAAAATTCTAGACGGCAGGGACAATGCCTTATTTGTTTCTAACTGATCAGGATAACTTCCTTCTTTATACTTGGCATGCAAAGTAATTTAGATGATTTACATTTACATTCCTCCGAGAAGCAAACCCCTTCTGTTTATTGCAAACATGTCTTTTCTCCAGGAGTCCCTCATGCTAAGGCCAAAGCCCACAGGAGTGTGGTGCTTACTATGTCAAATTGTCCAGTCTTTTAGTGACTCAAGAAGTACAGAGGGAGAATCAGCCACTTCCCCAGGGGTGGGTCCTTTCATTGCCCCATAACATCAATGAGGGAAGGGCAGAGGGCTCAGTGCAAGGCTCGATCTATCACACTAGCCTTTCTTGGTCCTCCATAAGTGAAAGATGCAAGGGATGGACCAGAGTTCCTAAGGTTAAAGCTCTTTTCAAGACACTTTATACACATAGAAAAATTTCTTTCCTAAGACATTCAGAAAGTGTTTTCGTAGTAGTCCAACATGTGCCTAGAATTAGCTTCTACGAATCTCCTCCATTTCTATCCTTGTGACGATCTTTTATATCAGAGGGATTTGTGCCCTTCCTTGCACATAGGATCATCTCGGTTCAGCCCAATAATGTGTTAGTAATTCTGAAACTCCAAGAAAAGCCTAACTCCTAGTCTCCCTTTTCTCAGAAAGGCCCTTGGTTCTAGGAAAACTTTCCCACCACTCAGACTGCTTCTAGTTGAAGCATTAATTCCTCACAGTCATTTGCTCCTCCCTTTCTCCCTTCTTTTGCTATGCATGTCATGGAGTATCCTCCCAATCCCCAGGGTGTTGAATTTGACCATGTGACCTGTTTTGGCCACTGCAATAAAAGCAGTTAGTGACCATTTCAGCTAAGCTGAGGTCTTACGATTCACACCAACCCTTGTGTACCTCTGCCATGCATCCATAGAAAGAACATGTACTAAGAATCTATTGCTCCTTTAGGCTGGGTTCTAGAACAGAAGACCAGCAGATCAGACCTGAAACTGAGCTGTGGCCTAGAGCCAAGCCTCGTTGAATCCTGCTAGGATCAACAATCCCACCAGAGGCTGACTGACCTGCAGACCAATGAGCAAGAAATGTTTGTTGTCATATGCCACTGAGATTGTTTGTTATTCAGCATTAATGTAGTGATAGCTAACTAATGTACTTCATATACTACCAGTGAGTATGGGGGAAAGAAAGCAAGGCACCTGGTAGAATTTAGTGTTCAGGACACTTATTATCGAATCCTCTTGGGATCAACACCTGTGGACAGGAGGAAAGGAAGCAGGACTGCACACAGGGAGAAGCTCTACTGAAATGCCTGCCCGACAACTGACCATGTGGGATCTCTGGAGATAAAAACAACAATGACTCTATTGCAACAAACACACTCAGTGCCCAGATCTTGGTATCTAATACCATTTTGCAATAAAAAGAACCACACCTCCCTGGAGAAATGACAAGTTCAACAGTTGGGGCAGGGAATGTACAAGATGCCTGGAGCGCCTTACAGTGTCAGAAAGTGAGAAAGTGCCAAAAACAGCAACAATGATGACCACAGACTGATGCGTCAAAGAGACACAGGAGCCAACGAAAAGAGCTGCCATGGCCAAAGCTGGAATAATTTGAGCAACAGAGTAAACAAGGCGATATTGAATTATAGTTCAAAGCATAAAACAAAAATCCAGAGTCCATACTCATATAAATAAATGCTTAAATAAATAAATAAGGGAGAATAACCAAATCTTTTGTACAGAAGAATTCCAAATGATTTATGTAAATACTGCTCCTGCAGGAAGGAACAGCATAACTCCCCACTCTTTACTATGGGCTGTGCATAGTAATTTCTTTCCACAAAGTTTAGCATATAAAGAGAGAGAAAAAAGTAACTTCATAGTAGAAAAAGCATAGCAAATACTATACCAGCCGTATACATAAGTTTCATATAATCAATGATAAATCATGGTGATAGCCTGTACCCTGATTATGACGTAAGGAGAATGGTACTTTATCTCTACCGTCTTCCTCCCACAAACCCTAACCTCATTCTAACTGTGAGAAAAACATCAGACAAACCAGAGACAAACAATCATCAGACAAACCCACCAATTCTAAAGTGTACCTGACCAGTACGTCTCAAGACTGTCAAGGTCACCAAAACCAAGGAAAGTCTGAACAACTGTCACAGCCCCCAAGGATCCTAAGGAAACATGACATGTATGTAATGCGTCCTCAGTAGGATTCTGAGGCAGAAAAAGAATCTTAAGCAAAGTCTAAGAAAGTCTGCATAAAATATCGACTTTAGTAAATAATACTAATGTATTAATCAATATTGCTTCATTAGTTGTGACAGATACATTATCCTAATGGCAGGTGTTAACGATAGGTGAGACTGGGTACAGAGTACATGGGAAGTCTCTTTCGTTTTGCAACTTTTTAAAGTCTAAAACTATTCTAAAACAACTTCTAAAACAAGAAGTTTGTTTTTAAAAAGCTAGGACTTAGAAAAGAAGGAGGTGTTTAGCTTTGTTTTCCATTTGTTTTTAAAATTTTGCCCTCTACAAAGTAAAAAAGTAACTTGTTGCATATTTCTATTTTGTAAGAATGGTCTCTGCAGTAGAAGGGTATCTGTATATAGCAGGATGGGGGATTTATAGGTCTCCTGGATAGAAGGTTGTTTTTTTCTTTTAATGACAACTGTGGGCGGGGGTGAATATGCAGAGTACATCATGCCATGAAATTAAAAGACACATATTCCTTGAAAGGAAAGTTATGACCAACCTAGGCAGCATATTAAACAGCAGAGACATTACTTTGCCAACAAAGGTCCATCTAGTCAAGGCTTTTTCCAGTAGTCATGTATGGATGTGAGAGTTGGACTATAAAGAAAGCTGAACATGGAAGAATTGATTCTTTTGAACTGTGGTGTTGGAGGAGACTCTTGAGAGTCCCTTGGACTGCAAGGAGATCCCAACCAGTCCATCCTAAAGGAGATCAGTCCTGGGTATTCATTGGAAGGACTGATGTTGAAGCTGAAACTCCAATACTTTGGCCACCTGGTGTGAAGAACTGACTCATTGGAAAAGACCCTGATGCTGGGAAAGATTGAGGGCAGGAGGAGAAGGGACAACAGAGGATGAGATGGTTGGATGGCATCACCAACACAATGGACGTGAGTTTGGGTAAACTCCAGGAGTTGGTGATGGACAGGGAGGCCTGGCGTGCTGCAATCCATGGGGTCACAAAGAGTCGGACACAACTGAGAGACTGAACTTAACTGAACTGGAT
Organism: Moschus berezovskii; assembly: GCF_049115385.1. NCBI lineage: Eukaryota > Metazoa > Chordata > Mammalia > Artiodactyla > Moschidae > Moschus > Moschus berezovskii. Next base: position 61,268,250 of record NC_142466.1, read on the forward strand.
AGAAGGTTACTCATTTTTTCTTCCAGCACTTGCTTCTTGAGCTCGTTAGCATTCAGCTACCTTTGGCCAGTGAATTGGCTGTCTTCCTGTGTTTGACAGATTGCTAACTCTCCCAGGCCAGTTCACAGTCTAAAGATCTCCTTAGCTAAATAGAGGAGAAATACCATGGCATGGTATCCTTGCCAGTCACTGTTTTTAGTCCCACTGATGCTTCTGAAATATTAAAGGGGTAGGCCCTTGTTTAGAGGAAGATTTCATTATTTTCATTTTTAATTAATTAATTAATTTGGTTGCATTATGCAGCTTATGGAATCTTAGTTCCCCAACCAGGGATCGAATCTGGGCCCTCTGCAGTGAAAGCTCAGAGACCCTGAGGGACTGCCAGGGAATTTCCTCATTGTCCTAAAAGAATATTCTCTCATAGGTACTTTTGGGTGTGTCCTTCTCTCACAATGATTTCCACTTCTCTTAATCTCTGCTTTTTCATTCACTGGCTCTTGAGGTGGACTTCTGCACCATTTTTACAGTAGGTAGCTTTGGCTCCCGGCCACTGCTGATTGGATGGATTGGCGGTAGCTCCCAGACCCAGTGGACCTGTCAGGATTCCTTCTTGAGGATTTAGAATTGGGGTTGAGATTTCCATCTCAGAACTTAATTGGCCTCTTGAGTTGAGGAGATGAAACCTCCTGAGACCTGCAGCACAATTATCTTTAGCCATGCCAGTTTCCTAATGCTTGTAGCCAAAAGTATTCTTATTGACTCAGAGATAATCTGTTCTAGAAAAGGGTGAGAAAGAAAGCTAACATCAGTTCACTTCAGTTCAGTTCAGTCGCTCAGTCGTGTCCGACTCTCCACGACCCCATGAATCACAGCATGCCAGGCCTCCCTGTCCATCACCAACTCCTGGAGTTCACTCAAACTCATGTCCACAGAGTCGGTGATGCCATCCAGCCATCTCATTCTCGGTCGTCCCCTTCTCCTCCTGCCCCCAATCCCTCCCAGTATCAGAGTCTTTTCCAGTGAGTCAACTCGTCGCATGAGGTGGCCAAAGTATTGCAGTTTCATCTGTAGCATCAGTCCCTCCAGTGAACATCCAGGACATGATGTGCCAATTTGTATTTATCTTCTTGAGAATATTTGTGTCTTAGTAAAACAAAACTGGTCAGATAATATGATCCCAGGATCCATGTCCTCATCAGAACCTTGATAAGTCTCTAAGATTTGGATTATCAGCGTCCATCAAATACATCGACAGAATGTGAGTTCTGCCTTTCTCATTCTAACTCATTCCTAGAATATTTCCTGTTGTGGATATGTATTGTTTTTGGCTCCCCATTGTCCATTCATTGATCTTCTGGTGAAAGGAGACTGATTTTCCTTGGGGAAACTATTCTCTTGGGATTTGGTCAAGCTTAAAGATTATAGGGCTTCCCTGGTTGGAAGAGGTTAAAGGGTCTGCCTGCAATGCGGGAGACCTGGGTTCTATCCCTGGGTTGGGAAGATCCCCTGGAGAAGGAAATGACAACCCAGTATTCTTGCCTGGAGAATCCCATGGACGGAGAAGTCTGGTGGGCTACAATCCATGGGGTCACAAAGAGTCGGAGACGACTTCACTTTCACTTTCAAAGATTATCTACTCCTAGAGTCTTCAGTCACATGAATCAATAAAAACACCTTTGCTGAAGCCAGTTTGAGCCGGGATCCTGACACCTGCAATGGAAAGAGTCCTGTTTCACATACTTACAAGAAGTACACGTTCATGTTATGAATGGGCTCCACTTATTTCCTCTGTACACTCTCTGACTGAGTGCCAAGGCTTCCTTTCCACCTTCACTCTCCCCCTCCCACCCAAGATTCGCCCTCTATCTCCATTAGATAATAAAAAATCTAATGGTTTCTTTCAAAAAACATAGCCTTAAAAAGGTTAATTGGATTAGAAGTCCATGTGTATGTGTGTGTGAGTGTATAAAAAGTGTGTGTGTTTGTGAGTGTGTGTCCATATCTTCCAAAAGGGCCTTGGTTTAAAAATGCATATTATTTAAAAGACAATGGAGCTGGTTTGTTTTCATAGTTGATTAGCAAAAAGTGTTTTAAGTGCTTGCTTGAAAATCTTTATTCTCAATTTCTATGTATCTCTTTCCTCAAAGTAGAAATTACTGTCAATGATATGTCAGAGCATGAATCTTGGCATGCATCAAAATGATACCCTACATTTTTAGAACCAATATTGTTGACAGTGCACGTTCACATGTATTAGTTCATTTCACTCTCAACATGTGAAGGAGATGTTTTCTTTATTGTTACGATGAGAAAACAGAATCAAAGAAGTTATGGGCCTCATTCCTAAATACAAAATAATGGCTAAGAGTTACATGAGAGAGGGCATCCAATGTGCCAATATACCTTTCATGTTTTAATCCAATGTCAGGAGTATTATATTATATCTGTACTTTATAGATAGAGAAACTGAGACAAAAATGCCAAAGCATCTGCTATTCCATATCTGCTAACCGGCAAAACCAGAGTTTGAATTCTGACCCAAGTCAAATGACTTTTGCACAGCTATCATTTAATATAGCAATGTGCCAAAAGCCAACAACTGGAAACAGAATGAACTTGACCTCACGGGGAGATCATCAAACTAGAATCTGGAAGCATTATTTTTTCTTATAACTCTAATAATGATGCATAAGGATGTATGTATTTTGCATCAAAATTTTTACTATTTTAATCAACTAAAACTAAGATAATTTATAGAATAGCACATATGAATAGAGATTTCAGAATTTTCAGATGGAGTACTTAGTTCTTTTTATATTCCAGTTCTTAAAAATCAATTAATACGTTGTATCCCCAGTCCTGCCATAAGTAAAAAATCTACTTTTAAATCATTTAGCATTTAAGATAATTATTAAGCTTACCTTTGGAGAAATAATATTTCTTCAATAACACATAAAATGTGTATAGATAATAAAAAATCTAATGGTTTCTTTCAAAAAAAAACAGCCTTAAAAAGGTTAATTGGATTAGAAGTGCATGTGTATGTGTGTGTGAGTGTATAAAATTGTGCAGCTTTAAATTTTACTTATCAGCAGCTGCCCTTAAGGAATAAAACTGGCTTTTTGATTTTTAGTGATTTTAAAAATAGAATTATAAATAATACCTGACAGAGCAATTTGACTTATAGTATCAACATTTCCAAAAAATTATTTGTTGTCTCCTATCAAGTTACTTTTCCACTGTATTTCCATTTTCCCGTCTATGAAACAAAGACAATGATATTGATTTTCACATACTTATACAAGAAAATTAATTTGTCAGAAAACTTCTGTGGTAGTCTTCCAATGGAAATTCATTGTTCCAGAAAGAAAAGACTAGTGGCCACCAGCTAAGTTGATACTCCTTTTGATTAGACTTGGTACTTTCCAACTTTTATCCCAAATAGGATTTGAAAGTCCACGGACGTGGTCAGGGTGTAGGGAGATCCAGGGTCCAGGGAGAAGCCCTAAATCAGTCCAGAGAGAAGGGTCAATCCAATGAACTGTGAAAGATGTAAAAGCAAGTAGGAGACAAAAAGAACAGGAGCAGGGACACCAGAATGGAGCCAGCACATTCTGGACGGACATTGCAAGGATGAACTGTCATGGATGGAAGAGGCTTACCTAGGGCACAGAGTACTCACGGGCCTTTCTTAGGAAGAGGAAGATCTAGTACAGAGTGTGGGTCACAGCGCTGTTCCACAGTAGAATTTTCCTTGAGTTCAAATAGGGAAAGTCTTTGCTTCCCATTTTCAAAAGCATTTTACTTTGGAAACTTTTAGACCAACAGTAGAGAGAAAAGAGTGATGAACGTCTGTGTCCCATCGCCCTGCTTGACTGTTGCCACAATGTGCCAGCCTCCTTTCACCTATCCTCCCCTACCTCATTCACTTATTACTCTGACTGGAGTATTTTAAAGGTCATTCCAGATGTCAGGCTTCAATACTTTTCACTGCCTATCTCTAACTGTTACTTCATGAAACATCTCTAATTGGTAAGTAAGCTGAAAATTTAACAAGCCTTTCATGCTATATAATACCACATTCATATTATATTTAAAATTTTATTTTATTTTTATTTTATAATATTTTGATTGTCTCAAAGGTATTTGGTTTGGATCAGGGTCCAAACAAGACTCACATGTTGATTTTGGCTAGTTTGTCTCTTAAGTTTCTCTTATTCTATACTGGCCCTCCTTGCCCAGATACCTGTTTTCCACGTCTTTGATTTATTGGAGAAACTGGGTCATTTGTCCTGTAGAACAATGTCCCATATTTTGCATCTTCTCACTCAACTTGCTCCACTACCTCCCTTTTTCCCCCTAAATTAGAATATAGATATAGACACTTGATGAGATTCAGATTAATTTTTTTCAGGCAAGAATATATCATAGCAGGTACTATAAATAAAATATTTACAACCATCTAGCAAACACATACACATGGTTTTATGTGGCCCATAGAATTTATGTTTATTTGGATCATATATTTAAAAAAAGTAAAGGTTGAATTTGTTTCTGAGTCAAGCTGAGTTTTGGCAAGAAACAGAACATTTTATTGGAATATGGACAGAGTTAAGGGAAGCAACAGAGCATGGTAAGACACTCTGGGGCTTGTACTTGCAAGGAGCCATCTTGTCCCTGAAGGGCTTGTGGACAGGAGCCTTTGGCAGAGGATCGTAACAGGAGCAACTCGAAGCAACCCAATAATTTACAGAGCTGGAGAGGGAGAAATCACTATCCTTCCTCAGGGTCCTCCCTACCTCAATGACCCATAAGTCGGTGACTCCCACTGGCTGAGCTCAACAGGAAGCTGGGGCTATATGAAAAAATAATCTAAAAAAAAAAAGAGTGGATATATGTATATGTATAACTGATTCACTTTACTGTACACCATGAAAGTGAAAGTTGCTCAGTTGTGTCTGACTTTCTGTGACCCCATGATAGTCCATGGAATTTTCCAGGCAAGAATACTGGAGTGGGTTGCCATACACTTCTCCAGGGGATCTTCCCAACCCAGGGATGGGACTCAGGTCTCCCACATTGCAGGAGGATTCTTTACCAGCTGTGCCACCAGGGAAGCCCCCATGAAACTCATACAACATTATAAATCAACTATACTCCAATAAATATTAAAAAGAGAAACAGGAAGCTAGAAGACAAAGCAACCCATTGATACTGACATTAAAGGCCAACCTCTCTGCACAAAACAGAGTTAAGAAGGGTGGAGAGTGGATTTGGAGGGGCAAAAAAATTGCCAATATTTACAAATTGGAAGACTTTTACATAAAATTCTGGATTTCTAGTTTCTCTCATCATATGAGATGATCATGCAGTCCCGAGACCAAGTGTTGACAACTGGTTAGAGTTAAGCATCGGTTGCCCTATGTTGGATACAGAAGCAGTGCTGTGGATGTCAGATCAACCCTAGGAAGGAAGGGAATGAAGAGAATCCTGGAACAAAACTGATTATCTACCCAAAAGAAACTTTGAATCCATAAGGAGATGAGTTTACTATGAAATGACCAGATAATATTTTCAGCTATTGGAAAAAATGGAAGCTTACGTGAATTTAGCTCAGTTTGACTAAAGAAAACTAAAGGAATAAAAATTTTTTCACACTTGAATATTGCACTAATATAAAGTGTTATTATCTTCATGATAACAAGAAAAAGAACATGGAAAAGAAAAACCACATAGGGAATTCCCTGGCAGTCCAGTTGTTAGGACTCTGTGCTTTCACTGAATTAAGGTTCTACAAACCCTGAGGTGCAACAAAAAAAGAAAAAGAAAGAGAGAAAAAAAGAAAATCCACATATAATTAGAAGTGAGCTGAATATACAAATATATTTTTTGGCTGATTGCCAAATGACTGTGTGTTAAGATGGATGCTCTGCTGAACACAGTTGTTGCGTTTTAGAATGAACTCCTAGACTACAGGAACAGAGGTGAAAATATTTTCTTAAAAGAAATTATTACACAGGTTTTATTCTTGAAAACCTTATAACCAACTAAAATTTTTGACATTATAGTGCAGGAACGATCATTTGTCAGCCCCTAGGTTGTTAGTAAGGTTGAGATTCTGCCTATTGCTGACACCAAATATACCAGGTCACTCTATATAGTAGCTCAGGTTATACACTACACAAGGCTGCTGCTGCTGCTGCTGCTAAGTCGCTTCAGTCATGTCCGACTCTGTGCGACCCCATAGATGGAAGCCCACCAGGCTTCCCAGTCCCTGGGATTCTCCAGGCAAGAACACTGGAGTGGGCTGCCAAAGGCTAGGTAGGGCCAGTTGCTGTGTAGCATCTATAAATAGGCATTTTTTGGTTGTGGCTAAGGAAAGATTCCTTATGCTGCAACTAAGAGCTGGTGCAGTCAAATAAATACTTTTTTTAAAAAAGAACTTGCCACAAACCCTTGCCTTCCACAGAGGGGAAGGGAAAAAAAGAATGTGCATCTATCCCAGACATCAGAGTATCCTTGAATCTCACTGCTAAGCCAGCAGCTTAAAAATGATGGGCAGTATGAAGACACGGAAAATGTGAGTCAAAAACAAGAGGGGTGATGATGAGAACAGTGAGCAGGAGACAAGAGGCAGAGCCAGGAAGCAAAGCTTTTACTTCCTAGACAGACGTTTTTCACTGCCCCTTTTTCTTAATTCTCACAGCCACTGCTGTGGGCCCTGCTTCCCTTATCTCTCTCCTGGACTATTGTACAAGATTGGGAATCAGATTCTTAAACTTAGGTTAGAGGATAGGGACTGCACATAAAGCAAAAATTTTAAATGACTCAGTCATTTCCCAGAAAGCACAGCATGTGTGGTTTTGTGTATACAATTTAGCTACATTCATGCACCTCAAAGTTTGAGAACCACTCAGTTAGCAAGAGAAATTGAAGGAAAATAAAGATCATTTATATCTGGGCAGTCAAGCTGGGCTTTCTTTAAGAAAGAGGGAAAGGCAGGGTGGGATGAATTGGGAGATTAGGATTGACAAATACACACTATTGACACTATGTATGAAATAGATAACTAATGAGAACATACTGTATGGCACAGGGAACTCTACCTAAGGGTACTATGGTGACCTGAATGTGAAGGAAGTCCAAAAAGGAGGGAATATATGTATATGTATGGCTGATTCATTTTGCTGTACAGGAGAAACTAATGTAATGACTGCAAGGAGATCCAACCAGTCCATTCTAAAGGAGATCAGTCCTGGGTGTTCATTGGAAGGACTGATGCTAAAGATGAAACTCCAATACTTTGGCCACCTCATGGGACGAGTTGACTCACTGGAAAAGAGTCTGATGCTGGGAAAGGATGGGGGCGGGAGGAGAAAGGGACGACAGAGAATGAGATGGCTGGATGGCATCACCGACTCGATGGACATGAGTCTGAGTGAACTCTGGGAGTTGGTGATGGACAGGGAGGCCTGGCGTGCTGTGATTCATGGGGTTGCAAAGAGTCGGACACGACTGAGTGACTGGACTGAACTGAACTGAAAGCCACTTTAATAAAATTAATTTAAAAAATAAAACTGTCAACTTCCTTGTGTTGAGAGTAAATGGGTGAAAAATTTCAAGGTATTTACTCAGTTTCACTAACACTAAACCTTTGTAACTTTAATGCATGCTGAGAGATTTTTTTCTTTCCTGTTGCGAGGATTTAAGGAGTCACATCTTACAAGTGGATTCAGTTCTAAATTTTGACCATAACTTAAAGTCATAGTTCTCTAAACTGCCCTAAATTTTCCTACTGGAATGTAAATCTATTCGATCACTCCTCTATAAAATTCTTCCATGCACTGAGCTCTTGACTTTTGATTTCATTGCCAATAATTCCTGGCACAATAGGTGGACCAAAAAGCAACCTTTATCCCCAGTGGAGAGACATGCTATGGTCTATTCTCCCTCACATACAAGCATGTGACTCACATGGCACAGGTCATAGTTTGGGGTTACTATAAACTCAATTTGGATCACCATTACATTGATTTGATTAAACCACACAGCGGTTGCAGCATCAATCATCATAGATGCATAATCCAAAGGCACTTGAACGTCAGGAGAAGTGTATGAATTTGTATCAGTCAGACTGAAATGAGGGTGTGCCATTCTGAGTACTGTAGCCTTACAGGGAAATGGGAGGTGTTTGCATTCAGGAGCTGCTGTTACTAGTGTCAGGTACAAGCCTTTTGAAAATGTGACACCTGTCAACCGACAGTGCAGGAGCAGCCGAGAGGAGCTACCCCATGTCCAAGGTCAGGAGTGGCGACTACACTTTGCTGGAGCAGCCATGAAGAGATACCCCACGTCCAAGGTAAGAGAAACCCAAGTAAGACGGTAGTCACTGAGAGAGGGCATCAAAGGGCAGACAGACTGAAACCACAATCACAGACAACTAGCCAATCTGATCACATGGACCACAGCCCTGTCCAACTCAATGAAACTAAGCCATGCCATGTAGGGTCACCCAAGACAGACGGGTCATGGTGGAGAGGTCTGACAGGATGTGGCCCACTGGAGAAGGGAATGGCAAACCACTTCAGTATTTTTGCTCGAGAACCCCATGAATGATATAAAAAGGCAAAACATAGGACACTGAAGATGAACTCCCTAGGTTGGTAGGTGCCCAATATGCTACTCTGGATCAGTGGAGAAATAACTCCAGAAAGAATGTAGTGACAGAGCCAAAGCAAAAACAATACCCTGTTGTGGATGGGACTGGTGATAGAAGAAAGGTCCAATGCTGTAAAGAGCAATATTGCACAGGAACCTGGAATGTTAGGTCCATGAATCAAGGCAAATTGGAAGTGGTCAAACAGGAGATGGCAAGAGTGAATATCGACATTCTAGGAATCAGCGAACTAAATTGGACTGGAATGGGTGAATTTAATTTAGATGACCACTATATCTAGTATGGTGAGCAGGAATCGCTTAGAAGAAATGGAGTAGCCATCATGGTCAACAAAAGAGTCCAAAATGCAGTACTTGGATGCAATCTCAAAAACGACAGAATGACCTCTGTTCCTTTCCAATGTAAACCATTCAATATCACAGTAATTCAAACCTGTGCCCTGACCAGTAATGCTGAAGAAGCTGAAGTTGAATGGTTCTATGAAGACCTACAAGACCTTCTAGAATTAACACCCCCAAAATATGTCCTTTTCATTATAGGGGACTGGAGTGCAAATGTAGGAAGTCAAGAAACACCTGGAGTAACAGGTAAATTTGGCCTTGGAGTATGGAACGATGCAGGGCAAAGGTTAATAGAGTTCCAACAAGAGAACGCATTGGTCATAGTAAACACCCTCTTCCAACAACACAAGAGAAGACTCTACACATGGACATCACCAGATGGTCAGCATCAAAATCAGATTGATTATATTCTTTGCAGCCAAAGATAGAGAAGCTCTACAGTCAGCAAAAACAAGACCGGGAGCTGTCTGTGGCTCAGATCATGAACTCCTTATTGCCAAAATCAGAATTAAACTGAAGAAAGTGGAGAAAACCACTAGACCATACAGGTATGACCTAAATCAAATCCCTTATGATTATACAGTGGAAGTGAGAAATAGATTTAAGGGACTAGATCTGATACACAGAGTACCTGATGATCTGTGGACGGAGGTTCATGACATTGTACAGGAGACAGGGATCAAGACCATCCCGAAGAAAAAGAAATGCAAAAAAGCAAAATGGCTGTCTGAGAAGGCCTTAAAAATAGCTGTGAAAAGAAGGGAAGTGAAAAGCAAAGGAGAAATGGAAAGATATACCCATTTGAATGCAGAGTTCCAAAGAATAGCAAGGAGAGATAAGAAAGCCTTCCTCAGTGATCAGTGCAAAGAAATAGAGGAAAACAACAGAATATGAAAAACAAGAGATCTCTTCAAGAAAATTAGAGATACCAAAGGAACATTTCATGCAAAGATGGGCTCAATAAAGGACAGAAATGGTATGGACCTAACAGAAGCAGAAGACATTAAGAAGAGGTGGCAAGAATACACAGAAGAACTGTACAAAAAAGATCTTCATGACCCAGATAATCACTATGGTGTGATCACTCACACTCACCTAGAGCCAGACGTCCTGGAATGTGAAGTCAAGTGGGCCTTAGGAAGCGTCACTATGAACAAAGCTAGTGGAGGTGATGGAATTCCAGTTGAGCAATTTCAAATCCTGAAAGATGATGGTGTGAAAGTGCTGCACTCAATATGCCAGCAATTTGGAAAACTCAGCTGTGGCCACAGGACTGGAAAAGGTCAGTTTTCATTCCAATCCCAAAGAAAGGCAATGCCAAAGAATGCTCAAACTACTGCACAATTGCACTCATCTCACACGCTAGTAAAGTAATGCTCAAAATTCTCCAAGCCAGGCTTTAGTAATATGTGAACCATGAATTTCCAGATGTTCAAGTTGGTTTTAGAAAAGGCAGTGAGACTAGAGATCAAATTGCCAACATCCGCTGGGTCATTGAAAAAGCAAGAGAGTTCCAGAAAAACATCTATTTCTGCTTTATTGACTGTGCCAAAGCCTTTGACTGTGTGGATCACAATAAACTTTGGAAAATTCTTCAAGAGATGGGAATACCAGGCCACCTGACCTGCCTCTTGAGGAATCTGTATGCAGGTCAGGAAACAATAGTTAAAACTGGACTGGAACAACAGACTGGTTCCAAATAGGAAAAGGAGTCCGTCAAGGCTGTATATTGTCGCCCTGCTTATTTAACTTATAGGCAGAGTACATCATGAGAAATGCTGGGCTGGATGACACACAAGCTGGAATCAAGATTTCCGGGAGAAATATCAATAACCTCAGATATGCAGATGATACCACCCTTATGGCAGAAAGTGAAGAAGAACTAAAGAGCTTCTTGATGAAAGTGAAAGGGGAGAGTGAAAAAATTGGCTTAAAGCTCAACATTCAGAAAACAAAGATCATGGCATCTGGTCCCATCACTTCATGGCAAATAGATGGGGAAACAGTGGAAACAGTGGCTGATTTTATTTTTGGGGGCTCCAAAATCACTGCAGATGGTGATTGCAGCCATGAAATTAAAAGACGCTTACTCCTTGGAAGGAAAGTTATGACCAATCTAGATAGCATATTAAAAAGCAGAGACATTACTTTGTCAACAAAGATCCGTCTAGTTAAGGCTATACTTTTAGCTGTATTCATGTATGGATGTGAGAGTTGGACTATAAAGAAAGCTGAACACCGAAGTATTGATGCTTTTGAAGTGTGGTGCTGGAGAAGACTCTTGAGAGTCCCTTGGACTGCAAGGAGATCCAACCAGTCCATCCTAAAGCAGATCAGTCCTGGGTGTTCATTGGAAGGACTGATGTTGAAGCTGAAACTCCAATACTTTGGACACCTGATGCAAAGAGCTGAGTCATTTGAAAAGACCCTGATACTGGGAAAGATTGAGGGTAGGCAGAGAAAGGGATGACAGAGGATGAGATGGTTGGATGGCATCACCGACTTGATGGACATGGGTTTGGGTAGACTCCGGGAGTTGGTGATGGGAGGCCTGGAGTGCTGCGGTTCATGGGGTCGGAAAGAGTCAGACACGACTGAGCAACTGAAATGAACTGAAAGTATCAGCTTGCTGTTGCACTGTCAACCTTCCAGCTTCGTCCTCTGCCACTAGTCACATGTATCACATTTCTCACTACCAGGGCTGACTTGTGCCCTATATGGTACCTCCATTCCTTTGCACATTCAGCACTTCCTTTCTGCAATGCCCTTCCTCAGTCCTGCTGTGTGGAACTTTTCTTAGACGATCCTCCTGAATGACTTCTCTACAAAGTGTTCCTTCTTATTTGACTACCCCTATAAAATATAGTTCCTTCCTTGGACATTTAAGTCAGCTATCACTTTTCTTAATGATAATGTAATTCGTTATTTACAGAAAGTTAAAAAGGAAGGAGGAAGGAAGGAACGGAGGGAGGGAAGGAAGGGAGGGTACAGGGAGGAATGAAAATAGAAAAGACAGAAGAAGAAAGAAAGATGGAAAAGAGGAAGGGATGGTAAGAAGGTAGGTGGGACAGAATACAGAGGGGAAGAAGAAAGGGAAGGAGGGAAGGAAGAGTAAATGTAGGGAGAGATTGGGGAAGAATGGGGAGACGGTTTAGGACGGAGGATAACCATTACTAGAATGTATGTAATATGTGAGGCAGGCTTTTCTAAAACGGTTAGGGACAGAGGATCAAAACTATTGCTTCTCCAGCTATAGCTCCTAACTATCCAGGACTCCATAAAATCTTCCGTAGACTTCTGAAGTCACACATGTCTCACTCCTTGAGGTTTAACCCACCTGTCCCCGTGCCCAGTCAGGTTTACCTAGCAAATTCATCTTTCTCTGTAAACCCCTCTCCTAGCCTTATCATGATGAGAGCTTTCAAGTCTGTCTTGCCCTGTTACATCAGAAAGCATCCTATGTTAATTTGACTATGGAGGTCACTATGTGCTTTTGTCTTCTTCTTCATCTCCAGGAGTGGGTAACAAGAAGATTTCTTTGGCAGAGCTAATGAATATTTGCTTATTTATTAATATACTCATCCCCACCTCCCACTCCTGTTCCATTCACAGACTCAGAAAACATTTTCTGTGTGGTATTAAATGAAAGGCACTTGCCAGGGGCTGCATAATCTACTTAGACTACAGAAATGAATCATTCTTTGAATCTTCCTTTTCAAGACTTTTCTTTTGCTCTCTTCCTCTCACAAAACCCCACATAACTGTTCTTATCTTATTTCCTTTGTGGGTCTCTATATTGTTCTTTGCAGCAATTTTGATTAAAAACTTTTTTAACCATACAGCAACAGTCAAACAACAGCAGTTCCGGAAACATCCACATAGTGCTGAGTTCATTCTTCAACCTTTCAGGCAAAATTTTGCCAAGAAGCCCTTCTCCTGCCCAGTCTCCTTGGAAACATATTGCGTCACCCAAGTGGCTAGGGTGCTTTTTTCTCAGGTTTCTATTTTAGGGTTTGTCCCCCAGAAAATTCCTGACACAAGACTTTGGTTCAGGCAGTCTGTGTGAGGTATTTTCTACCATTGCAGCCAGGAGTGACTTTAAGAGTTAGCTTACAGGCTTTACTGTGACCTGGTTTGGGAGCAGATAGTAGACATCACCTTATCCTGATTTACACGGAAGTAGAAAAGCTAGTGACCTGGAGCCAGCTTACATTATCTGTCCTCACTTTTCATTATTTCTTAAATGAATGCAAAGTTTTAACCAGAAACCATTCAAGAGGTAGTTCTTTTAATGATAGTTCGGAGGCCTTACAAATAGCTGTAAAAAGAAGAGAGGCGAAAAGCAAAGGAGAAAAGGAAAGATATAAGCATCTGAATGCAGAGTTCCAAAGAATAGCAAGGAGAGATAAGAAAGCCTTCCTCAGTGATCAATGCAAAGAAATAGAGGAAAACAACAGAATAGGAAAAACAAGAGACCTCTTCAAGAAAATTAGAGATTCCAAGGGAACTTTTCATGCAAAGATGGGCTCGATAAAGGACAGAAATGGTATGGACCTAACAGAAGCAGAAGATATTAAGAAGAGGTGGCAGGAATACACAGAAGAACTGTACAAAAAAGATCTTCACGACCAAGATAGTCACGATAATGTGATCACTGACCTAGAGCCAGACATCTTGGAATGTGAAGTCAAGTGGGCCTTAGAAAGCATCACTAGGAACAAAGCTAGTGGAGGTGATGGAATTCCAGTTGAGCTATTTCAAGTCTTGAAAGATGATGCTGTGAAAGTGCTGCACTCAATATGCCAGCAGATTTGGAAAACTCAGCAGTGGCCACAGGACTGGAAGAGGTCAGTCTTCATTCCAATCCCAAAGAAAGGGAATGCCAAAGAATGCTCAAACTACCGCACAATTGCACTCATCTCACACGCTAGTAAAGTCATGCTCAAAATTCTCCAAGCCAGGCTTCAGCAGTATGTAAACCGTGAACTCCCAGATGTTCAAGCAGGTTTTAGAAAAGGCAGAGGCACCAGAGATCAAATTGCCAACATCCGCTGGATCATGGAGAAAGCAAGAGAGTTTCAGAAAAACATCTATTTCTGCTTCATTGACTATGCCAAAGCCTTTGACTGTGTGGATCACAATAAACTGTGGAACATTCTGAAAGAGATGGGAATCCCAGACCACCTGACCTGCCTCTTGAGAAACCTGTATGCAGGTCAGGAAGCAACAGTTAGAACCAGTCATGGAACAACAGACTGGTTCCAAATAGGAAAAGGTGTACGTCAAGGTTGTATATTGTCACCTTGCTTATTTAACTTATATGCAGAGTACATCATGAGGAACGCTGGGCTGGAAGAAGCACAGGCTGGAATCAAGATTGCTGGGAGAAATATCAATAACCTCAGATATGCAGATGACACTACCCTTATGGCAGAAAGTGAAGAGGAACTCAAAAGCCTCTTGATGAAAGTGAAAGAGGAGAGTGAAAAGGTTGGCTTGAAGCTCAACATTCAGAAAACAAAGATCATGGCATCTGGTCCCATCACTTCATGGGAAATAGATGGAAAAACAGTGGAAACAGTGTCAGACTTTGTTTTTTTGGGCTCCAAAATCACTGCAGATGCTGATTGCAGCCATGAAATTAAAAGACGCTTGCTCCTTGGAAGGAAAGTTATGACCAACCTTGATAGTATATTAAAAAGCAGAGACATTACTTTGCCGACCAAGGTCCGTCTAGTCAAGGCAATGGTTTTTCCCGTGGTCATGTATGGATGTGAGAGTTGGACTGTGAAGAAAGCTGATCGCCGAAGAATCGATGCTTTTGAACTGTGGTGTTGGAGAAGACTCTTGAGAGTCCCTTATACTGCAAGGAGATCCAACCAGTCCATTCTAAAGGAGATCAATCCTGGATGTTCATTGGAGGGACTGATGCTAAAGCTGAAACTCCAATACTTTGGCCACCTCATGAGACGAGTTGACTCACTGGAAAAGACTCTGATGCTGGGAAAGGTTGGGGGCGGGAGGAGAAGGGGACGACGGAGAATGAGATGGCTGGATGGCATCACCGATTCTGTGGACATGAGTTTGAGTGAACTCCGGGAGTTGGTGATGGACAGGGAGGCCTGGCGTGCTGTGATTCATGGGGTCGCGGAGAGTCGGACACGACTGAGCGACTGAACTGAACTGAACTGAACTGAACTTTCAAATCCTTTCAGAATTTTATTTCTTAGCAGATAGAAAAGAGGTGTGGTGGTGGCATTTTCATTCTTATTAATTCAGCTTTGCCCTAAACAGTGGTCTAATCTGCTTAGAAGCAACCCAGGGGTTATGCCAGGGGCCCTAGGACCTTCCAGAGGCTTGGCTCCAAAGTCAGTTCTGCTTTTCTGTGACCATGTTTTTCCCATTCATCATTGTGTTGCTGATGATCATGTATTTATTATTTTAAAAGTGGAAACATACAGCTTGTTTTCAATTTTAGTTTTTACAGCTTCTCTGTGTCTATAAACATAAAGAATGTTTATTTAGAAAACTTAAAGGCAAACAGAATAAAATGAAAAGATTCAAATTAGCACTTAAAAGTGATCACTTTTAACATTTTGGCATCTATGTTACCTTTGTATATACAAAAGTTATACATATATTTTTATGTAAAATTTACAACACATTACACATCTTCACATATAACTTCATTTTTATACCTATCAGGTGTAAATTATTTTCACTTAAAAATTGATTTTTAAAGATTTCAGTTTTTGTACTGTGTAACATTTTACTAGTATTGACATCTTTGAGTAAAGCTGTTTGATTAAAAAAAAAAAAAGCGAGGCATTCCTTTATCTTTCTCTAATGGGTAAACTCATACATAAACCCACCAGTAAATATTTTCTGGCCATTAAAAATTCTCTCTAGCTCAAGAACTAGAAAGTAGCATTAAGAAAAAAAAAGAAGAATTTCTTGGCAGTTTATCTAAAGATTGGCCTTTATAGGATATGAATATTTTAGAATTTGATTCCTACGAACATTTACATTGACCTTTTTCTCTATTTGCTTTGGAAATGTACAAGATGTGATGAGTTTAAGCATTATCAAATGCTTTTAATAAAAAATAAATTCCATTTCTCCAAGAACAAGAAGTCATACTCTTTATTTGAACAATGTTAGGTAGCTATAAATGAAAATTACAGCGAAATTATTGATTAAAAAGAACTTAAATTCTCTTCCCACTATATAAATGTATCCATTTATGGGCAGTAAGCCCCCTTTCTCCGAAGAAATGCTGTTCTGAGACCATCAAGATATATGATATTTTTGGGAAAATTACTCACTTTTGTTCAGTGATATACATCTTGAAAAGCACTGTCAAACATACCAGCTTATTGAATTCTCTTGAAAAGCCTGCAAGTTGGGCAGACCAAGGTTAATATTCTGTTTTATAGGAGTTTGGTAAGCCAACTGTTAGATGGCCTCAATGATCCCCAATCATCATTCATGCCTCCGTTTAATCCTTAGCCCTTGAATGTGGGCTGGGCCTAGTGACTTTTCCCTAAACAACAGAACATGGCAAAGGTGATAGCATGTCACTCTGTGGTAAGGTTAGAAATGACTATAGTTTCCATCTTATGAGCAGATTCTCTCTATTGCTTCTCTAGTTGCCTGCTTGAATGAAGCAAGGTGTCATGGCTGGGAAGGCCCATGTGACAAGGAACTAAATCCTACCAACAGCCATGTGAGCTTGCAAGTGGATCCTTCTCCAATTAAACCTAGAGACAATTACAGCCCAACAAACTCCTTGCTTGCAGCTCATGGGAGACCTTGAAGTACAGAAGCCAGCTAAGCCAGGCCAGATCTCTGACCCATAGAAACTATGAGAAAATAAATGTATATTGTCGCAAGTCACTTTTTGGCAATGTGTTATACAGCAATAGAGAACTAATACCAATGGTAGTCTGAGGCTGAATGTAACCTGTTTGCAGAAATAGTGAAATATGGCCACAATTCTCTGATATACCTGCCATACATAGGTGAGTTCTAGGTCCCCTCTGCTTGCATCTGGACAGGCCTGTGATTGCTTCCATTCACAGAGTTCACTCGAAGTGATGCTATTTGACTTCTAAGGCAGGGATATAAATACATCTTACTTATATCTTTACTTATTTATTATTGTTCTTTTTAATGAATCAGTTATACATTTTGTTGAATGTTTATATCTTTACTGAATTATAGTTCACAGGATACACGATTACATTCAAGAATTTTAACTTTTGTGGTTCTAAAGATTTGCAAGTTACTCTGAAGTTCAGTGACATGTAAATATTTATCATTTTATTGGGCACATACAATTTTGATGTTTGATTAATAAAACATTCACTTTTGAAGTGAGCTAATTAGTAAAAACACTCACATTTGAAGCCCTGAGGTGCTGTTAAAGAAGTCCTACAACCCTGAGGCTGCCATGCTGTTAGGAAGCCACTTGGAGAGGCTTCATGTGGGTGCTCAGGATCACAGTCATTGTTGAGTCTACTTATCCAAGCCCAAGCACCAGGCAAGTAAGTGAAGAAGATTCCAGATGATTCCAGCCTCAGTCATTCAAATCTTCTCACCTGAGTCCCTGAACATTGTGAAGCAGAGACAGTTCATGCTCACTATGCACTTTTAAACTTCCTAACCATGGGATTTCTGAGCAGTTGTCTCGTTCTGCTGCTCTCTGGGGTGGTTAAGGCAATGGCAAGCCACTCCAGTACTCTTGCCTAGAAAATCCCATGGACAGAGGAGCCTGGTAGGCTGCAGTCCGTGGGGTCGCTAAGGGTCGGACACGACTGAGCGACTTCACTTTCACTTTTCACTTTCACACATTGGAGAAGGAAATGGCAACCCACTCCAGTGTTCTTGCCTGGAGAATCCCAGGGATGGGGGAGCATGGTGGGCTTCCGTCTATGGGATCACACAGAGTTGGACACGACTGAAGTGACTTAGCAGCAGCAGCAGCAGCTGCACTGTAAGAGCTGGCACAGTGCCCAATGCCACATGCACAGCTTGTAAGAAGTAGAGTTGGAACTGAGATCCAAGTTTTCTCATTCTCACTTCAGCATTCCTTCCGCCATTCCAGATGTTGCCTTTCCATCTAGGGTGTTTACATTTCCTTTTACTTGTTAGGAGAGAATCTCTAGACCAGTGGTGGTCAACTTTGGCAGCACACTGGAACCACTATGAAAGCATTTACAGGTCTGATTTCTGGTTCCCACCACCAAAGATGCTGACTCTTTGGTTTGGTGTTCAGCCAAAGCATCAGGATTTTTATAAAAGTTCCTAGCTGATTCTAATATACAGCCATGTTTGAGACCCACTACTGTGTACATGCTTATCTCTGCCAAAGGTCACACTTGGTAAAGATCAAATCAATTCTCAGTGACCCATCCTAGTGAAACGAAGCAGATAAGAGAAGACTATTTTAAAATCATAGTTCTATTAAATATAGATTATGTGTGTGTATGAAAGAACACATGAACACCACTGTGTATGGGATTATTTCAGAGGAGGAAGATAAACTTTCCAACTTGTGTAGGCCAGGCAGCATGTGAAGCACCTGGAGTTACAATAGTGCTAAGCCCTAATATGTTTGCAGTAAAGAAACTTAGCCTCCAGTAATAAGAGAAAGAAGAGCAGAGCCTTGGAACCTAAGAAACTCTAGATTTTGGAAGTATTATTATAATACGATACGATAATCACATAATAGGACTCATCACTCAGGAAAGTCATGATAAGTATAGAACTGTGAAGTCACCTTGAAACATAAGTGCTGAGCACAGTTTATCTTAGTAGCCACATGACTTGCTTCTGGATGCTAGCCTCACAGCATTCAAAAATCAAAATTATGCATATGCCCAATAAAATGATAAATATTTACAAGTCACAGAACTTCAGGGTAACTTGCAAATCCTTAGAATCACAAAAGTTAAAATTCTGGAATATGAGGGTCTATCCTGTGAGCTCTAATTCAATGAAGATATAAACATTCAATAAAATATACAACTTTGATTCATTAAAGAGAGTAATAATAAATAAGTAAAGATACAAACAGTGGTATAGGAGCATAGAAGAAACAATTGCTTTTTCAGTGATTTGTTTAAACCAAGAAAGGTTAAGAAACTTGACTTGAAGGAGAAATTATCTAGGCTGTGTGTATGTGTTAAAGTGTCTACATATACAATTATCCTACATACAAGCTACATATTAAATGCTATAAAATTATAGACAACAATATTATATTATAATAATCAAACTTGTCTCTAATCTTAATTATTCCCATTAAAAAATGTAATTATGTGATATAACAGAGGTGATAACTAGCACTACAGTGGCAATCATATTACAATATATAAACAGATCAATCAACATGTTGTACCCCTTGAATTTATATAATGTTTAATGTCAAGTGTATTAAAAGTTAATTAAACTTAAAAGCTTTGCAAAACAAATGAAACCATAAAGAAAATGAAAAGACAACCCACAGGATGGGAGAAGATATTTGTAAATGAAGTGACTGACAAGGGATTAATCTCCAAAATATACAAACACTTCATGCAGCTCAGTGTAAAAAAATGAACCAAAAAATGGGCCAAAGATCTAAATAGGCATTTATTCAAAGAAGACAGATGGCTAAACAGCACACAAAAATATGCTTAACATCATTAGTGATTAGAGAAACACAAATCAAAACTACAATGTGGTATCACCTCAAATCGATGGGAATGGCTATCGTCAAAAAGTACACAAATGCTGGAGAGGGTTTGGAGAAAAGGGAACTCTTCTACACTGTTGGTAGGAATTTAAATTGGTACAGCCACTATGGAGAACAATATGGAAGTTCCTTTAAAATTAATAATAGAGCTACCATATGATCTAGCAAACTCACTTCTAGACTCATATTCAGAGAAAACCATAATTCGTAAAGGTACATGCACCCCAATGTTTGTTGCAGCACTGTTTACAATAGCTAGGACATGGAAGCACCAAAATGTCCATCAACAGATGAATGGATAAAGAAGATGTGGTACATATATACAATGGAATATTGCTCAGCCATAAAAAGATGAAATAATGCCATTTGCAGCAATATGGCTGGACCCAAAGATTGTCATACTGAGTGATGTAAGTCAGAGAAATACAAATATGTGATATTGCATATATGTGGAATCTAAACAATGATACAAATGAACTTACTTACAAAATAGAAATAGGATGACAGATGTAGAAAACAAATTTACAGTTACCAAGGGGTAAGAGGGAGATGGACAAACTGGGAAACTGCGATTGACATATACATACTACTATATATAAAACAGATAACTAATGAGAACCTACTGTATAGCACAGGGAACTCTACTTAATACTCGGTAATGGCCTAAATGGGAAAAGAATCTAAATGAGAGTGAGTATATGTCCATGTATAACTGATTCACTTCGCTGTACAGCAGAAAACCAATACAACATTGTAAATCAACTATACTCTAATAAAAATTAATAAAAAATGAAAGAAAATTATGCTGCATTAGCTGAGACATGACGGAACAAAATCATGGTTCTAATTCTAAAGACATTTGCATTCCTCACAACATAGCCCTGTGATAAAGAGCAGGTTCCCTTTTCAGTACACACCACCCGTGTGTGTGCTGATTGAATACATTAATTCTGTTTTTATCCTTCTGCTCTGATTCTACAGGTATGTGTGTTGCCTTGACTGGCTGCCCATAAAATTAGACTCTGTCATTTACAACATGCTTTTGCTTGGTGTTCGGAGAAGGCAATGTCAACCCACTCCAGTACTCTTGCCTGGAAAATCCCATGGACGGAAGAGCCTGGTGGGCTGCAGTCCATGGGGTCGCTAAGAGTCGGGCACAACTGAGTGACTTCACCTTCACTTTTCACTTTCATGCATTGGAGAAGGAAATGGCAACCCACTCCAGTATTCTTGCCTGGAGAATCCCAGGGACAGAGGAGCCTGGTGGGCTGCCTTCAATGGGTCGCATAGAGTTGGACACGACTGAAGTGATTTAGCAGCAGCAGCAGCCTTAAATTGTGTCCAAGAATCATCCTACTTTGCTGTCCTAGAGCTTCCACTTCTTTACGAGTTTAAAAATAAACACCACGCTTTCTCATTTCCTATTTCAAAGTTCATACTGAAGAAATGGTACACAATAAATCTCTCTGTACTGCTTGGGTGAGTCTTCATAGAAGAGATATTATTTGAGCTGGTCCTGAAGGAAGACTGTTGGAAACTCCGGAGTACTAAACACACTCAGTACAAAGCCTTCAGAAAGTCTGTATCACAGTTAGGGAATCAAGAAGTAAAACTGGTGGAAATTAAATCACAAAACAACACTACAAGATATGTCCAAAAAAGCTTAAATATTTGGCAAGTTCTTGGTATAGATAACTGATACTGGTTTAGAACAGGGAGATATCTCTTTGATAAGGAGTAGATTGAAGTACGTGGACCTCAGCAGACACTGAACTTGTGGACGTGTACATACGTGGAAAGATGGAGTAGTAGGAGAAGTAAAGGAAAAACAGGGTGTAAGGGGGAATACATCATTGTCTGCCCTCACAGAGAGGGAGGGCTCGCCCAACATGTGTTGGTGACTTATTATCACCACCTTGCAGTAAATTCATATAACTTAGTAATTTAAAAGATTTAATAATCCATAAACATCTACTCCAAAGTTGATTGCAATATTCTGCTTTTGGTGGCTGCTACTTTCATTTCTATTCATTAGTTCCTCTCCCATGAGCTTGCCACACATCTGCATTTTCACAATACAGTGGATATTTTTGGTGAGCGGACTGGCAAATGAAAGACAGAGGAAACTGGTTATTTCCGGTAATGACTTGCGGTTTCACCATTAAGCAGAGAAGAGATGCTATGATGTGTTGTGGTCTTTCAGCTTTCTATCTATGCTAAGTTCATTTCCCATTTTCTAGGCACTTTCTTGGGCTGCTCTGCAGCAATCAAATTAAGGGGGCTATCACTGTGATAATTAAATGCTTTGAATTGTTGATGCTTGATGTTGCACCTCCTCCCATGGTAGTACACAATGCAAGAGGCAGAAATGCCCTGGAAGCTGGAATTACCCTGCTCTCAGTGATAGGTAAGAACATGCTACATAATATTTGTGTAAAACAAAAATCATTTGTGAAGCAAGCAAAGCCTAAATGCTTCCATCCATATATATACCACAAATAATGGAATATATGGAAAATTTGATAAAAGTGTTGGGGAGCAGGATAAGGCAGCTATTTGATTTTACTTTAAGTTTATAGGAAACAATTTCTAAAAGATTTTTCTCCCTTTAAGATCCTGTTCACATGTTCTCAGAGGTTAGAAAAAAAATATGTGGGTGGGTAGATTCCAAGGGATTTGCTTAGGGCTGGTTCAGATAACATACTCTGTAGATCTTTATGTGATTACAGCGAATCATCACTTTAATGCATTGCTGATGAGTAGAAGGAAATTGTAGAGCAGTAAGTATGATATAACTGTTAAAAGAGATGCAAAGAAAACTGCACGCATGGATAGATGGATGTGTAGACATATC
Source organism: Moschus berezovskii (assembly GCF_049115385.1). NCBI lineage: Eukaryota > Metazoa > Chordata > Mammalia > Artiodactyla > Moschidae > Moschus > Moschus berezovskii. The sequence goes on from NC_142466.1 coordinate 61,290,860, forward strand.
TCTCTAACCATCAATCTACCTATCACTATCTATCCATGCAAAGGAAAAATCTGGAAGGCTACACATCTAACTGTTAATCATGTTTAATTCAGGGAAGGGAATTTGGTAGGGATGGAGTGAGAACAATGAAGATGGATGACATATTTTACTTATGTATTTCTGTTTTGCTTAAATTGTTTGCAATTAATTACTTCTGAAGTTTAAAGATGCCTCATAAAGAGAAGATAGCAAGTAAATAAATCACCAGCTGGGATCCAAAATATAAAAATGAGTTGTTTAAAATGACAGTGTAATATTTTTTTAGCAGTGACAAATTAACTGCTTTGATCTCAGTATGATGGAACTTACGGAGAAAAATGATAAACTTTTAGTTATAACAATTTTTTAAGTGGTAAATATCTTGCTCTTTGGAAATGAATTGAAAAGAATAAGAAGTAAAGTATGAGGATGAAAGTGCTACAAAATAGAAAGTCCTGGGATTGAGCTGTAACTTTCATGTAAAGGTGAATCTGGGGCACTAAACAGAACGACAACAAAACCTACATGTTTGGATGATAGTGACTGTATTACTTTGTGTGTGTGTGAGTTCTCAATCATGCCTGGCTCTTTGCAACCCAACGAACTGTAGCCCACCAGGATCCTCTGTCCATTGGATTGTCCAGGCAAGAATACTGGAGTGGGTTGCCATTCCCTTCTCCAGGGGCATTACTTTAGAATGTAAATTCAATTTAATAGACTTGTGATTATGTAGTGCTATGGACTCAATTGTGGCTCCCACTCTCCAAAATCTGTATGTTGAAGCCCTAACATCCACTGTAACTGTATTTGGAGGTAGGGCCTTTTATGAGAAAATTAAGGTTAAATGAGGTCATAAGGGCAGGGTCCTAATCCAATAGGACTGATGTCTTTATAAGAAGAGGGAGAAACTCCAGGAATGTGTGTGCACAGAGAAAGGCCAGTGGGAAGGTGGCCATCTATAAGCCAGAAAGAAAGGTCTCACCAGAAGCCAATCTTGCTAGCAACTTCATCTTGGACTTTCCAGCCTCCAGAACTGTGAGAAAATAAATTTTTACTGTTTAAGACACCCAGTCTGTGGTATTCTATTATGGCAACCCAAGCTAATACATTTACCTTGCCATATCCAATTTGTGCGAGAGTAGAAGAAGGATTACAAAAACGAACAATACCAGGACTCTGCCTTCTAGGATCAAAGCACAGTAATACATGATTAAGAACATGATTCTGGAGCAAGACTGTACTGTGTGACCATGAGCAAGTTACTTAACCTTTCTGATAATCTATTTCCAATCTGTAAATTGAAGATAATAATAGTATGTAGATTATAGTATTATGAGGTTAAATGCATACTATTTGTAAAGAACCTAGAACAATATCTGGAACACAACAAAAACAATCTAAGTATTTGTTAAACAAATAGATGAGTATTGTCCATTGGAAAGAGGATATAAGATCAGAAATGTGAAGAATAACTAAAAATAGTAATGAGTTATTTATAATTTTCATATAACACCTCAGATAAACTTAAGCAATCTCTATAAAGATTATGAAGTGCCTCAATTAATGTAAATCCAAATTATGATGTTTGAAAGAAGATGAAATTAATAGTAATATACCAATGTTGCTTTATTAATTGTGACAAGTATACTATATTTCTGTAAGATGTTAATAATAGGGGACATTGACTATGAGATATACAAGTACTCTTTGCCCTATTTTTTCAATAATTATAGGTAAGTCTGAAACTATTCTTAAAAATTATGTTTAGAAAAGAAGATAAACTAAGGAATAATTATTTACTTTAGTGAAATATTGACCATTAAATAATAAAATTTAGGAGTCTAGCAATAGTAATTTTTAATTCAAACCTGTCTATTTTACAGAGGATGGTTGATTTCAGTTTCCTTTACAAATATCTAATTTTCAAGATCAAATTCACATAGGAATCAAAAAGACTAGAAAAAAGGGCACTAATCTAGAAGGTGGGATATATAATGTTTCACTGAGTTCTGCCTTAAACTGGAGTATGTCTGGCTCACACACATTACAGTGACATCTGGGCATCAGTTTCCCATTGGTCACTTTTCCTCCAACATTTTTAATTCTAAACCTTTGGGAATCTACTTCACAAACCAAGGCAGCTCCAGGAAGAAGACTCTAACCTATGGAACAGTCATCCAAGCCTAGAGCAAAACTACTGTATGCAGCTGGTGTGCCAATTTTTGAGTATGTGCAAGTGGATTGTGAAACAACCAGAGAACACACATTTTAAAGAGTCAGAATTCAGGGGTAGGTTTTCACAATGTATACTATTCAACAGATCAGTCATTCAGGTTTATATAGGAGTAACTAATGAACCAACCCTGACACTAAAATATTTACATAAAGCTTGCAAGGGGCAATGACATTATAAATAAGTACATGTGCTGCTGCTGCTGCTGCTGCTAAGTCACTTCAGTCGTGTCCGACTCTGTGTGACCCCAAAGACGGAAGCCCACCAGGCTCTCCCGTCCCTGGGATTCTCCAGGCAAGAACACTGGAGTGGGTTGCCATTTCCTTCTCCAATGCGTGAAAGTGAAAAGTGAAAGTGAAGTCGCTCAGTCGTGTCCGACCCTTAGCGACCCCACGGACTGCAGCCTACCAGGTTCCTCCATCCATGGGATTTTCTAGGCAAGAGTACTGGAGTGGCTTGCCATTGCCTTCTCCGCTTTTTTGCCTAAAGAACTCATATTCTCATCTTAGCAAATTATAAAACCCATGAAAGCCCCCATATCCTTCATGTCCTGCATTGATTAGATGTGGTTGTTTGATTAGATGTGGTTGTACAAAGATGTGCAGTGAAGTTTATTTTTCTTTTAACCATTTTAAAAGCATTGATTGAGACAGAAGTTCAAGAAAATGGACAGCTACTGTATTGGCTTTGGTCTTGATATTGTTTAAAATATCTGTGCTTAAAATATTGAAAACTAACAGCACTCATAATTGTTCTAGAACTATTAACCATTTCAAGTCAATCTTTTTGGGCAGACATATATAAGCAGAATATTTACCTTCTAGAAATCAATGATGTATTCTAGGCAGAGTAAAAGGGATTCTCTTCTGCTTATTTTCTGTCTAGAAGCATGTTTTATCAAGCAGAAGACTGGACAGAAGTAGTGAGATTTTTGTGTCTTTTTTGGTGAAGAGAAAGCTCTTCTGAACTGAAGCAACTTAGGCAACAATTGTTCTTGACAACTCTGGCTCTCATGATGTAAACACTGTGTCTAACAACCCACTCCAGTGTTCTTGCCTGGAGAATCCCAGGGATAGGGGAGCCTGGTGGGCTGCTGTCTATGGGGTTGCACAGAGTCGGACGTAACTGAAGCAACTTAGCAGCAGCAGCAGCAACAACCAATAACATGTCCTGAAGCTGCAAATATGTCCAATCTATATGTATATGCAAAGCTTATTTTGTTTGATCTATATATACATGTAATCAGCTAAATAAAACTTTGCACTTCAGGACTTCCCTGGTGGTCCAATGGTAAAGACTTAGCACTTCCTCCACAGGAGGCGCAAGTTCAGTCCCTGGTAGGGGTACTAAGATCTCACACTAGACCAATTTCTAACCATTATATTTTAGCTTAAGGTGTGGTCACTCACCTAGAGCCAGACATCCTGGAATGTGAAGTAAAGTGGGCCTTAGAAAGCATTACTACGAACAAAGCTAGTGGAGGTGATGGAATTCCAGTTGAGCTATTTCAAATCCTGAAAGATGATGCTGTGAAAGTGCTGCACTCAATATGCCTGCAATTTGGAAAACTCAGCTGTGGCCACAGGACTGGAAAAGGTCAGTCTTCTTCCAATCCCAAAGAAAGCTCAAACTACCGCACAATTGCACTCATCTCACACGCTAGTAAAGTCATGCTCAAAATTCTCCAGGCCAGGCTTCAGCAATACGTGAACTGTGAACTTGAAGATGTTCAAGCTGGTTTTAGAAAAGGCAGAGGAACCAGAGATCAAATTGCCAACATCCGCAACAAAAGAGCTCCAGAAAAACATCTATTTCTGCTTCATTGACTATGACAAAGCCTTTGACTGTGTGGATCACAATAAACTGTGGAACATTCTGAAAGAGATGGGAATACCAGACCACCTGACTTGCCTCTTGAGAAACCTGTATGCAGGTCAGGAAGCAACAGTTAGAACTGGACATGGAACAACAGACTGGTTCCAAATAGGAAAAGGAGTACGTCAAGGTTGTATATTGTCACCCTGCTTATTTAACTTATATGCAGAGTACATCATGAGGAACGCTGGGCTGGAAGAAGCACAAGCTGGAATCAAGATTGCCGGGAGAAATATCAATAAGCTCAGATATGCAGATGACACCACCCTTATGGCAGAAAGTGAAGAGGAACTAAAGAGCCTCTTGATGAAAGTGAAAGAGGAGAGTGAAAAAGTTGGCCTGAAGCTCAACATTCAGAAAACAAAGATCATGGCATCTGGTCCCATCACTTCATGGGAAATAGATGGGGAAACAGTGTCCGACTTTATTTTTTGGGGCTCCAAAATCACTGCAGATGCTGACTGCAGCCATGAAGTTAAAAGACGCTTACTCCTTGGAAGGAAAGTTATGACCAACCTAGACAGCATTTTAAAAATCAGAGACATTACTTTGCCAACCAAGGTCCATCTAGTCAAGGCTATGGTTTTTCCAGTGGTCATGTGTGGATGTGAGAGTTGGACTGTAAAGAAAGCTGATCATCGAAGAATTGATGCTTTTGAACTGTGGTGTTGGAGAAGACTCCTGAGAGTCCCTTGGACTGCAAGGAGATCCAACCAGTCCATTCGAAAGGAGATCAGTCCTGGGTGTTCATTGGAAGGACTGATGTGGAAGCTGAAACTGCAATACTTTGGCCACCTCATGCGACGAGTTGACTCATTGGAAAAGACTCTGATGCTGGGAGGGATTGGGGGCAGGAGGAGAAGGGGACGACAGAGAATTAGATGACTCGATGGCATCACTGACTCTGTGGACATGAGTTTGAGTGAACTCCGGGAGTTGGTGATGGACAGGGAGGCCTGGCGTGTTGTGATTCATGGGGTCGCAAAGAGTCAGATACGACTGAGCAACTAACTGAACGAAGGTTACCATATTGTACAACATCAGGAGACTTTATTCACATTTCACTCCACATACAACTCTACAATGAAATTAGGTGAATTGTGCCGCCTTTCCCTCTTTGAATTGTACAACATAGTTTCCCTGCTATAGTTCATAAAATCTATGAAATGAAAAATATATATCAATAAATCTCATTATTAAATTCTTCCTCTCACTTTTAGCAAAATGAGACTTTCAAAGACCATAGTATAATATTTTTCAAAGAAAGATCTTGTCTTAGATGTTTTATTTTGTTTTTCTTTTTCTTCTTGCAACCCCTTCTTTGGGACAAAGACTCTTCCCCCACTTCCAGCAATTTTGGTGATGATATCAATCTCCAGTGATTACAGTAATGGACATGGCATCCAGGCCTGACCAATTATGGCAGATATTGCCTGGAAGACAGTGATTGGTCCAAGGGTCAGCACATGATCCCAGCAGGGCCAATCATAGTTCTTCCATGAGGTTTGATATGTGGATATATAGTGCTGTGAAAATGTATTTCTGGGGAAGTTGGCAGCAATTTCCTCTATTGGAGGGAAATCACCTATGTAAAATTAGAGCAAGAGGTAAAAGCCAAGTAGCAAAAAGAAAAGTAAAGGGATGAGAAACAGAGGAAAATATTCCTGAAGACATCTACTTGAGTCCTTGGATTTACCTCTAATCTCCCAGTTATGTTTGAAAATTACTTATTTTGTGTGCAAATAACTTGATTACCAGAACCCATGATTACAAGTTTTTCATTTCTCTCAGGAGACTATTCTGAGTCTGGTCAACTTAAAGCCATATAATTCTACATCCTCTCTCAGAAATAGAAACAGAAAAAAAAAATATTTAAAACACTGGTTTTATTTATCACTTGATCCAAGTTATTAAGGCAATGTTTCCAGGAATAGTTAAGGTTACTAGTGCTATATAGCAGATATAGTGAGTGAAATTTAAAAAATACCTTCTTTATTATAAAACTTATCGAAAGAGCACAATTTTTTTAGAATAAGATAAGGGCCACTTATATCACTACCACCAAGTGTTACCAAATCTTCACATGTTTTCACAATAAGAAAGTGGAATTAATTTTCCCTTTTACGTGGTATAGATTCTTTCCCATATTAAGTGCACAGAGGATAAGTCAAGGTATGAGCATTAATTCTAATCCAAACTCTGTCAATAATTTATATACTCCCTTAAAAACCCCGAAAATAAAATCATACTTCTTAGGATGATTGTGGGAGTCAAGTGATATATACATATAAATCAAGTACCATGACCAGAATTTAATCAATGGGATGGAAGCTGTCTAACAAATGGTAGTTGTTGTTTTATAAACGAGGAGACTAAGGCATAGAGTGCAAAGAAAGCAAATAAAAGAAGAAAAAAAAGAAGAGTTTTGATTCTAAATGCCATGTTCCAATCTCCTTCTCTGCCCTTCCAGCGAGGCAGTCTGCAAAAAGCTTCACTACTTTCTTCTATTTGATCTTTATAACAACCCTAAGAGGTTTATGCAGAAAATTGCTCTTTATCTCTGTGGGGAAGTGCATTTTAATGGATGAGTTTTAATGGCTGTTTAAGCTAATTGAAAAGATTGACCAGCATCACAGCTCCAACAAGAGAAGTTGAGTGAGAGACAAAGAATAACACACACGTGAACTGAGAAGCCAGAGAATATAAGGCTGATGGCACTACCCAGAACACACACATTTAATAGTGAGCTGCAAAAACTGGAGTCTAAACTCACACTTACCTGATACTCATAGGCAGTTTCCTAATTTTTTTGTTATTGTTATTTTAGTTACTTATCCAAGAGTGTGGAAAGAGTTTCCAGAAGGACATAAAGAAAGATTTTCCTTATTCCCTCAATCCTCTTCATGCTCAGGAGGCAAAGTTGCTGCTATTACTATTTTAAATAAGGTATCATTTAATACAATTGGTAACATTCAGAATTCCTAATTTGTACAAAACACTATGAAAGGTACTTAAGCTCTCATTCTTTCAACAATCTTTCTCTGGCAACAGAGAAGCCCTAGATCACCCAGCTGGAATTCTATTTTCTTCTTCCTCTTCCTCGCTCCCTCCTTGTCTCTCTGCCTCTCTCTCTTACACACGCACACACACACAGAGGCATTTATTTATTTTGCCTTGCTGCAGATTGACAAGTCTATAATTACCACAAGTTCTGCCTCAAAGTAAAACAATTACCTTAATGTTTTGTATTCTTTTCCAAACAGAATATCCTCAATTTGCTGTACACCAGAAACTAACAAAACATTGTAAATCAACTATACTTTAATAAAAAAAATATTTAGGCAGCTTCAAAACACTCATACAAATGGTTTTAAGGGAAAAGACATATTTGGGAAGTTGTGGTGAGTTTACCTTCCATCTTGAACTCTCTATCCATTTAACAGTTTCAATTATCATTCCTAAATAGGCACAGATCATTTATTTAGAAAATATTCACTGAGTATACATGAAAATGCTACAGGCACCATTAACCTACTGGTAAGCAAACAATCAAAATCCTTTGTGATGGATCAAATTACAGAGTTCTCTTTCACTGACTATAGTAAGATGAAAGAGGGAAGTTATTAACCTGCTGAAGAGTTCAGTAAAGTTCAACTTCATATTATCAAATTCCATTCTCTTTTTTTATCCCATTGATTTGCCCAGATGGTTAAACCATACTATGGTTTGAAGAATTCATCAGGTAGACTTGCAATTCACATGTATTAGTACTCTGACATACACAGTTTTTAAAGAGAAGAGAAGGAACTCCCTAGAGTTCAGCAGCATTGTGGCCCCAGGATTCTACCTCAGAGACATTTCTTCACATTGTCTATTTTCCACAGATAAGTGGAGTCAAAGACTATACATTGTTGTGGCAGAGGCTGTGTTGGTATGGTGAAAAGATTCAAGAATTGACCCTAAGGAGATCTGGATTTTAAAACTCCCAAGTCATTCACTAGCTGGATGACAACAGTGAGCCTCAGTTTTCTTAACAGTCAAATAACAGATTGCATGATTGGATGACTCTGAAGGTCTATTTCAGATAGAAGACATGAATCATTACAGTTTTCAGAACTTTTTAAGTACTTCTGATGTCTACATAAAGAATGAGTTAGTCTTATTTAATTATTCATTCATTCATTCCTAGCATACTGCAGTTAATATCATGAGTTTTATGGTCAAGTTGATTCACTTACTAGATAAATGACCATGAACAATTAACTTACTAACTTCTTTGTGACCCTGTTTCCTCATTTCTCATTGAAAATAATTTTACCTTCATCATAAGGCTACTGGAAGGTGTATTAGTTAAGGACTCTTCAAAGAAACAGAACAAACAGACTGTGTGTGTGTGTGTGCGTGCATGTGTGTAAGGGGAGTGGTGAGTGTGTCTGTGTGTGTTTGTGTGTGTGTGTAGAGAGAGAGAGAGTTTAAGGAATTGGCTTACAAGATTGTGAAGGTTGGAAAGTTCACAATCTGCAAGGCAGGGAAGCAGGCAAGACCCAGGAAAAAACTGATGTTGCATCTTGAGTTCAAAGGCAGTCTGGTGGCAGAATTCCATCTTTCTTGGAGGAGGTCAGTCTTTTTCTTAAGGCTTTCAAGTGATTGAATGAGGCCCACCCATATTATGGAGGGCAACTGCTTTACCCAAAGTGTATTATTGATTTATATGTTAATCTTACCTAAAAATACTTTACAGCAACATCCAGATGTATTTGACCAGACTTCTGGGTCCCATGGCCTAGCTAAGTTAACATATAAAATTAACTGTCACAGAAGGGATACTGATGCAGTGGGTGACAAACCTAGCACAATGTCTAACACAAAAAGCAAATCATAAAGGTTATCTACTATTATCGCTCTTGTTTTGCTGGGTATTAGGTTAGGTTCTGAAGACATAACAACTCCACACGATACAATCTTTGTTGGTCCTCAATGAACTTACAGTCTACACATGGACCCTAATAAGCTACCTGACCATTACAGTATAGAACTCTGAACACTGAGAGGGAAAGACTACTATGAGAAATGTGAATGCCATAAGAATACATAAAGGGGCCTCAAATCAGAATGGATAGAGGCAGAGCAGCTAAGCTCTAATGAAGAAATAGACTTTGGTCAGGTAAATGGACATGGAAGGAAAGAATATATGGAACCAAAAATGAGAAAGAACATTATCTATTCATAGAATGGCAAGTAGTCCTATCATTTGTTGGGGCACTGGATGGAAGAAGCAAGTGAAGACAAAAAGAGATGGGCAGGGTGAAGCCTATAAACAACTCTTGCCAAGATAAGGAGTTTGGACTTTACCCCCAAAGCAATAATGACCTACATATAGTTGCAATGTTGGGAATAGAGAGAAGAGCCAAATTTGGGAGATCTTAATAGATGAGTGGGTAAGACATGATGTTGAATTAAATGTTTGAGGTGGAAAGAAGGAGGAATGCTGAGAAGCTGCTATAACTTTTTTGGACCTGGTAACTGATATCTTGAAGAATGTCGGAGAACTTTGCACTAGTCATCTACACTTTCTGTTCTTCATTTCCCTCATCTGTAAAATGAAGATGCTGACTCAATGCTCTTTGAAAGGCCTTGTTTTGCTCTAAAATTCTACAGTCCTAAGACTATTTTTTAACTTTGTACATGAATGCATATTTTGGGGAAAATGGATTTTATATGACCAACTCAGTAAACTGAAGGGCAATGAACAGTATCATCAAAGTGGTATTTACCTATGATTTTGCAATTATTACAGGATGCCACAATGAGAAAGATGAGGAAATTAGATTACACATTTTAGTATCTTATACAATCTGTTTGAACTGTCAGAAAAATATGGGTGGTTGATGTTGCAGATCGAAAAAGATTAAATGAATTGTTCTAACTAGAATCAGAGTTGATAAGGAAATTTCTGTGAGAAGTAAAACAGACCAAAAAGTTGACTGGTAAAAAAAATGCATGGGAGAGAGAAATGAGTGAGCTCTTCTTTTTCTGCTATGTGTTCGCAAAAAAAAAAAAAAAAAAAAATTGATTGTTCTGGTTTCAAGCACTTGATTTATCTTTTATGATACTTGAAAAATAGTATTTGCTCTATGTGCTACATCACTTCAGTCATGTCTGACTCTTTGCGACCCTATGGACTGTAGCCCACTGGGTTCCACCGTTCATGGGATTCTCCAGGCAAGAATACTGGGGTATGTTGCCATTTCCTCCTCCTCCTCCAGAGACTCTCCCCAACCCAGGGATCTAACCTACATCTCTTACAACTCCTGCATTGCCAGGTGGGTTCTTTACCACTAAAGCCACCTGGGAAGACACATGCTTTTTGCTCTATATTTTAGAGTTTATTTGGTGTTCTAATAAAGGAGCTGCAGAATCAGAGGGAGTGGATGAAATTAAATGAGGATTTGAACTGTTTGAACTAAAAACCAGTCTAGATGGTCATCAAACTCAAGCTGAATTTGAAATATTATTTAGAAGTCTTTTTGAACTAGAACTGAATGGCGAAAAGATTTTAAGAGATAATCTGGTACAAGCCATTCAGAAACTGGTTGATTGGATACTAGTGTTCCTTTTACCTGGAAAACTTAAGGAAACTAACATAATACTGTAATTCAAATTTCTGCTCTTCTATTAGAGTGCTGGGAACAAATATCTTGCAACATGAATATTGTATTTATCAATATTAGTTATCATTTGTTTGGTTGGATGGACAGAAAATGATTAGAAAACATTTTATCAAAAATTCAGAATGCATTTCTAATTTAGATGAAATTCAAGTTGGTTGGGAGGGTGTCTACAATTTGCTAGACAGTGTCTTAAAAGCAATCAACAAATGTAGTTCCAAGTAATTTTTTCCCATCTTATTATACCTAATTGTGTAAATAATCATTACAGATCATATTAGTAACTAATTTTCTTGGGAGAAGGAGGAGAGTCTATATTCAAGCCTCACTTTGACAAAATCTGCCATAATATTACCAAGTACTAGTCTAAGGGCTATGGGATTTATCTAAGGGCTATATGAATTCAATAAATTTTCTGACCTCACAATAATAATTGAAAATAATATTATATTTATCACTTCACTGAATTAGTAATTGAATACTGACTCACATTTTTCCCTGATTTAATTCTAAACCTGTGAGTTACCTCTTCCTGATAACTATTCTCAAATGATCCTTTCATTGTACAGCTATAACTCTAATTTAACTCTTTTCAAATGTGTTTTAATTACAGACCAATTTTTTTTACCAAATTCTACTACGAAGTAAATTTACTTAAATATCTAAGTAAGTTTAAATACCTTATTCCAAGGCAATAAATGAATTCAGATAACCTTAGGATTGGTGAACCAGGTGAGACTTAATCCAAATAATAATATTTTATATAATTTTGCTGATGTTGTATTCAGCTTATTTTGTCTCTATTTTATTATAATCCTCTAAAGGCAAGGATAGCACTTAATTTTCAAAATGTATTTCAAGTACTCACTGAAATTTTCAGTCCCTGCTGCTGCTAAGTCACTTCAGTCGTGTCCGACTCTGTGTGACCCTATAGACGGCAGCCCACCAGGCTCCCCCGTCCCTGGGATTCTCCAGGCAAGAACACTGGAGTGGGTTGCCATTTCCTTCTCCAATGCATGAAAGTGAAAAGTGAAAGTGAAGTCGCTCAGTCATGTCTGACTAGTAGCGACCCCATGGACTGCAGCCTACCAGGCTCCTCCATCCATGGGATTTTCTAGGCAAGAGTACTGGAGTGACTTGCCATTGCCTTCTCCGTTTCAGTCCCTACTGGTATTCAAATCAAGAAAAGTTGACCAAGTTGAGGCACCTGTGCTGGTGGTACATTCATACCAGCGTTTGGAGTCCAGAATAGAGGAACCAACTACAATTGAAGATGTTTCTGAACTGACAAGGAAAGGTAAGGGCCAGAGGTTTGATTCCAAAATCAAGGCATCAGACAATGTCAAAGAGCAAGCCAGGTAAATAGAGGTAAGTAAGAAAGTGAAAAGGGAAAGAAAAAGAGACAAAACAAAAAAAGAAAGAGAGGCAAGTCAAGAATCAAAAGCTGAGCAGAACCCAAGTTAAGTGGGTACAAGGGCAGGACCTGAAACACCAGGGTCCTCTTGTGACCACAGCCCCTGCACAAGGTTCCAGGGTCTCTGTCCTTATGGACTCTCAGGCAGACCAGAATGGACTTTGCATAAGCCATGGGACATTTTTCCTGGCCTAGAAGCTAAGTTGCCTGGCCTAGTACGAAGTTACTTTTAGGCCCAACCTTTTGCCTACTTTGCTTCCAAAGATGGGGACATCTCCTTTCAAGCAGAAGAATGAGGTCAGGGACCATTTATTTTTATAAGTTCAGAAAAAGGAAGAAAGAACACAAAGTACTTCCAAAGAGATCCAGGAATATTTCACCTCATTTCTATTTTATTGATAAACACTTTACTTTTCTCTGGTGACACAGACGGTAAAGAATATGCCTGCAGTACAGGAGTCGCAGGTTCAATCCCTGGGTTGGGAAGATTGCCTGGAAAAGGGAAAGATTATCCACTCCAGTACTCTTGCTTGGAGAATTTCATGGATAGAGGAGTTTGGCAAGATATAGTCCAGAAGGTGGCAAACAGTCGGCCATGACTGAGTGACTAACAACACTTTCCTTTTCCCAGAAGAACTTTGCTCCCTAGTACAGTGGCTTATATGTATCTTTGTTGTCCACTTTTTCTGTGACCTTTACCTGAGGTCTTTTCCTTTGGGAGAATGATGAGGTGGTGAGGGAAGACGTAAAGCTCTCAGTGTCCCCTAAGTGTTTGCATGAGGGGCTAAAGCTCCCCTCTACTATGATCTTTCTTGGATTAACCCAACTACACTATATACCAACCAGAGGTGATGTGGTTGCTACTCATTGCCCCCCCAAAGGAATATCAGTGGAAAATCAGAAGAAAACAGCTGTTCTAATCTATGCATTATTTCTCTTATTTATCTGGGACCAGTAACAGGGACAACTCAGGTTCTCAAGTCCATAAATGAATGATGCATAAACATAGCTACAGAATCCTCTAAAACTTGATAGAACATCATTTCAAGTCACATTATGAACTAGACAAAGGAAGTTCCCCTAGTCTCCTCCTCATTTGTTAAGTGTTATCAACAAAACTACAAAAAAGGTCCTCATGACCCGGATAACCACAGTGGTATGGTCATTCACCTAGAGTCAGACATCCTGGAGTGTGAAATCAAGTGGGACTTAGGAAGCATTACTATGAACAAAGCTAGTGGAGGTGATGGAATTCCAGCTGAGCTATTTCAAATCCTAAAAGATGATGCTGTGAAAGTGCTGCATGCAATGTGCCAGCAAATTTGGAAAACTCAGCAATGGCCATAGGATTGGAAAAGGTCAGTTTTCATTCCAGTCCCAAAGAAGGGCAATGCCAAAGAAGGTTCAAACCACCATAAAACTGTTCTCTTTTCACACGTTAGCACGGTAATGCTCAAAATCCTTCAAGTAAGGCTTCAACAGTATGTGAACTGAGAACTTCAAGATTACAAGCTGGATTTAGAAAAGACAGAAGAACCAGAAATCAAATTGCCAACATCCATTGGATCATAGGAAAAGCAAGGGAATTCCAGAAACACATCTACTTCTGCTTCATTGACTATGCTAAAGCCTTTGACTGTGTGGATCACAACAAACTGGAAAATTCTTAAAGATGTGGGAATACCAGACCACCTGACCTGCCTTCTGAGAAACCTGTATGCAAGTCAAAAATCAACAGTTAAAACCAGACCTGGAACAGTAGACTAGTTCAAAATCGGGACAGAAGTATGTCAAGACTGTATATAGTCATCCTGCTTATTTAACTTCTATAAGAGTATGAGTATGTCATCTGAAATGCCAGACTGGATGACTCAAAAAAGGTTGAATCAAGATTGCTGGGAGAAATATCAATAACTTCAGATACTCAGATGATACTACCCTAATGGCAGAAAGTGAAAAGGAACCAAAGAGCCTCTTGATGAAGGTGAAAGAGAAGAGTGAAAAATCTGGCTTAAAACTCAACATTCAAAAAACTAAGATCATGGCATCTGGTCCCATCACTTCACAGCAAATAGATGGGGAAAAAGTGTAAACAGTGAGAGATTTTATTTTCTTGGGCTGCAAAATCACTGCAAATGGTGACTGCAGCCATGAAATTAAAAGACGCTTACTCCTTGGAAGAAAAGCTGTGACCAACCTAGACAGCATATTAAAAAGCAGAGACATCACTTTGCCTACAGAGGTCTGTCTAGTCAAAGCTATGGTTTTTCCAGTAGTCATGTACAGATGTGAGGTGGACCATAAAGAAGGCTGAATCCCAAGGAATTGATGCTTTTGAACTGTGGTGTTGGAGAAGACTCTTGAGAGTGCCTGAGACTGCAAAAAGATCCAACCAGTCCATCATAAGGGAAATCAATCCTGAATATTCTTTGGAAGGACTGATGCTTAAGCTGAGACTCCAATACTTTGGCCACCTGATACGGAGAGCCAACTCGTTGGAAAAGACCCTGATGCTGGGAAAGACTGAGGACAGGAAAAGAAATGGATGACAGAGAATAAGATGGTTGGATGACATAACCGACTCGATGGACAGGAGTTTGAACAAACTAAGGGAGACAGTGAAGGACAGGAAAGTCTGGCATGCTACAGTCCAGGGGGCTGCAGAGTCGACGGACATGATTGAGTGACTGAACAGCAACAACAAATCAACAGAACGGAACAAAAGAAAAAACTCACTTGATTAGATTTCCAGAAAAATCCAAATAATAATATTATGTTAACAAAATGGGATATTACAATTAAGCTAGCTCCGTAAACATACACATATACACACCTCTTCTCATTAGTGATTCAGTTCCTTTTTAATTACAAGGAAATGAAAGTTCTGAAAAAAATCAGAGTGGTCCCATTTAGTTGCCATAGTCTCATCTTTTAGCAGCTATAGGCAGGGCTGCTTCCATTAGACTCAAGCAGCAGCAGCAGCTGGTCAGAGGATTGAAGAATTCCAATTTAAAGTCTCTTACATGTATCACTTTTCCAAAAGTTACAGTATCACCCGAACACATAAAATGTCACAGCAGAAAATCTATATCCATATCCATACATTTTAGACAAGAAGATTGGCTAGTGTCTAAATATCAAGTTCCTTATACTGAAATGTTTCAAAACACAATTCATGGAAATTAAAGATGTGCTTAGCAAGGATGGGAATAGTGGGCAAACAGAGAGGTGTCCCCACAAAACTAAAGTAGCTCTGTTTTAAAAAGTATTTTATATATATATAATATATATATAGGGTCTCCTCAGAATATCTTATTTGAAAAACAGATTCTGATCTTCCTGAAAGAAATTGGAAACTATTGCCATATAAAATAATGTTTTCCAAGCTGAAGTAGTGCTTCAAGACTATTTCCAATAAATGTCTCATAATCAAGAATCACATGGCTGTACAGCTGTAGATCTTGGGGGCATTGGAGGGTAGGGAGGCTGGGAAAGGACAGCAAAATCCCTTCCCTTTGAGAAAATCAAAGAAAAAAGTTTCATGGTTTTTATTCATCAAGTGCAATCAATTAATCCTTGCCAGTTGACCAGTGACCATCACCTCTGAACTTAAAAATCAAGAGGCCACCCAGGAATTTCACTTCTGGATATTTATTTGAGGGAAGAGAAAGACTAAGTCCACAAAAAGCCTTCTATGGGAATGTTCACAGTAAATTTATTTATCATAACTCCAAGCTGGAATCAGCTCAGATACCCATCAGCAGGACAAACTGTGGTACATCCACACCACATAATCATTTGGCAATAAATTGAAACTACGGATACATGCCAAAATGGGAAAAAAAATCTCCAAGCTATTGTATGGAGTCAACAAAGCCAGACCAGATAAAAATCACTATGCATTGCATGATTCCATTCATAGGAAGTTCTAGACTCTAAATCTAATGTATAGCACACACAAAAAAAATCAGAACAGTGGTGACTTCAGGGAAGGTTGATGGGGAAGGGGCACAAAGGAAGTTTCTAGACTGATGGAAACATTCTACAGTTTGATTGAGGTATAGCTTATATGACTATATTTGTTGGAACAGGTCGAATTATACACTTCAGAGTTGTGCATTTAATGTATGAATATTTTATCTCAACAGATTGAACTTGTGGGGAAAATGTGCATCTGAAATATTAGATATGAGAAAAATTATAAGAAAGTGTTTTTAAAACCTTATGAGCTCAGAGTAGAAAACAATTTCATTTTTAAAAAATTAATTTTAATTGAAGGATAATTACTTTCCAATATTGTGATGGTTTTTGCCATATATCAACACGAATTGGCCACACCTATAAATGTGTTTGCCTCATGTTGAACCTTCCTCCCTCCTCCCTCCCGACCCTATGCCTTTGATTTGTCCCAGAGCACCAGCTTTGGGTGCCCTGTTTCTTAAACAAGATATACTAAGTAGGAAGTCAAGAAACACCTGGAGTAACAGGGAAATTTGGCCTTGGAATATGGAATGAAGCAGGGCAAAGGCTAATAGAGTTTTGCCAAGAGAATGCACTGGTCATAGCAAACACCCTCTTCCAACAACACAAGAGAAGACTCTACACATGGACATCACCAGATGGTCAACACCGAAATCAGATTGATTATATTCTATGCAGCCAAAGATGGAGAAGCTCTATACAGTCAGGAAAAATAAGACTGGGAGCTGACTGTGGCTCAGATCATGAACTCCTTATTGCCAAATTCAACTTAAAATGAAGAGAGTAGGGAAAACCACTAGACCATTCAGATATGACCTAAATCAAATCCCTTATGATTATACAGTGGAAGTGAGAAATAGATTTAAGGGACTAGATCTAATAGAGTGCCTGATGAACTATGGATGGA
This sequence comes from Moschus berezovskii, assembly GCF_049115385.1. Lineage (NCBI taxonomy): Eukaryota > Metazoa > Chordata > Mammalia > Artiodactyla > Moschidae > Moschus > Moschus berezovskii. The sequence goes on from NC_142466.1 coordinate 61,307,956, forward strand.
GATTTGTGACATTGTACAGGAGACAGTGATCAAGACCATCCCATGGAAAGGAAATTCAAAAAAGCAAAATGGCTGTCTGAGGAGGCCTTATAAATAGCTATGAAAAGAAGAGAAGTGAAAAGCAAAGGAGAAAAGGAAAGATATAAGCATCTGAATGCAGAGTTCCAAAGAATAGCAAGGAGAGATAAGAAAGTCTCCCTCAGCGATCAATGCAAAGAAATAGAGGAAAACAACAGAATGGGAAAGACTAGAGATCTCGTCAAGAAAATTAGAGATACCAAGGGAACAATTCATGCAAAGATGGGCTCAATAAAGAACAGAAATAGTATGGCCCTAACTGAAGCAGAAGATATTAAGAAGAGGTGGCAAGAATACACAGAAGAAAGTACAAAAAAGATCTTCACAACCCAGATAATCACGATGGTGTGATCACTCACCTACAGCCAGACATCCTGGAATGTGAAGTCAAGTGGGCCTTAGAAAGCATTACTATGAACAAAGCTAGTGGAGGTGATGGAATTCCAGTTAAACTATTTCATATCCCAAAAGATGATGCTGTGAAAGTGTTGCACTCAATATGCCAGCAAATTTGGAAACCTCAGCAGTGGCCACAGGACTGGAAGAGGTCAGTTTTCATTCCAATCCCAAAGAAAGGCAATGCCAAAGAATGCTCAAACTACCACAATTGCACTCATCTCACACACTAGTAAAGTAATGCTCAAAGTTCTCCAAGCCAGGCTTCAGCAATACGTGAACTGTGAACTTCCAGATGTTCAAGCAGGTTTTAGAACCTGCTTGAGGGACCAGAGGTCAAATAGCCAACATCCGCTGGATCATCAAAAAAGCAAGAGAGTTCCAGAAAAACATCTATTTCTGCTTCATTGACTATGCCAAAGCCTTTGACTGTGTGGATCACAATAAACTGTGGAACATTCTTCAAGAGATGGGAATCCCAGAGCACCTGACCTGCCTCTTGAGAAACCTGTATGCAGGTCAGGAAGCAACAATTAGAACTGGGCATGGAGCAACAGACTGGTTCCAAATAGGAAAAAGAGTAAGTCAAGGCTGTATATTGTCACTCTGCTTATTTAACTTATATGAAGAGTATATCATGAGAAACGCTGGGCTGGAAGAAGCACAAGCTGGCATCAAGATTGCCGGGAGAAATGTCAATAACCTCAGAAATGCAGATGATACCACCCTTATGGCAGAAAGTGAAGAGGAACTCAAAAGCCTCTTGATGAAAGTGAAAGAGGAGAGTGAAAAGGTTGGCTTGAAGCTCAACATTCAGAAAACGAAGATCATGGCATCTGGTCCCATCTCTTCATGGGAAATAGATGGGGAAACAGTGGAAACAGTGTCAGACTTTATTTTTTTGGGCTCCAAAATCACTGCAGATGGTGATTGCTGTCACGAAATTGAAAGACACTTACTCCTTGTAAGGAAAGTTATGACCAACCTGATAGCATGTTAAAAAGCAGAGATATTACTTTGCCAACAAAGGTCCATCTAATCAAGGCTATGGTTTTTCCAGTGGTCATGTATGAATGTGAGAGTTGTTCTGTGAAGAAAGCTGATCGTTGAAGAATTGATGCTTTTGAACTGTGGTGCTGGAGAAGACTCTTGAGAGTCCCTTATACTGCAAGGAGATCCAACCAGTCCATTCTAAAGGAGATCAATCCTGGGTGTTCATTGGAAGGACTGATGCTGAAGCTGAAACTGCAATACTTTGGCCACCTCATGCAAAGAGTTGACTCATTGGAAAAGACCCTAATGCTGGGAGAGATTGGGGGCAGGAGGAGAAGGGGACGACAGAGGATGAGATGACTGGATGGCATCACCGACTCGATGCACATGAGTTTGGGTGAACTCTGGGAGTTGGTGATGGACAGGGAGGCCTGGCGTGCTGCGATTCATGGGGTCGCAAAGAGTCGGACACGACTGAGTGACTGAACTGAACTGAATTGATATAGAAAATATTGACTAATATCCTTATCAAAATTTAAAATCTTTGTGACAAAGGACAGGAAAAAGTCAATTCAGAAATGACCAATAAACATTCAAATGGATGCATGACCTCAGGAGTAATCAGGTGAACACAAGTTATTAAAAAAGAAATTCTTTCACACCTATCATGTGATGAAAATTTCAGTCTTATGATCTGGTAAAGCTGTGGGATTGTAAATCATATTGTCTTGTGGGATTGTCCAGCAGTTTGGCCTTTTTAATAAAAAAGCACATTCTAGTACCTGGTCACTGAATTTCTTTTATAGATCCTAAAGAAAGTCAGACATGTGTACAAGGAGCATATGCAAGCATGGTTATTATAGCAGTGTTTATATTACTGAAAAAATGTTTTCCACCTGACTGTCCATTAAAAAAGAGATGTATAAGTAAAAGGTGATATAGACTCATCTGACATAATATTACATGGTAGTTAAAAAGTTTAAACTAGATCAACATATATCAAGATGAATAGATTTAAAAAACATAAATTTATTCCTTAGTTTTATAGACACATATTTATATTCAAATTTGTAAAAGCTGTATCTTGATATTGGCTACATCTTGGGAGCAGAGAGTGGAAAAGTGAAGTCATTATTGAAAGGGATTCTATCTGAAATGTTTTATTTAAAAATACCTGGAAGGGGAATTCCCTGGTGGTCCAGTGGTTAGGACTTCACACTCCCAATGCAGGGGCATAGGTTTGATCCCTGGTTGGGGAGTTAAGACCCTTCATATCACCTGGTGTGACCAAAGAAATAAAAATAAATAAGTTAAATACCTGGAAGAAGCATCATTATATAAATAATGAATCTTGATTAATTTCTCACACCTTGAACAGAAGTTAACTCCAAATGACTCATAAACATTTGGGTGTTGAGTCTAGTTTATCACTTTGGGTTAGGCAAATTAGTTCTAAGGTATGACACCTAAAGCACAAGCCATAAGAGAAAAATAATGATGAAACTGGATTTCATCAACATGCTTTTGCTTTGTGAAAGACACTAAAAAAAACATGAAAAGACAAGTCATAGAATGGAAGCAAATATTTGCAAATCACATATCAGACATACAACTTGTATACAGAATTTATGAGGAGCTATCAAAACTCAACAAGAAGAAAATAACTGATTTTTTTTTTAATGAGCAAAAATTTGAAAAGACACTTCACTAAAGATGATATGTGTGCAGTACTTAGTTGCTCAGTCATGTCCGACTCTTTGCAATCCCATGGACTGTAGCCCGCCAGGAGGATCCTTTGCCTGTGGGGATTATCCAGGCAAGAATACTGGAGTGGGTTGCCATGCCCTCCTCCAGGGGATCTCCCCAACCCAGGGACTAAATCCAGGTCTCTGGCATTGTAGGCAGATTCTTTACTGTCTGAGCCACCAGGGAAACCCTTCCTATGCTATACAGTTCAGTCCAGTTCAGTCACGTCTGACTCTTTGAAATACCATGGACTGCAGCACGCCAAGCCTCCGTGTCCATCACCAAATCCCGGAGCTTACTCAAACTCATGTCCATTGAGCTGGTGATGCCATCCAAAAATCTCATCCTCTGTTGTCCCCTTCTCCTCCTGCCTTTAATCTTTCCATTCATCAGGGTCTTTTCAAATGAGTCAGCTCTTCCCATCAGGTGGACAAAGTATTGGAGTTTCAGCTTCCACATCAGTCCTTCCAAAGAATATTCAGGACTGATTTCCTTTAGGATGGACAGGTTGGATCTCCTTGCATCCAAGAGACTCTCAAGTCTTCTCTAACACCACAGTACAAAAGCATCAATTCTTTGGCACTCAGCTTTATAATCCCAATTCTCACATCTAGACATGACTACTGGAAAAACCATAGCTATGACTAGACAGACCTTGGTTGGCAAAGTAATATCGCTGCTTTTTAACATGCTATCTATGTTGGTCATAACTTTCCTTCCAAGGAGTAAACGTCTTTTAATTTCATGGCTGCAGTCACCATCTGCAGTGATTTTGGAGGCCCCCAAAATAAAGTCTGCCACAGTTTCCCCATCTATTTTCCATGAAGTGATGGGACCAGATGCCATGATCTTAGTTTTCTGAATGTTGAGCTTTAAGCCAACTTTTTCACTCTCCTCTTTCACTTTCATCAAGAGGCTTTTTAGTTCTTCTTCACTTTCTGCCATAAGGGTGGTGTCATCTGCATATCTGAGGTTATTTATATTTCTCCTGGCAATCTTGATTCCAGCTTGTACTTCCTCCAGCCCAGCATTTCTCATGATGTATTATGTGTATAAGTTAAATAAGCAGGGTGACAATATACAGGCATGATGCACAACTTTTCCTATTTGGAACCAGTCAGTTGTTCTGTGTTCTAACTGCTGTTTCCTGACGTGCATACAGGTTTCTCAAGAGGCAGGTCAGGTGGTCTGGTATTCCCATCTCTTTCAGAATTTTCCAGTTTGTTGTGATCTACACAGTCAAAGGCTTTGGCATAGTCAATAAAGCAATAGATGTTTTTCTGGAACTCTCTTGCTTTTTCAATGATCCAACAGATGTTGGCAATTTGATCTCTAGTCCCTCTGCCTTTTTTAAAACCAGCTTGAACATCTGGAAGTTCATGGTTCACATATTGCTGAAGCCTGGCTTGGAGAATTTTGAGCATAACTTCGCTAACGTGTGAGATGATTGCAATTGTGTAGTAGTTTGAGCATTCTTTGGCATTGCCTTTCTTTGGGATTGGGATGAAAACTCACCATTTCCAGTCCTGTGGCCACTGCTGAGTTTTCCAAATTTGCTGGCATATTGAGTGCAGCACTTTCACCGCATCATCTTTCGGGATTTGAAATAGTTCAACTGGAATTCCATCACCTCCACTAGCTTTGTTCGTAGTGATGCTTTCTAAGGCCCACTTGACTTCACATTCCAGGATGTCTGGCTCTAGGTGAGTGATCACACCATCGTGATTATCTGGGCTGTGAAGATCTTTTTTGCATAGTTCTGTGTATTCTTGCCACCTCTTCTTAATATTTTCTGCTCCTGTTAGGTCCATACCATTTCTGTTCTTTATTGAGCCCATCTTTGCATGAAATGTTCCCTTGGTATCTCTAATTTTCTTGAAGGGATCTCTAGTCTTTCCCATTATATTACTTCCCTCTATTTCTTTGTGCTGAAAACAATACCTAGTTGTGGATGTGACTGGTGATGGAAGCAAGGTTTGATGCTGTAAAGAGCAATATTGCATAGGAACCTGGAATATTAGGTCCATGAATCAAGGCAAATTGGAAGTGGTCAAATAGGACATGGCAAGAGTGAACATTGGCATTTTAGGAATCAGCAAACTAAAATGGACTGGAATGGGTGAATTTAACTCAGATGACCCTTATATCTACTACTGTGTGCAAGAATCCCTTAGAAGAAATGGAGTAGCCATCATAGTCATCAAAAGAGTTTGAAATTCAGTACTCGGATACAATCTCAAAAACAACAGAATGATCTCTATTCCTTTCCAGTGCAAACTATTCAATATCATGGTAATCCAAGTGATGCCCTGACCAGTAATGCTGAAGAAGCTGAAGTTGAATGGTTCTATAAAGACCTACAAGACCTTTTAGAACTAACACCCAAAAAAGATGTCCTTTTCATTACAGGGGACTGCAATTAGAAAGTAGGAAGTCAGAAACAGCTGGAGTAACAGGCAAATTTGGCCTTGGAGTACAGAATGAAGCAGGGCAAAGGCTAATAGAGTTTTGCCAAGAGAATGCACTGGTCATAGTAAACACCCTCTTCCAACAACACAAGAGAAGACTCTACACATGGACATCACCAGATGGCCAATACCGAAATCAGATTGATTATATTCTTTGCATCCAAAGATGAGAAGCTCTATATAGTCAGCAAAAATAAGACCGGGAGCTGACTGTGGCTCAGATCATGAACTCCTTATTGCCAAATTCAGACTGAAATTGAAGAAAGTGGGGAATACCACTGGACCATTCAGTTATGACCTAAATCAAATCCCTTATGATTATACAGTGGACATGAGAAATAGATTGAAGGGACTAGATCTGATAGACAGAGTGCTTGATGAACTATGGATGGAGGTTTGTGACATTGTACAGGAGACAGGGACCAAGACCATCCTCAAGAAATAGAAATGCATAAAAGCAAAATGTCAGTCTGAGGGGGCCTTACAAATAGCTGTGAAAAGAAGGGAAGTGAGAAGCAACAGAGAGAGGAAAGATACACCCATCTGAATGCAGATTTCCAATGAACAGCAAGGAGAGACAAGAAAGCTTCCCTCAGCGATCAGAGCTATACCGTAGTTCTTTGTTCATCTCTTTCGTTTAGAGTAGTATGCTTTGTTAATCCCAAATTCCTCGTTTATCCCTCCCCACTGCTTTCCCATTTCATAACCATAAATTTGTTTTCTATAAGTCTATTTCTGTTTTGTAAATAAGTTCGTTTGTATTATTTTTTAAATATTCCACATATAAGTAATGTCACTGGCATGAGTTGCCATGCCCTTCTCCAGGGGATCTTCCCAGCCCAGGCACTGAATCCAGCTCTCCCTTATTGCAGGTGGATTCTTTACCATCCGAGCCACCAGCGAAGCCTAAAGGCAATATATGGATAGCTAATAAGTACATTAAATATGCTCAACATCACTAGACATTAGGGAAATGCAAATTAAAATCCCGAAGAGATCGCACTTAACAGAATAGCTTTCGATAAAAAAAGAACATGACCATTCCATGCAGATGGGCATGGGGGGGCACCTGGAATCTTGGGTATGTTGCTGGAAAATTAGTATTCCAGCTACTTTGGAAAGCCTCAGGCAAAGAAGCATAGGTGCTGCTGTTGAAATGACAGCCAATGAGGAAGCGGTAAGAACAAGAGGATATTTGTGGGGTACCCACAATGTCTGTTTCCACCCCCATATTACTGTATGTCAGTTCCCACTTTACCAAGGGCTCTGACGGATTCCTGTAAGGAGGTCCATCTAGCCATAAAAAGTCACTCTTTCATATCCCACAAGGCTTTTCCCATAACCTTGACTAAGGAACACAAAAATTGGGAAAGAAAACAGGGTGTCTGTCACCAAACTGGAGACACAATCAAACACAATCAAAGCAATGTCCTGTGTATTTGAGGTAAGCCTGCTCTGTCCTTGGAGAAGAATGACCACATTCCACTCTGTATATGGCATGTTACTCAACAGATGTGAAAATTGCTTTTGTAGATTGAGGTTACCAAGTGAGTCTAGTGAAGAGGTAGAAGAGGTGAAGGAGACAAAAGAAAGGGAAAGAACAAAAGCCCCTCCATTTCCGCCAGTGCCCCATCCAGCTCATCAGATCCTCTCCCAGAGCAGGGCAGATTCTCTCCATGTTGAGGGAGGTCCAGAGTGATTTCTTCATGCAGTTTAAAGTCCCCTGGAAACTTGTGCCCACCTCTGCATCTCCTCCCCAAGTTCATCTAGATACGCTGCCCTGCACCAAATGCTATTTCTATGTCTAGGAGATTTAAATACTGGTCACGATGCCATCTACTATAGTAGACAATGATGGGGGAAAAAAATTAGACAAGAACCCACTTGATTTTATCTCTTTTCTCTGACAACTCTACTAGGTAACTTTTAAAAACCATCTTTCAGTTCAGTTCAGTTCAGTTGCTCAGTTGTGTCCGACTCTCTGCGACCCCATGAATCACAGCACGCCAGGCCTCCCTGTCCATCACCAACTCCCGGAGTTCACTCAAACTCATGTCCATCGAGTCGGTGATGCCATCCAGCCATCTCATTCTCTGTCGTCCCCGTCTCCTCCCACCCCCAATCCCTCGCAGCATCAGACTCTTTCCAGTGAGTCAACTCGTCGCATGAGGTGGCCAAAGTATTGCAGTTTCAGCTTTAGCATCAGTCCTTCCAATGAACACCCAGGAATGATCTCCTTTAGAATGGACTGGTTGGATCTCCTTGCAGTCCAAGGGACTCTCAGGAGTCTTCTCCAACACCACAGTTCAAAAGCATCAATTCTTCAGCGATCAGCTTTCTTCATAGTCCAACTCTCACATCCATACATGACCACGGGAAAAACCATAGCCTTGACTAGACGAACCTTGGTTGGCAAAGTATTGTCTCTGATTTTTAATATGCTGTCTAGGTTGGTCATAACTTTCCTTCCAAGGAGTAAGCGTCTTTTAATTTCATGGCTGCAATCAGCATCCGTAGTGATTTTGGAGCCCCCAAAAATAAAGTCTGACACTGTTTCCACTGTTTCCCCATCTATTTCCCATGAAGTGATGGGACCAGATGCCATGATCTTTGTTTTCTGAATGTTGAGCTTCAAGCCAAACTTTTCACTCTCCTCTTTCACTTTCATCAAGAGGCCTTTGAGTTCCTCTTCACTTTCTGCCATAAGGGTGGTGTCATCTGCATATTTGAGGTTATTGATATTTCTCCCAGCAATCTTGATTCCAGCTTGTGCTTCTTCCAGCCCAGCGTTCCTCATGATGTACTCTGCATATAAATTAAATAAGCAGGGTGACAATATACAACCTTGACGTACTCCTTTTCCTAAAAACCATCTTTAGTACATAAAATTTGCATGAAATAAAATACATGTATTTTAACAAATGCATATTGCCATATATAAGTACCACTACAGTTGAGATAACAAATCATTTCTCTCATGCCCAAACATGCCGTTTGCAGCCAATCTCTGCCCCAGGAAACCACAGTTCTGCTGCTGCTGCTGCTGCTAAGTCGCTTCAGTCGTGTCCGACTCTGTGAGACCCCATAGACGGCAGCCCACCAGGCTCCCCCGTCCCTGCGATTCTCCAGGCAAGAACACTGGAGTGGGTTGCCATTTCCTTCCATTATTATAGTTTAGTCTCGTGTTTTCTAGGATTTCATAAAAACGGGATTATACATTATCGTGTTTTTAGATCTGATTTCTTTTGCTCAATCTAATTTTTGAAATTCATTCATTTTTATTGTTCATGTTAGTTCAGTATAAAAGTTCACTCCTTTTATACTTAATAATATTCCAGATCATTTTTAAGTATAAGAACAACATTTTCACATCTGGATTAAGAGGTAGACAGGACATAAGTAAGTAAGTAAAGTCGTTCAGTCGTGTCTGACTCTCTGCAACCCCGTGGACTGTAGCCTACCAGGCTTCTCCGTCCATAGGATTCTCCAGGCAAGAATACTGGAGTGGGTTACAATTTCCTTCTCCAGGGGATCTTCCCGACCCAGGGATCGAACCTGGGTCTCCTGCATTGGAGGCAGACACTTTAACCTCTGAGCCACCAGGGAAGCCCATACCTAGAAGCCAGGCAAGTAATGTAAATGACAGGAAGGGGCTGGTGTGAGAAAGTTTATTCTTGAAACACGAGGCCTCCTTGTTATATCTTTGTTTTCCAAATGAATATTTTTCCTTCAACTTTGGGGAAAAGATAAGAATAAGTATGATGGTAAATGGCAACTGGCTCTTGGCCTCGATATGGCAGGGGGTAGAAAGGAAAGTAGGGGAGAGTGGCCGTTTTAGAATCCGTATGCTAAAGGAAGCAACTTTGCTAGGTGGAAATGGGGAACCAGGTTTGAAATCTTATGGTCCTGGAGAAGTAGGAAACCTGGGTTTACGTGCGAAATGTCCTGGGTTTTAAATTTCAGAAATAAATTTAAATTTTATTAAACACTGAAACAGGACCCCACCCCCACCCCCAACTGGGAGGCACTATGCTTTCGTCCTTTGGACAGACTAAAAGCCAGCCCAAGCCACCCACCCTGGCATGCCTTCTGTGGCATCACCCTGGTCCTGGGAGAACCTCCCACCTAGAGGAAGGCCTAGGGTTGGCTTACCTCACCAGGTCACTGTAGAAACAGGAAAAAAGAAAAGCAAAGACTTTCCAAGGTCCCAAGAAGAAGAAAGGACGCGAATGTTCACTATAGGCCAGTTATTATTCTCTTTCACTGCTCCCACATTGCAGCAGTGTGGGGAAACAAGCATTGGAATCAGCTGGAGTGGGGAAGACACAGATTCCTGGATGCCTTCCCAATTTACTTAGACTCTCTTGCGGCTGGGGTGGCTGAGGATTTCTATTTTGACAAGCCCCTCGTGTAATTCTTATTCACATGGAACTCTGACACCCACTGCATTGGATTTTTCTGCCTTTACTACAAATGGTTCTGTAGACATTAGGGGTCCATTTTGTTCTACATTTAATATTGAGGTCTCTTTTTTGGAAACACTAATGGGGACAAAGGGACAGCCTTGTGCACCCCCTAGGGGTTAGCTTGTACAGGAACAGCTTTAGCATAAGTTGCTTTTTTCCAGAGGTGGCTCAGACTGTAAAGAATCTGCCTGCAATGCAGGAGACCCAGGTTCAATTCCTGGGTTGGGAAGATCCCCTGGAGGAGGAAATGGCAACCCACTCCAGTATTCTTGCCTGGAGAATCCCATGGACAGAGGAGCCTGGCGGGCTGCAGTCCATGGAGTCACAAATTGTTGGACACGACTGAGCAACTAACATTTAAACCTTAAACTTAAGGAATAAAAATAATAGGTAATATTTTTGAGACTTTAGTGGCATCGGACACTGTTATTGGCTGTTCACATAAATTATCCCTTTTAAGCCTAGGAGGCAGGCAATATTGTTACCAGCATTTTACAGAAGAGGAAATTTACCTTACCCAGTGGTATGGTTGCTCATGCCTTCAGCCTCAATATAATTTCTTCACTTGGCTTTCAGGATGCCATATGTTTTCTCATCTGCCTCCCATGGCACTGGTTCTTCCTCCTCAGTCTTTATTGCAATCCTCCTGTTTCCCAAGACTTATTAATTTTGGTGTATCCCAGTGACAGTGACTCCGAGTGTCTAACTTGTAGGTGACCAAACTCTCTCCTGAACTGTGGACCCATATACGCAGCTCCCTACTTGGCATGTTCACTTGGATGCCTCACTGACACGTCAAATTTAACATACCTAAAAGTGACATTCTCATTTTCTCCCACAAATCAGTCCCATTGGAGGATTTTCCCCTTTCAGTTTATGAGACTCCATCCTCCCAACTGCTCCTACTCTACACTTTGGTCTCACCACTGGCTCCTCACACTTACACCACTTCCCTCCACCCCCACAGCCACCACCCTGGTTTGAGGCATCATCATTTCTCACCTGGATTATCGCTGCAGTATCCTAGTTGGTCCTCTTGTTCCAGAATTGGCCATTTGAGAGACGATTCCCAACACAAAAACCAGAGTGATCTTTCTATGATGTAACTCAGATGGAATAATTTCTCTGCCTAAACTCCTCCCAGGGCTTCCCATTTCATCCAGACTAAATACCAGATTCCTTCAATGGCCAGTGAGGTCCTCTACCAGCAGGGTTGCTTCTGGATCTACCTCTGACCTCGTCTCCTGCTTAACTCTCTCTTCATGACTCCACTCCTGTCACGCTGGTCTCCATGCTACGCCTTGCATATCCCTGGTCTGTTTCTGCAATAAAACTTTCACCCTGGCTCATCCATCTGCCTGAAACATTCTTCCCCCAGAAATCCACTTACCTGACTAGTTCATCTGCAAATCTTTACTCAAGTGTCGTCTCCTCTATTAAAAATGGCAATCTGTCTGTAAGCACAACTCCTTGCCATGCTTTACTTTTCCTTAGCATTTGATAACTTTCCAACATATCAATATTATGTAATATATTTATTATGCTTTTACTTATTTTTCTCACTAGAATAGAAGCTCCAAAAAGACAGGGTTTATTTTTTTTAAATCATTTTGTCTGTTCCTACCTACATTTTATAATTAGCTTGTCAATTTCTTTTTTTGTACTCATTTATTTTTAAAATTTTTATAATTGTGTAGCCACTAAGTCATGTCAGAATATTTTTTCAAATTAATTGGAGGGTAATTACTTTCCAATGTTGTGATGGTTTTTGCTATACATCAACATAAATTGACCACAGGTATACACGTGTCTCCCCCCATCCTGAATCCTACTTCGACCTCCCTCCCCAACCTATCACTCTAGGTTGCCCTAGAGCACTGGCTTTGGATACCCAAGGCAAGGGTTTTTATCTGTTTTGTTTACTAACATACTGCAAGCCCATAGATCAGTCCCTGAAACATAATTGAAATATTTGTTGAATGAAGAAGACATGGAAGGATTACGTAATTTGTCCTAAGTGTTTTAATAATCCATTTGAGAAGTAAACCTGAATGATAAACAAATGCTTTCTCCTTATAGTCGATTTGAGCAGCGTCTATGGGGATGAATGCTGGGTACCAGCATCTCCAGCCCCTCCCCACCATTTAATGAAGTAACATACAATAACATGCTATGTGTATGACTCACCTCTTCTGGAGTAAAGCAGAGTTCCCATCAGTAACATCATCCACAGAACTGGGCATTGTTTTCTTTACCCTATTTAATTTGGGAATATAATGCTAAGTTACATGTAGTATTTTTCCTTACATTGAAAAGCAATATGCAGTCTGTGGTGTATGTTTTTATATACTATTTGAGGTTTAAAGATGAATTCCTAGAAGTTATAACTCACAAAAGGAAATCTTGTAAAATTCTGTGAAATGGATTTTCTATAACTAGGTCACTGAGTTAGGCTGACTTGCCATCTGATATATTGAAAATCTTGATAAAAGATGCAGCAAATGGCTCTGCTTGGCACTTTCTGAATTTCCTGCAATTGTAATTCTCACTGAGAGGCAAGTGACAGCTTCCTGTAGTAAGAACTTCAGGGCACTGGCTTGCCCACCGTTGTTTGTCACTGGGATGAGTAGCACAGGGCTCTGACAATATATTCTTCATATCCTCTACTTAGCTGACCAAACCCAAGCTAACCAATTACAGAATCCATCTCTCAACCCCAACTGTAGACTGTCTTCCAAAGATCCAGGCTTCTGAAAGAAATTCAGATCCTCTTCTCCATGCTTATCCTCTTTACCAGAAAGCCTACCCTGATCTCAAGTCTAGTCTTCCCCAATCCTCCTAACATTACAACCATATGGTAGTTTCCAAACTGATGCATATAGAAAAAGTGAAAGATTAAAGACCAGATTGTGCAAAACTTGATGAATTAACAATTTGAAGCTTTTGTTTCCACAATTCATTTTTTTTCCCACTTAAAAGCCAGAGACTTCCAAAACTCAGTGTTAGAAAATAAAGGGAAGGGACAAGAAAAACAGTCTGTACCTCCTGAAACATTTTTCAAATTTACACATACAAATTCCCACCAATCTGCTCACAGACTCAACTACTTAGATTTATAGTTCTATTTCTCAGAATTGGACAATATGCTTCAAGGACAAGAGTCAGCTAGACAGAAAATTTGAAGATGAAAGAAAAGATTTAAGTTACGTCAATAATTAAATTGTGTCAATGCTGTGCTTTTTGGTTGCAGAAGTAAGTTCAGTTCAGTTCAGTTCCGTCGCTCAGTCGTGTCCGACTCTTTGCGACCCCGTGGACTGTAGCCTACCAGGCTTCTCCATCCATGGGATTCTCCAGGCAAGAATACTGGAGTGGGTTACTGTTTCCTTCTCCAGGGGATCTTCCTGACCCAGGGATCGAACCTGGGTTTCCCGCATTGGAGGCAGACGCTTTAACCTCTGAGCCACCAGGGAAGCCCAAAATCAGCTCAAAAGTATACATAAACAGAATAATACATTTAAATCACAGTGACGCTCTTTTCTTGTGGCCATTATTTATTCATAAACAGCCACCCCAAAACTTGGCATATTCCACAGGAGCCAGTGTCTTCTTCACAGCAGATATCTGGTGGTCACTTATGATAAGGTGGCTTTGTAGCATATGCAACTGAACTTGTTGAAATACTTGCTTCCCCGATGCCCAGGCCACTACACTATCCAAATTTTCCTCTCACTTTCCTGGCCACTTCTCAGTCTTATTTCTTGTCCTTCTCATCACCGTGGCTCCTAGTCATTTGGACTGACTGCCATGGACTCAGTCCCAGAACCTCTTCTCTAGATTCTCTCCAGCAATGATCTCAGCCAGTCTTTATGAAATCTATATACTGATGATTCCCACTTTCCCACCTTTAGATGAGAACTCTCTCTTGAATTCCAGACATTCCTAAAAGAAAAGCTTACTTGACATCTCCATTTGGATATCTAATAAGCACACCAAGTCTAACATTCCCCAAACTCAACTCTTACTATCTGCCCCACTTACATCCAACAGTCTTTCCCATCTCAGTAAATGGCAGTTCATCTAGATGCTTAATCTAAAATCCTTGACTCACTTCTTTCTTAGATCCCCATATTCAGTCCTTCAGCAAATCCCATTAGATCTATTTTCAACTTGCATCCAAAATCCAACCACTTTCACCACCTCCTCTGCTATCACCTTGAATTGAAGCTGCCACCAGTTTTTCCTGGAATATTGCAAATATACACCTCACTGGATCCCCTGCTTCTACTGTTGCTTCTCCTACAAACTCTTCTCTATATCAGTGATCCTCACAGTGTGGTCCCAGACCAGAAGGATCAGCATCACCTAGGAATTTGCTAGGAGTGCAAATTTTCCTGCACCACATCAGACCGATTCCATCAGAAACTCTGGGGATGGGCCAGTTGTAACAAGCTCCCAGAAGTGACTGATGCATATACAACTTGGAGAACCACTGCTCTACAGAAGTCGTTAGCCAGGATGATCCTTTAAAAATATAAATGGATCATAGGCCCCTCTCCCTTCAAAATCCTGTAGTAGCTCTGCACTCATTAGAGTAGGAGCCCGAGTCCTCATGATGGCCCACAAAGCCCACACTGAGCCCTTTCCCATTCCCACCATGTCTGTAACCACCTCTATATTTTCCCTTCACTCACACTGCCCAAGCCATTCTTTGTACTTGCTGTTCCCTCTGCCTAGAATGCCATCCTTTCCTCCTTGCCCACATACCCATGTGGCTCTCTCCCTCTTCTTCCTCTGGTCTCTGCTCAAATGTCAGCCAGCTAGTCAGAAGGTTTTTCCCATCCACCATGTTAAAATAACATCCCTCACTCCCTGTGCTCTGTTTGTCCCTACTTCCCATTATTTTCTCCATAATGCGCATCACTATCTGGCATAAGTTACACTGTGCATGTTTATTTGTATAATGGTCATTGCACCTCTCAAGAATATATATTCTATGAGGAAGCGATCTGCTTCTGTTTTATTTCTGTTTTGCCAGAGACTGGAACAATGCTGGCATGTGGTAGAGGCTTCATAAATATTTGTTGAATAAATGAATATCTAAATAATTATGGTCAGATCATTCTTCTAGGGAGAGGACACATTTATTCCATTGATATAACCATTGCTCAGAATATTTTTAGGGCAATAGTGGAAGTAGGAAGACCTGTTAGAAGGAGGCTATTTGCAATAATCCTAGAGAAAGATGATGATAGCATCAACTAGAACAGGTGGTAGTAGAAGTGATGTTGAGAAGTGATTGGCTTCTGGATACAATTTGAATATAGATCCAATGGGTTGAGGTTAATTTTCATGTTACATATGGAACTAGTCTCAGTGTTTATAAGAGATCTTCACACTAAAAAAAGTAAAAAATACAGCTGCTCAGCTTAATCACACACATTATTTACTAGTCCAAGAATCATATGACATTTGGCTATTGCAGAAATCAAATTTCCCCCTGAAAAATGAAACACAGAAGCACTGGAGATACTTATGGGCTTTGAATGAAATTCCCTGAATGATAAAAGAACAATTCTGATTTTTATGAGCACATTTTTGTATTTATGTGATTTAATTCTCATAGCAATCCTTTGAGGTCCTTGTTATTAACCCCATTTTTCAGATGAAAGAAAGGAGGCTCAGTGAGGTGGGTTAATTCCCTCAGAAGCTCCCAGCTGCAGAGCTGGAGGATTTAAATTCAGGCCACTTCACACATGTGCTAGATGAGTAAGAGCGACGTGTTGGGAGTAAATGCACATGCTGCTGGAAAAGAACACCCTTTTGGGGCATCTCAGTATGATTTATCTAATTTCTCTCTTTCAACTTCATAGTCACATCTCAAAAGGACAACTCCAAGAGGGTGGGAGACCTGTAGCAAACATAAGACGTCATAGCCAGACACCAGGACTAGTTGTGTTTTTCTGCTGCTCAGACTGGGAACAAGCTTCCTATCAATGGCCAGGGCCCTGGGTCAGGTGTTCCTCCAGACACTGTTTTCAGAGTCCCTGGGAGAAAACGCTGCCATTGCCATGGGGATTCTATGCTTTCCAGGGCTATGTAGCCAGCATTGTCTCAAGACAAGAAGCTATTGTTTGGACAGAAAGAGAGCATGTTTCTCACTGGGGATTTGGACTTGAATAAGGATTCACATTCCAACAATGCCTCCTTTTGTAAAAATGACTTTTTTTTTTAGGCTTTTGTGGGTTTTTTTCAGACTCAGATCAGGGCTCCTAACAACTATTTCCCCTACAGTGTATGTTTGGGTGTAAGGTTCTCATGGAACAAACATCCCTTTGCATATTGACATGAAGGCTTCGTGCTGTTCTGAGTGGACTCTGACTTTGCCATGGCAGGAAGATAGGGAGTGGCGGGAAGAGATGGGTGCCTGGGTGGGAACTGGCATTTATAGAGAATGGCATCTAATGTGACAGACACTTTAGACACATTATTCCAGTTAATCCTCACCATTACCTGAACAGATATTATGCAAGTTTTACAAGCAAAGAATGTAATTAGGTGACTGGAGCAAAAATCACACAGCTGGTGAGAATGGAATCTGGGATGGATTCCCAGATCTCACTTCAAACCTGCTCTCTTTCCGCTTCCTGTTCCAGGTTCCCTTACTGACCTTTTCAAATTTCATTTTCTCAGATGAGCCACCTGGTAGAAAGACTGCATGAAACGATGCTTGTAACTGCCTCTGCTACAGGGCTTGTCACATAAACATTCAATAAAAATCACATTTTCTCCTGTCTTGCTCATGCATCATCTCATTTTACCTTTTGCATTTCTTTTTCTTCTCTCTCATATTCTTTGAACTCCTGCTTTCTTTTCACTCTCATATGCTTTTTTTTCTGTAGAAAAACAAAATCTAAAGATCCCATTCCCAGTGGCAACATAAGTTTTTTAAAAATCCCCTTGGAATAAACCAACAAGAATAATGCAAGATCCATGTGAAGAAAACTATAAAAATTTCTCGAACAAACAAAAGACCTGAGTACATGGAAAGCTATACATGCTTCTGGAGGAAAGATGTGATGTTTTAAAGATGTCAACTTTGCAAATTAATCTGTAAGTTCAATGCAATCCCACTTCAAATCCTAACAGATTCACTGAACTTGGGAAGCTGATTTTAGAGTTCACGTGGAAGAGAAAAAGATGAAAACAAACAAAAAAACTAAAGGGAAAAAAAAGAACAATGAGGAAGGACCTTATTTTTTAGTTACCAAAATATACCAAGTTTATGCTAATTATAGAATGTTGTATTGGTTCAGAATAAAAACATGGAAAAATTGAATCAAAATCAACAATTCAGGGACAAAGGGACATTCAGAATATATAAAGGGAAAGATTCAAATCAGAATAAAAAGGACAGATTGTTCAAAAATGATATCAAGAGGGTTAGAAATCCTGAAAAAATAATTTAGATTCCAGTATCACATCATACACACAAAATCCAAGTGAATTAAATTCTACACTAAACTAAAAAAGAAAAAATTCAGAAAGGAACTTGAGTAAAATATAGTATATCAGTTTGTATAATTTTAGGGGGTGATGAAAGCCTTCCTAATAAGTAAGACTCAAATTCTAGGAGCCATTAATAAAATGATCTTATTTCAAAAAATAAAAAGTAATTTATGAAATAAGACCCCCCCAAAAAAGGTCCCAGTGAAAGACTGTAAAATATGTAAAACAAAGTATACAAAACATATTATGAGTTCCTAAAATTATTAAAAGACACAAAATACAAAACTGGGAAAAAGAAATGAAGAGATAATTCACAAAAATTCAGTCAGATCAGTTCAGCTGCCCAGTCGTGTCTCTTTGTGACCCCATGGACTGCAGCACGCCAGGCCTCCCTGTCCATCACCAAATCCCGGAGAGTACTCAAACTCATGTCCATTGAGTCAATGATGCCATCCAACCATCTCAACCTCTGTCATCCTCTTCTCCTCCCACGTTTAATCTTTCACAGCATCAGGGTCTTTTCTAGTGAATCAGTTCTTTGAATCAGGTGGCCAAAGTATTGGAGTTTCAGCTTCAGCATCAGTCCTTTCACTGAATATTCAGGACTGATTTCCTTTAGGATGCACTGGTTGGATCTCCTTGCAGTCCAAGGGACTCTCAAGAGTCTTCTCCAACACCACAGTTCAAAACCATCAGTTCTTAGGTGCTCAGCTTTCTTTATAGTCCAACTCTCACATCCATACATGATTATTGGAAAAACCATAGCTTTGACTAGATGGACCTTTATTGGCAAAGTAATGTCTTTGTTTTTTAATAAGCTGTCTAGAGGTTGGTCACAGCTTTTCTTCCAAAGAGTAAGCATCTTTTAATTTCATGGCTGCAGTCACCATCTGCAGTGATTTTGGAGCCCCCCAAAATAAAGTCTGTCACTGTTTCCCTATCTATTTGCCACGAAGTGATGGGACCGGATGCCATGATCTTAGTTTTCTTAAAAAAATTAAAACACTGATAAAATATAAAAATCTCAAAATAATAAATGAAATGTAAAATAAACCAAAGATATACTTTATAAACCAACCAGGTTGTTGAGAAAATTTAATAGATTGATAGCAGTATTATCAGGTGGAAATGGGCAATTTCGCACAGTTTTTTTTTTTGGCTGCAACACATAGCTAGTGAGATCTTAGTTTCCTGACCAGGGATCGAATCCAGGCCCTTGGCAGTGACAGCACAGAGTCCTAACCACTGGACTGCCAGGGAATTCCCTCACATAGTTTTTAGAGTATAAATTTATACAATCTTTTTTGATGACAACTCAGAAATAGCTATCAAAATTTAAAATAAGTAGTTTTTTGGAGTTCTTAATTCCATTTCTAAGAACTGATTCTTTTGAAACATTCACAGATGTTCGTAAGTATAGCTAGTCATTGAAGCTTTATTTATAACAAAGAAAAAATGGAAAAAGAGAAATTTCCTTCAATTAGAGGATGATTAGATTAAATATGGTACATTTATATTGTGGAATACTACATGATGGGGCTTCCCTGGTGGCTCAGACAGTAAAGAATCTGCCTGCAGTGCGAGAGACCAGGGTTTGATCCCTGGGTCAGGAAGATTCCCTGGAGAAAGGAATGGCTACTGATTCTTCTAGTATTCTTGCCTGGAGAATTCTAGGGACAGAGGAGCCTGGAGGCTACAGTCCATAGGGTCACAAAGACTCAGACATAACTGAGTGACTAACACTTTTCCTTTCATAGTATATGATAAAAATAAACATATCAGCAGGGTAGTAATAGAGACACAGACATAGAGAACAGACTTACGGACACAGGGTGGAGGGCACTGGGGAAGGAAGGAGAGGGTGGGATTTTATGGAGAGAGTAACGTGGAAACAAATATATTACCGTATATAAAATAAGTAGCCAATGGGAATTTGCTGTAAGACTCAGGGAACTGGAACTGGGCCTGTGTAACAACCTAGAGGAATGGGATGGGGAGGTTCAAGAAGGAAGGGACATAGGTTTGCCTATGGCTGATTCATGCTGATGTTTGGCAGAAACCAGCACAATTTTATAAATCAATTATCTTTCAATTAAAAATAAATAAATTTAATTATTTTTAAAAAAATGAGGTAGATTTATATTTATTTCATAGAAGAGCCTAAGATATATGGTTGAATGAAAAAATAGAGCAAGATACCACATACTGTGGGTAAGGTTTTTCACTCTTTTTCATATTATTTGCATTATTCATAGTAAGCACGTTTTGTTTATGTAAATAAGAATAAGAGGAATCTTACTTCATCTTATGTCATTTGATCCAAGTAACCATAGCAGTATTAGTACTATTCTCATGTATTCAGAAAATTTCCTGCGCTACACTCTTGCAAGTCAAGGATGAACTGGTGACACTCCGAGCTGGAGGCCCAAGAGAATAAAGCTGAGGTGATGCTAAACTAGCACAAGAGAAGAATGTTTCTCCTCAGCTCTCAGTTCAGTGTCATAGCTATCAGCAAGAATCATTTACTGAATTTCCTCTTTTTCTTTGGACTTCAGTGAAGTCCTTCTGGCTGTAGCAGTACCTACCACAGTACTTACCACCCAACAATGTGGCATCCATCTTCTGTTTCTTGGTAAACTCCTTCCTATCATAGGGAAAAAACAGCACCAGGTCACTCCTTCCTCCCTCCCCTTCTCCAAAATCTTCACTCTTATTTAGCTGAAATATTTAGGATAAAAAAATCTTAAAGAATTATTTAGCAGTGTAAACCTATTTGCATTAAGAGTATACATTAAACATTGCATCAAACATCATTTTTTCCTGGAAAATGTTCTTTTGAAAATTAAAAAGAAAACTATGATCATCTATAACAAAGTCATTATTCTCCTACAATATTTTTTGCATATATAGTTCTAATTATCTTGTACTCTTTTTGACCATTTTCAAAATATTTCTCTTCCAATTAGGTTTTTCATCTTTTAATTATTTTTTTTACTGTTTTCTGATTTTTTTCAAATGAGTATATTGATTAGCTGAAGGCTTAGATGATAGCAAGCTAGAACTTAAACAGCAAGAAATAGAAAAATATGAAAGCAGGAGGAATAATTCTGTACATACTGAACAATAACCAAAGGACTTGAGCATTTCAAGCAGAATTGAACTCTGGTATGAAAATCAAGAGACTTAGGCTCTGTTGTTCAGTGTAACCTTGGACAAGTGTGTGCCCTCTTAGGTATTTTATAGACTGATGAATTTCTTTACCTGTAAATTAAGTGGATTGAGTAACAAAATTTTAAAACTTCCTTCCACTGATAAGATCCAAAGATTTCCATTGATGGTTGGTTTGTAGAACAATTGGCAGGCAGAACTTAGGAAAAATGGACCTAGAGATTATCATACTAAGTGAAGTAAGTCAGAGAAAGACAAACATCATATGATATTACTTATATGTGGAATCCAAAATATAATACAACTTACTTACAAAAATGGAAACAGACTCACAGACATAGAAAACAAACTTACAGTTATCAAAGAGGAAAAGGGGGGAAATAAATTAGGAGTTTAAGATTAGCAGATACAAACTACTATATATAAAATAGATAAACAACAGGACCTATTGTATAGCACAGGAAACTATGCTACTCAATACCTTATAATGAACTCTAATGGAAAAGAATCTGAAAAAGAATATACATATATTTATAACTGAATCACTTTGCTGTGCATCAGAAACTAAAACAACATTGTAAATCAAATATACATCCATTTTAAAAGAAAGAAACAACAATGGCAACAACATTAGTAGCTACCATTTCATGTGTACTTACCACGTCCCAAGAACTAGGCTGTGTGCTTTATAGATGTCGTCTTGTTTCTTAGAATAGCTATTTGAAGTTGAGATTACTTCTTTCATTCTTTAAATAAAGAAATGGAGACTCAGAGTAAATCACTTTCTTGGGATGTACAATTAGAAGTGGGAAGTCCTAAAGACAGGTCTGATTCCACAGTTTCTGTTCTTAACTGGAGGGCTCACCACAACCTTCAGTTCATGTCTCTTTAAGGCTCCCTCTGCATTGCACCGGGCTTCCCTTGTGGCTCAGCGGGTCAAGAATCTGCCTTCAATGCGGGAGACCTGGGTTCAATCCCTGGGTTGGGAAGATCTCCTGAAGAAGGGAAAGGCTACCCACTGCAGTATTCTGGTCTGGAGAATTCCATGGAGGAGTCCATGGGGTTGCAAAGAGTCAGACAGGACTGAGCAACTTTCACTTTCCTCATTGCACCATTACTGCTGCTGTGTGGGAGGAGATGAGGAGAGAGAGGAGAGAAGGCTGGCAAGCTGAGACTGTGGCAGTTGAGGGAAATATCACGTCCACCAAGTGAGATTGCCAAGTGAGGGTCCTTGGCTTCGGGCAGGAAAGAATTCTAGAGCCAGCCAGAGTAAAGGGAAAGCAAGTTTATTTAGAGATACACATTCTATAGGCAGAATGTGGATGTCTCAGGAAGTGAGAGCCACTCAGGATATGGGGCCATGTCCTGGGCAGCTTCTTATGGGCTAATTTCATAGGCTAACAAGTGAGAGGAATATGCTTGCTATTCTGGGTACTGTGGGGATTTCTCTAAAATTGGGCCATTGCACACTTTTTGGCCTTTTATGATCCT
This sequence comes from Moschus berezovskii, assembly GCF_049115385.1. Taxonomy (NCBI): domain Eukaryota; kingdom Metazoa; phylum Chordata; class Mammalia; order Artiodactyla; family Moschidae; genus Moschus; species Moschus berezovskii. Next base: position 61,330,268 of record NC_142466.1, read on the forward strand.
CCTTGGAACTGTCAGGTGTAAGGGGAGTGATTTTTAGCATTACAAAGAAAGTCATGACTGGACTATTCTCAAAGTTACCTTGGTTGCAACTGGTTCCAGCCGGTCTTCTCCTTCATCATCTAGTATTTTTATCCTGCCCTTTCCTTCCCATCTCAAGACCTTCAAGAGTCCCTTGTTGTGTCAGAATGTGAATATAACTCAAAGCTTCTTCCATTCCCTAGAATGTCTAATTGTGGATGGGGCAATGAATTTTCATATGAGACTGGAAAATTATAGCCATGAGGACATCCTGAAGACAGATGAATCTCCCAGTTGAGTCTTAGAACTTCCAGGTCAGATTCCTTGGCTGTCCTGGATGCTTGTGATTCCCTTATTATGTGATTAAGTGATGGGGTTATGTTTCCAGAGCTAATGATTCAAAAGCTTTCTGTGATGTTAAATTCAGACATGTGAAAAAACAGGCAATTAGAAGCAATCAAATCATTCCGAAACTAAGATTCTATTTCTTCATTTGCTAAATGCTTCATCAAAGAAATCAGTAATTTTTTTAAAGGCATGAATATGATATACAAAGAATTAGAACAGCAGTAAGTTTTAAAGTGTACTCATGCTTCCCAGAATGCTTAGAATATTTAGGACTGAGCCATTTTTCACAGTTTTATTCTGTTGCGTTTTTTTAGACCTGTGCCTTTCAACACTTTTTTGAGTAATATTTCTCTTTCAGTTTTGATAGATGAATGGGCATAAAACTCTGTGAATGATGGAAAAATCTTTATAAGCATCAAAGAATAAAATCACATTGAACTATTTACATAAGTGGTCATGTATGGATGTGAGAGTTGGACTATAAAGAAAGCTGAGTGCAGAAGAATTGATGCTTTTGAACTGTGGTGTTGGAGAAGACTCTTGAGAGTCCCTTGGACTGCAAGGAGATCCAACCAGTCCATCTTAAAGGAGATCAGTCCTGGGTGTTCATTGGAAGGACTGATGTGGAAGCTGACACTCCAATACTTTGGCCACCTGATGTGAAGAGCTGACTCATTTGAAAAGACCCTGATGCTGGGAAAGATTGAGGGCAGGAGGAGAAGGGACAACAGAGGATGAGATGGTTGGATGGCATCACCGACTCAATGGATGTGGGTTTGGGAGGACTCTGGGAGTTGGTGATGGACAGGGAGGCCTGGCATGCTGCGGTTCCAAGGAGTCGAACATGACTGAGCAACTGAACTGAACCGAACTGAATCGAGAAAATTGCAGTGGACAGGCTTCTCTTCATTGGGTTTTGGTGTGTAAGATGTTTGAAGATCCCTGATGTCACAGTCAACCAGGGGGATCTTGAGGTTTGTGAGTGTACCATCATCTTCAGCCACTAAGAACCTACCAAGGGATAGAAAACAGGATTAGAAATAGTAATTTTTCCATCCAAACAACTACTCGGCTTCTTTAATTGGCATTTTGATTTTGCTCAAGGCTGAATTCAATACCTTTTCATATGAAGCAGAGCATTTTACCATTCAATCCTATATCCTCTTTCCCAGCTCAGTCCATTAGTCATTCATGTCTTTCTCTTCTATTCTCTTAGGTGGCACACATACACCTTTTTCAGTTTCTCTAATTTATCAAAGTTTTTCCTGACTATAGTCTCTCTCTGTACCTGTTGTCACCTCTGCCTAAAACCTGCCACAGCCTCTCTCCCTTTTTCCAGCCAGCTCATTCTTTAGGTTTCAACTTGAATGTCAATCACACCTTGGAGAAGTCTTCCTTATACCTTTTTAAGTATGCCCCCTATTCCTCTCCATTTGGTCCTGTTACTTTAAAAAACTCATATAACGTTACTTCTTTTAGAGCAATCAAAATTCTAATTGTATATGTAAAAACTATATATTCTTTTGTTATTTCTGACTTTCCAACATAACTGTAAACTTCGTGAGAGATTATACCTTAAGGTACACACATATAATACTGCTTTTAAGTCATATAAGAAAATTACAGACCAATATTCCTCATGAATAGAGATGGAAGAATCCTTAACAAAATAGTAAATGGGTCTCTGCACCACATAAAATTAATTATACACCATGATCAAGTGGAGCTTATCCTAAAATATAAGATCAGTTAAATGTCTGAAATTAATGTAATGGACAATATTAATATAGAATGATGGACATAAACCATATTATCATGTCAATAAAAACAGAAAAAGCCTCTGGTCAAATTTAATATCTATTTATGATAAAAACTCTCAACAAACTTCCTCAACCTGATAAAGGACATCTCTGAAAAACTTACAATTAATATTATACTTGGTGAAAGACTGAATTATTTCCCTGTAATATCAGGAATAAGACAAGTATATTCACTCTCATCACTTCTATTCAAGATTGTATTGGAGATTTTAGCCAGTGTGGCAAGAAGTAAAGATACTAAAGGCATAAAGATTGGAAAGAAAGATGTAAAACTGTCTTATTTGTGATGACATAGTCTTGTATGTAGAAGATCTTAAGGAATGTACCAAAAAACCCTACTAGAACAAATAATCTAGGTTAGCAAAGTCCAGTATGCAAGATCAATATACAAAAATCAATTTTATTTCTATAAGCTAACAATGAACAATCCAAAAATGAAATTAAGGAAACAGTTTCATTCATGATACTATATGAAATACATAGAAATATATTTTATAAAGAAGTACAGGACTTGTATAGGGAAAACTGCCTGCAATGTGGGAGACCCAGGTTCGATACCTGGGTTGGGAAGATCCCCTGGAGAAGGGAGTGGCAATCCATTCCAGTATCCTTGCCTAGAGAATTCCATGGACAGAGGAGCCTGGCAGGCTACAGTCCATGAGGTCGCAAAGAGTCAGATACAACTGAGCAACTAACACTTTCACACTTTCACATAAATAATTGTGGAGAAAAATTAAGAAGATAGATAAATACTTATTTCACATTCATGGATGGCTAAGAATTAATATTGTTAAGCTGGCAATTCCCTCCAAGTTAACTTATCAGTTCAATGCAATTCTTATCAAAATTCCAGCAGGATTTTTTTTTTTTTTTTGGTTAGAAATTGACAAGCAGATCCTAAAAGTCATAGAGACATAGTTATTTGATTTGAGACTTACTGTAAAGCTTTGGCAATCAAGACAATGTGGTATTAGCATAAGGAAAGGCGTAATCAGTGGAACAGAATATAGAGAGCCTAGAAATAAACTTTCTACGTATTTCCAATATATTTTTTATAAAGGATCCAAGGAATTCCAATAGGATAAGGATCATCTTTTTTAACAAATGGCATTGTGAAAACTGGATACCTGCACACAAAAAATAAACCTAGTCCTTTTCCTCATGCCATATACAAAAACCTACTCAAGACAGATTGTAGACCTAAATATAAAAAGTAAAACCATAAATCTAGAAGTAAACAAATATGAAAATCTTTGTGCTCTTGGGTTAGGCAAAATTTTTCTTAAACATGACACCAAAAGCATCCTCCATAAAGGAAAAAACTGAAAAATTGGCATTCATCAAAACTGAAAACTTTTGTTTTTCAAAGGACATTTTAAAAGATGAACTGACAAACCATATACTGGGAGAAAACATTTGCAAGACAAAAACTTAATAAAAAAATGTATTCAAAGTATTTATTAAAAACTTGTAGCTTAGTAATAAGAACACAACAACCCAATAGAAGAAAATGGACAAAATATTTGAACAATATTTCACCAAAGAAGAGACAACTTGCAAATAAGCAGATGACAAGATGCTCAATATTATTAATCACTGAAGTGAAGTGAAGTTGCTCAGTCGTGTCTGACTCTTTGCGACCCCGTGAACTGTAGCCCACCAGGTTTCTCTGTCCATGGGATTTTCTAGGCAAGAGTACTGGAGTGGGTTGCCATTTCCTTTTCCAGGGGATCTTCCGGACCCAGGGATCGAACCCAGGTCTCCTGCATTGCAGGCAGACGCTTTACCCTCTGAGTCACCAGGGAAGCCCTGTTAACCACTGCTGCTGCTGCTAAGTCACTTCAGTCGTGTCTGACTCTGTGTGACCCCATAGACGGAAGCCCACCAGGCTCCCCCGTCCCTGGGATTCTCCAGGCAAGAACACTGGAGTGGGTTGCCATTTCCTTCTCCAGTGTGTGAAAGTGAAAAGTGAAAGTGAAGTCGCTCAGTAGTGTCCGACCCTTAGCAACCCCACGGACTGCAGCCTACCAGGCTGCTCCATCCATGGGATTTTTAATCACTAGGGAAATGCAAATTGAAATCATAATGAGATACCACTACACATCCACTAGAAAGGCCAAAATAAAAAAGGCTGACAGAACCAAGTACTAGCAAAGATGTGTAAGGTCTTGCTTTTGAGGAAATTCATGTAAGAGGAAGATAAATGAGTATTATGTGCATAATGATACCTCACAGAGGAGATGCAGCTGACACTTTAATTAGGTAAGTCTCCAAATGGTTCTGCGAGGTGACAGGTTCTCAGTTTTAATTGAGAGAACTGTTTTGACTATTAGAGGAGTCTTACAGTTAGTTCCTTCCTCCAGAATATGACTAAGTAGAAGGGAGAGGAAATGTATTGCAGGCAAGGGAGAAAGTTACACAGAGTTGTAAGTGGCTATGATAAGTGTGTATGTGACAATGAGAGACCAGCTTGAATAGGGATAGGCTGCAGGCAGATGAGCTTTAGGAAGCAAATCTGGAGAGAGTAACATCAGTTTGGTTGTCCTTAAAACCTCAACACTGGAAAATTTGGTTTGAAAAAAGTACAAAGCAATATAAAGTATAGGAACAGTATTTTTTACTCTTAAAATAAACTTGTTTTTTCACTCATTTGGGTGAGAAATTCCAAAGCAATTTAATTATCTAGGCAACTGCACTGCAAGCCTTTAACATGAAATAGTTAAACAAATTACTGAAGGGAAAGTTTTATATCCATCCCATTTCTGGTATCTTGGTTTCTCCTCTGAACTAATTTTACGATTTTTAACTGAAGGTAAAATTTCATACAATGACTATAAGTAAAAAATGAATCATTAATATACACGAAAGTTTGAGTTTGACATGCCTGAGTATGACAGGTGATACTTCATGGCTTATTTAGAGCGTCCTTGAAAATTTTACTTACTTAGCTATGGTGCATTCTTATGAGATCTCACTAGCCTTACTTTACAGGGAAGATTCAGAGGAAATAAATATGAAAAATAGATTTCATCAGACAAATATTTAAACAATTTGTTTTTACTACTCCAACTTGATAATAACTCAGAATATGTACTGTCTGATTTAAATTTTGACAGAAACAGAACTGACTCAATGGACTTGAGTTTGAGCAAACTCCAGGAAGATAATGAAGGAGAGTGAAGCCTGGCGTGCTGCAGTCCATGGGGTCACAGAGTCGGACATCACTGAGACACTGAACAACAGTTCATCTTCCAATTTTTTCCTTTGATTAGGCTGTTTGATACAGTAAAGCAAACATTCTGTTTAAAAGGTTAGTTTATGCTATAAAACTTTATATGATACTGAATTAGTGAGAAGATAAATGATTTCACCATCCTGCTTGACTAATGTAAAGCTAACATTTGATCGTCCAGTCACTATCCATAAAGATCCTATCCAATGAGAGGGAAATTGTTGCTTTACCAGGTAAGCATTCTCCTTGTTAGATAATACTTTCATTTGTAGGTATACCATGCTAAATTTTATGATTTTTAAATTGAGAAAATTAGGTATTGTTTTCCTATTTATGTACATTCTCTGATTTAAAAAAAATCAAAGACATGGTATATTGTGATGCTCAAGAGAAATTAATAATCATCCACTCAAATGGTCAGTAGTGGGAAACGATTCATTTGTATAGCGTAGACCATTTGATTCTTTTGTGACCAAGGAAATTATATTCTTAAGCAGGATGGTTCAGTGGTTTACTTCGGCTTGTTTCAACTCCCATTGGTACTACTATTTATGATAGTATGATATTTAAACCAGAGAAAATGCCTATGTGAAGTCATAATCATTAAAAGGAGAGTAAAGTCTTGCCTGAAGCATAAAGTGAGACATGAGAGGACATTGAAGAAGGTCAAAGAAAGTAACATATCTGTCTTGCATCTGTATGTTTCAATAGGACAAATGAGCATAAGGAAAAGACCATAACGGTTCCTGAGTCTGATGTAGGTGCCACCGTGTTATGTAATGTCTCTCAACCATTGCTTAAGGCATTAGATGTACTGGCCAGGAAGCCAAAATCAAAGGAGTTCTTGAGTCTTCTCATTTCTTACTAGAATATTACCTACTATTAATATTACTTACTAGAATATTTGCTAGTAAGTCTTCAAAGACTTAGAAACCATCAAAGAAAGCAACAGAAGAGCTGAAGACCAGAGTGCAGAAAAAAAAAAAGCAATTCAAGGGAAGTTGCAGAAGTTTCAGGAGAGTGAATAAAGAAACCATGAAGACAGACTACTTTCATAGCTTTATCCCCTGGGAAAAGATGTCATCTGTCCATATTAGAACTGGAGACTTTCAGAAGTTCATGGTCAAAGGAGGCAGCTCTCCATAAAGATAAGTCTTGTTTGGGAGTGATTGGCATCTAGCATTTCAATTACAGAGGAGAGAAAGAAAACCTCTTCCAATGTTTACCTCAACTCCAAACATTGAAATATTCCCTGCACATTTTTTTTTTTTGCCAAATCAGTATAGTTCTTGGTATGATTTTTTTAGTTGATTCAATTTTTCAAACTTTAATACATTTAAAATGAAAAATATGTAATGGAAATCCAGGAAAGTTGCTTTTAAAAGAAGGCAACCATTAAAATAAATACAGATTAAATTAAAAAATCACTTTTAGTCAATCTTCAGTTAAGTATTATAGATTGCTGAAGGTTCTGGGGAGGAGTTGAAGATGTAAAACTCCAAGACTGAGCATTTCATCTTGACTACTGAGAAGAGATGAAAGAAAATCAAAAGGGGCAATATCTGTATATCAGGTTGAATCATTTCTTACACCACTGGTTGTATTATCTAGTACATATATAGGTTGCTTTCAGTATTTTGAATAAGTTCTATTCAATAATTTAAAAATACATTTTTAGGGCCTGGAAAGGGGAGGTTCTAGAGTCATGCAGAGAAATGCTTTTTGCTTGTGTGTTTGCTTTTTAATATTTACTTACTTATTTGGCTGCACTGGGTCTTAGCTGCTGCATGAGAACTCTTAGTTACCTCTATGATCTCTTAGTTGTGGCATGTGGGGTCTGGTTCCCTGACCAAGAAATGAATCCAGAGCTTTACTGGGAGTGTGGAATCTTAGCCATTGGACCACAGGGGAAGACACTTATTCAATACTTTTTAAATTCTTTACTGCTTTTTAAACTTTTTTTTTTCTGTGAGTGGAGCCTTCTCTTGCTCTTGAGTTAAAATTTGAGTAGCTCCCATGATTTTGCTTGGTCATTCTCTGATAGTTAAAATCCAAAGATCACATCAAGTGACAAACACATCTTTGCTTTTAAAACTATGCCTTCTCTCTGCTACTAGAGCTAGCTGTAACCAAAGTGTGAGAGTCTTATTACACAGTTTTCTTTATTACAAGCCAAAGTCTACTTTCTGATCTCTCCCATTTCCTAGATCCTACCTCTGCTCTCTGGAGACCTTCTGCATAAGTCCCATTCTTTTCCTCTGAGTTAGTTCTTCATATAACTGAACACAGAAATCTTGGCTTTTTTCATTCTTCATCTTTTAAAACCCCAGATTGCCTCTTATCTTGGTTTCTCAGGATAAAATTTCCTCTTTAAAATTTCAAACCTGCAGAAAAGTTGAAAGACCTATACAATATCCACCTATGTATCCTTCATCTCAATTTTATATATGTGTAGTTCTTATTTTTCCTGAGCTGTTTGAAAGAAAGCTAGAAACATCATACTACTTTATGCTTAAGTATTTTAGCATGACAATGTGTATCTTCTAAGAGTAAGGACATTGTCTTCAAAATCACAATATCATTACTCACTTAAGAAAATTAACAGTAATTTAATAAATTTAATAATGTTATATATAGACCATATAAGATTTCCCTATTATTCAAATAATGCCTTTTCAGCTCTTTTTTTATCAACCTATGATCAAATAAAAGATCTCACATTGCATTTGGTTTTCCTGACTCTTTAGTTTCCTTTAATCTTGAATAATTCCTCCAATTTTCTATGAATTTCATGACATTGCTCAAGTTAAAATTTTTTTCCAGCCATCCTGGATCAACCTCAATCTGACAAGCCAGAGCCCACAGCCTCCTCCAGATATAGACAGGCAAAAACAATTTAGAGGAAGATCAATACCTCCTTTCCTTAAAAGTTATTTAGCAACTGCAATATTGTCAACAGTTGGTTCCTGTGGTCAAACAAATCACACCACAGGTCCATTTCTTACACCTGTCAGGTTGGATCTTCTCCATCTTGGAGTTATGTAGTTACATTTTTGAGCTTGCTTACAAAACCCACCTGGTGGCATCTTTCTTGTTGTTTTGGATCACTCATGAAAAATAGTTGTGGTCATTTTGAAGGCTGAGTGTCCTTTCATTCACACCAGCTGTCACTCTGATTTGTTATGTGCCCATATGAGATGAGTACAGCTCAGCAGCAGGAGAGAAGAGCTGGGCACAGGAGTTACTCACTCAGCAGGACCAGCACAGGGCAGATTGACTGACTAAAAGATGGCTGCAGAGTTTTAGGCTGGCCAGCAGAGAATGGTGACCCATGGTCCCAACAAACTCTGTTTTATTCCAGACAAAAGGCCAGCAAGGGTAGGAGTTGAGAAGATTCCAAATGGTACTGATATCTTCACAAGAGGGCAGTGAACCTAGAAGCAATCTGATGTGGAACACTGAGAATCCAGCAGGCAGACAGACAACAGAAGGGAAATGTGTGCCTGGGGAAATACCCTTGCCCCCAAGCAAAGTTTCAGGAGCATATTTCCTGTCCCCAGACAGAGACTTGCATAAAGCAAAGCAAGGCTGCAATGAAGAATTTATTTAAATAGGGGGCTAGAGATGGAGTTTATAACAGAGACAGAAATAGAATGTGGGTCTGCAGTAGATCTGTATTCAAAAGACTACATCCAAAACCAACTGTGGTTTCAGGGGTATGAGTGTATTTGTCACCCTTTGATTGTCTTCCTCAATTCATTCAGTTTGATCCTCACTACCTTTTGGCTCAAAATCTAACTCAAACACAAAAAGAAAAAGACCTCAAAATCCCCTCAAATCCTTTTCATTAAAATAATCTCTATTTGATTGGAAGTCAGTGGTTCTTTGTATTTTCAGTTGGAGTAGAAATTAATAATATACTTGCTATTCCAGGGGATTTCTTATGTTTTGCTCTCTCCAGCCAGGTGTCGTGTATATCTTATCTTGGGATCCTGTTTTTTCCATAATACTCTTCCACTGCCAACCCCTGAAGCCTGTAAATTCTCCCTGGTGACCAGAAATGCTCTAGTCTCATCACCAAAGCTATTGATCTTGCAGGGTGTAAGTCAGAAGAAGCTAGGTTATGTTGTAGTAACAGATGGATCCCCTGCCCCATCCCAATGGCTTCTAACACAAAGATTTCTCATTACACTTCACATTCATTACAAGTCAGTACAGCTTTGTTCATATGGCATTTACCCTGGGAACAGCCTCTGTCTGGAACACTGCCAGTCTCGTGGTTGAGAAAAAGGAGAAATGAAACACACTGGGTCCAAAGTGACTGGAAATAACACATGCTACTTTTGCTCATGCTTCATTGGCTGGAAGAAATCTCATGGACTGGCCTGACATCAATGGCATAAGGAAGTATAATCCTCCCACAGGATGCAAGTATTCAAGAATAATATTTCAGTTTACATAAGTGTTCATGCTATCAGGGTATATGTTGCTTGCTATCAGGGTTCATGTGCCTATTGGAATATGTCTGTTTCTCCATCAGAATACATGTGCCATTGATTAGGGATAAGAAGCTTCAGGGCCATTGGCTAGGGCTGAGTTTCTGGTTGGTATATTGGCTCCTAGTTCCTCCCCAGGCCAGGTTTCCAGTAGTTTTCCTTTTCATTCTATCTGAGAACCAATCCGCTGTGTGTTTAGAACCTGCTTTAGGATCAGGCTTCTGTCGGGATTGACAAGCTAAGAATGAGCATGGGCTGACACTTTTTCCCTTCCTACTAGCAACTGGGTCACAGCTGAGCTTTCTTTTTGGCCCATGCAGCTTCTTTCTGAAACAATGTTTTTGTTTTTCTATTTATTATGTTTTTCATCCTGGTCAACCATTTCATAACACACTGCCAGCAGATTTAATTTGCCTTTTTTTCTTTTCGGAGGGACTTTTTTCCTTAGGACTTAAAAAAAAATCCAGTTCATTCTTGGTTTTGGCCTGCCTGTCACTATTGTTGTAGGTTTCTGTCAAACTTTTCAATTTATTTCTCTGCAACTAAAACTTTCCCAGGCTCTGAGTACAAATGAGATCACGTTTATAGTTATGGCTCAAGTTTCTTTGACTCATCTTGCCCACTCGCTCATGTAAGATTCCCTGACCTCACCAAAGTTCTCAGTTTTTTCTGTGTGTGCAGGAGTGAGGGCTGGGGTCAGGAGTCCTCACACATACTTCTGTCTAGGCCCTCACCAAATGAATGTCCCCCGCCAGTGAACCCAACTTGAGCCAACTTAATTCACACAGAGAGTTCATGATAGGCATATGAGCCCAATCTCTCAGAATACATGGAATACAGTTGGCCCTCAAGAAAGTCCTATTAGACTAGAAAAATGAAATGTTTAAGAATCTCCTCTCTTTTACCTGCTTGTTTCTGGGTATCTGCTTTATCGGCTTACCTTTGCAGACTGGATCTTTCTGCTCTTGCATGCACACTGGGAGAGATTCCCTGGTTTTCTTTGAATCTCAAATCCAGTTTCTGAGAGGATGCCATTCAGCCTGGATTTTAAATAAAAGTTATGAATGATGATAAGGGGGCATCCCTGGTGGGCCAGTGACTGAGAGTCAGCCCTGCAATGTAGGGGATGGCAGTTTGATCCCTGATCTGGGAGGATCCCACATGCTGCGGGGCAACTGTTCCTCTGTGCCATATCTACTGACCCTATGTTCTGGACCCTGTGGGCCCATATGCAGCAACTACTGAAGCTTGCTTGCTCAAGAGCCCATACTCCACAACAAGAGAAGTCCCTGAAATGAGAAGCTGGCATGCCACAACTAGAGAGTAGCCCCTGCTCACTGCAACTAGAGAAAGCCCATGCACAACAAAGACCCAACACAACCAAAAAAAAAAAAAAAAAAGAAGATGAAGGTTACTTAGCAAAAAAGGAGTTTGAAATTTCACTCAGTGATTTGGCCGAATCAGGCAGGAACAGGGGAAGAAAGATTTTTCTTGAGTTTGCCAGAGCTTCCATAACAAAGTATCATAGACTGAGTGGCTTAAACAACAGAAATTTATTTTATCTTAGTTCTGGAGGTTAGCAGTGCAAGAACAGGGTTTTGGCAGGGTTTATTTCTCCTGAGGCCTCCTGGCTTACACCTTCTCACCGTGTCCTTACATGGCCTTTCCTCTGTACCTGAGCATCCATGGAGTTTCTCTGTATGTCCTAATATCCTCTTCTTATGAGGGCACTAGTCAGATTGGATTAGGGTCTACCCTAATCGTTTGAAGCCTACCCTACGATTTTAACATAATATCTTTAAAGGCCATTCTCCAAATATAATCACATTCTGAGGCGTTGAGATTACACTGGCGGGTTGTGGGGGGGATAATTCAGTCCATAACATCTATTGCCTGTCAAATCACCTCAAAACTTAGTGGTATAAAACAAAATTTTATTCCATGCTCATATATTCTGTCGGTCAAAAATTCAGAAGAGATATGATAGGGATGACTCTGCCTGCTCCATGATTTCTGGGCTCTCAGCTGGGCTGACTGATAGCTGGGTGCTGATAAGTAGCTGAGGTAGGGGATTCCCTTCTAAGATAGCTTTTTCATTCAGATGTTTCATGCTTGGGTTGAGATAGCTGATATATGTGCTCAGATTTACTGCTGACCACAACTCCATGTGGCTTTGGCTTCGGCTTCCTGACAGTATGGCAGTTCAGGGCTTGAAGAGTGTTCCAGTGACCAAGGAACTTTTTTTTTTTTTATACACTACTGATTAAAGTAGTCACAGGCTCAGAAAAGTGTCAAAGAATTTGTGACCATGTTACAAAACTGCTATGTAGTTTGTCATATTCAAAATGTCTAGTATAACACTGTCCCATGTGACCTCTGTGAAACCAATTCTCTCCCAAGACTATTGGTTCTTGATGTTCCCCAAAGTTTGGTAAGCTTTTTATCCGTTTAATTTCTATCAGTCCCAATGTATCAACAATCACACTTGAGTTCTTTTCTAGCCATACATCTTAAATTTGCAATATTTTTCTGTCTTATACCTCTCTCTCCATTTGCCTGTGGGTACTTAAGTCTGTCAGTGAGAGAGATACTTTTGGTATCTTTCCTGAGTCATTAGAGGCATGTCAAAGTTTTAAAAATTGAAGTATAATTGACATGCAACATTATATTAGTTTCAGATAGACAACATAATGACTCAATATTTGGGTATATTGTGAAGTTATTACCACAATGTCTAGTTAACACTTGTCACATACGTAGTTACATTTTTTTTCTTGTGTTATGATCTTTTAAGATTCACTCTCTTAGCAATTTTCAAATGTACAACACTGTGTCATTAATATTAAATATAACTATTATATGATAGTTATTTTAATTGATTATTATAGTATTAGTAACTAATAATCGTAGTCACTATGTTGTATATTACTTCCCTGTGACTTATTTTACAACTGGAAGTCAGCACCTTTTGGCCACTTTTACTCATTTGATCCACCTCACACCCTCTACCTCTGGCAATTTACCAATGTATTCTCTGTATCTATGAGCTTGGTTGTTGGTTTTTCGTTGTCACTGTGGAAGTTAGATTCCACTATAAGTGACAGCATATGGTATTTCCCTTTCTTTGTCTGACTTATTTCGCTTAGCAAAGTGCCCTCAAAGTTCACCCATATTGTCACAAGTGGCAAGACTTCATTCTTTTTTATGGCTGAACTATGTTTCATTTTATTCACATTTTCTTTGTCCATTCATTGATGGACACTTAGATTGCTTCATGTCTTGGCTACTGTAATAATGCTGCAATGAACATGGGGATGCAGATATCTTTCTGAGTTAGTGCTGTCATTCTCTTCTGATAAATACCCTGAAATGGAACTGTTGGATCATAAGGTAGTTCTAATTTCCTGAGGAACCTCTATACTGCTTTCCACAGTGCCTGTTACATTCCCACAAAGAGTGCACAAAAGTTCCTTTTTCTTCACATCCTCACCTAAACTTCTTTCTTTTTGATAATAGCCTTTCTAACAGGTGTGAGGTGTTAGCCACTGCGGTTTTGACGTGGATTTCCCTGATGATTAGTGATGGTGAGCACCTTTTCATGTGCCCTTTGGCCATCTGTATGTCTTCTTTGGAAAAATGTCTATTCAGATCCTCTGCCCCGTTTTAAAATCAGATTGTTCGTAGCTTTTTTATTACTGAGTTGCAGGATTTATTCACATATTTAGGATATCAAACCCTTATGAGATTTATGACTTGCAAATATATTCCCCCATTCAGTAGGTTGCCTTTTCATTTTGTTCATAGTTTTCTTTTGCTGTAAGGAAGCTTTTAAGTTTAATGTGGTCTCATTTGCTAATTTTTTTCTTTTGTCTTTGCTTTTGATGTCAAATCCAAAAAAGCCATGCCAAGGCCTATATCAAGAAGCTTACCAGCTATGTTTTATTTTAGGAGTTTTGTGATTTCAGATTTTATGTTCATGCCTTTAATCCATTTTGGCCTAATTTTTATGAATGGTATAAGATAGTGATTGGGTTTCATTTTTTTTCTTTGCATGTGGCTATCCACTTTTCCCAACACCATTTATTGAGAAAAACTGTCATTTCCCCTTGTCTAATATTGGCTCCTTTGTTGTAAATTAATTGACCACATGTGTGTTAGTCTCTCAGTCCTGCCTGACTCTTTGTGACCCCATGGACTGTAGCCCACCAGGCTTCTCTGTCCATGGAATTCTCCAGGCAAGAATACTGGAGTGGGTTGCCATTCTCCACTCCAAACACAGGTTTCCCATATTGCAGGCAGATTCTTTACTATCTAAGCCACCAGGGAAGCCCATTGACCACATATGTGTGGTTTTATTTCTGGGCTCTCTATTCTGTTCCCTTGATCTACGTGTTTGTTTTTAAACCAGTACCATACTATTTTGAAGATTATAGTTTTGTAATAAAGTTTGAAATCAGAAAGCATACTGCCTCCAGCTTTGTTCCTTTTCAAGATTGCTTTGGCTATTTAGGGTCTTGTGTGTGTGTGTGTGTGTGCGTGTGTGCACATGTGCATGTGTGCATGCATGTTCAGTCATGTCTGACTCTTTGTGACTCCATGGACTGTAGCCTACCAGGCTCCTCTATCCATGGAATCTTCCAGGTAAGAATACTGGAGCATGTTTCCTTTCTTACTCTAGGGGATCTTCCCAACCCAGGGATCAAACCTGCATCTTTTGTTCTCCTGGATTGGCAGGAGGATTCTTTACCACTGTGCCACCTGGAAACCCAGGATCTCTGGTAGTTCCATTCAAATTTCAGGATTGTTTATTTCTGTAAAAAATTCCACTGGAATTTTTCTTGGTATTGCATTCAATCTGTACATTGCTTTGGGTAATATGGACATTAAAACAATATTAATTTTTCCATTTATGAACATGGAATACCTTTCCATTTATTTGTGTTTTTTCAACTTATTTTGTTGACTTGTTATACTTTTCATTGTATAGGTTTTCACCTCATGTTTAAAATTTATTTCTAAGTAATTTTATTCTTTTTGATATAGTATAAATGAGATATTTTCTTAATTTATCTTTTTGATAGTTTGATATTAGTGTATAAAAATACAACAGATTTTTGTATTCTGCAATTTTATGGAATTTATTAGTTCTAACAGTTTTTGCTAGAGTCTTTAGAATTTTCTACATATAATATAATGTAATGCAAATACTGACAGTTTTACTTCCTCCCCAATTTGGATGAATTTTCTTTTTCTGCCTAATTGGTCTGCTAAATACTATGTTAAATATAAGCACCTTTGTCTTGTTCCTTGATAATTTTTGAGTGAGTACTGAACATTGTTGATTTTATATTGTTTGGGGTCATTTGTATTCCTTTTAAAAACATGTTGAATATTTTTTGCTAGTAAGTAAGTTACTGTCAAGGGTTGATCCTTTTTGAAGGTTTTAGAAAGCTTTTATAAAGTTGGTCTTGAAGACCCTTTTCCTGTAGCTAATTTAGCCCCATTTCACAGGTGTATCCATCTTGGGCTCTCCTCTGAATGCCCTTTGTACTAATTGAAGTCCCTCCAGTTTGGCTTGGAGAAACTCTAATAATCAATGTGTGAGCCTGGGGACTGTTCATCTTACAACTCCTCAGAAGTTGTTCTTTTCCTGTTTCATGGGTTCTTGTCATATGCATTTGCAGATTGGTATTTTGTCAAAACAGGAAGGAATCCCTACACAAGTTTCAGGGGTTCTTTCTCTGTGTAACTCTGTTCTCTCCAGTACTCAGTGCCACAGATTTCTAGTTGCCAAAATCTAATCTGTGTCTCCTTAATTCAAGAAGATGCCAAACTCATGTCACAGTCCAAGAATTGTCCCAGAAGAGAAACCTAGGCAATGGGAGGGATCACCTCTTTTATTTCTCTTTTCTCAGAGATAAAGACCACTTTTGCCTTTTGTCTAATGTCCAAAAAGTAGTTTCTTCCTATATTTCCTCCATTTTTCTCATTGTTTATGGTGGAAAGATAATTCCACAATCTTACTCTCTCATAGATGGAAGAAAAAAATGGGTATGATATTTTAATAACTAATTAAAACACTTAAGCTAAAGAGTTCAGCTACTTCAATTGTGTACTAATCTATGTCTAAGCCTCCTGGAATTCAATGACTGATTACAAGGGCATCTATACAGATATTACAAACTAACAATTAGCTTCTTATATCATCAAGTGCATTTAAAACTTTTTTGCATCAGAAACATTTCCAATTGAAGAGAAAGAATTTTATTTATAGAAACCTCTTCTCACTAGCCATTTGTCTCTTTTGTTTTTTAAACTACTTTTTATAGTCTAAAGTATGTATCAGTTCAGTTCAGTCGCTCAGTCGTGTCTGACTCTTTGCGACCCCATGAATCACAGCACGCCAGGCCTCCCTGTCCATCACCAACTCCCGGAGTTCACTCAAACTCATGTCCATCGAGTCGGTGATGCCATCCAGCCATCTCATTCTCTGTCGTCCCTGTCTCCTCCCACCCCCAATCCCTCCTAGCATCAGACTCTTTTCCAGTGAGTCAACTCGTCGCATGAGGTGGCCAAAGTATTGGAATTTCAGCTTTAGCATCAGTCCTTCCAATGAACACCCAGGATCGATCTCCTTTAGAATGAACTGGTTGGCTCTCTCTATATATAATTATTTCTCAGTTTTCCCCTCTTCATTCTGACACTCTCCATGTTAATAAAAGTCAGATTTCTATCATTTCCACATTGTTATAATTACTTCTCTTTTCTTTAGAACTGGTCCAAGTTAGTAGTTTCATTCGTTCCTTTCACCACCCACTTTCAGGGAAAGTGAGTATCAGAGCAGAATATACTAGTGTTCTGTTTTTAGGAAAATGAGACTTTGAGCAGACATGTATCTGTTCAGGAGAATTTTCTCATCCTTTTTATACCCTGTCTCTAGGCCAATCTTGTAATCTGCAAGAGGAAAGTATTTTTGAGGCAGTAAGTAAAACATTCCCATATATTAATAACGCTCACCCAATCTATTCCAATCTTATATTAATTTATCTATATGTCCTCTGAATTCATTTTAGTGATGGGGTGGATGTATGTAATTGGTTTTAGTATAGTGTATAGCTCTTTTCACATAATAGTGCCTCATAGTTGAATGCCGATTATTTGTTATTCCCCCTAGAATGCTTGCACTGTTATCTCACTTAGCAAGAGTAGAGCAGCAAGATACAGGCAACAACGTCAAGTCATCAAACTCCCAGGGTTAGGAAAAAAACGTCTTAGTTTCAAGGAAAGATTGTTTGGTGATGTAAACGGAGAAGCAGAGGAGTGGAAGCAGCTGTGTCTATTTTCAGTGGGCTAATAAATAAAAATACAGCCTGTACCTTTATCATTGATTAGAATTTTGTGAGGTTAGTTGATTTTCAAAAACTACAATATATTTTCCATGACCATAATTTAACATCATATACATTAGCTCCCTTTGGGAGTGTACACAAAATTTATGGAAAAGAAAGGTACACACTTAAATGAAAAAAAAAAAAAAAAGTCAGCTCTGTGTGCCTGAATCTCAAATATAAAAGGACCAAGTACTGATGAGCTGACTGGAGTGTTGATGCATACAAAAAGCAGAAAACAAAAGTGGCTTCAAAAATACAGATTTTTCAAAGTACTTAAGCCTAACAGTATTTACAGCCCTCACCAGACATGACTGGTATTAGCGTGTAGCATCCTAGGTGACTAATGAAAATACTGAAAAGTCCAACAGGGCCTTTAGTTTCTCTAGATTTTGGGCCTGAACCCAGAAACTTAAGCTCAGAGCATGGAAGGCTCTCCACTGTAAGCAAGATAGTGGAATTAGACGCTTTTACCACTCCCATATTATTAAAAGCAAGTTAATCATTCCTTTTAAAAACTGAGTGCAATTTTTAAAAAATAAAAGATCAATTTTTCCTAATGTTTAATGAAGGTCATTGTCTCCCTCTTCAAGGGACATGAACATTATTTCCAAGAAGCCATAATATAGATGTGAGATGACTGGTTACGTTGATGATCTGGCTACATTCAAATTGTTTAGTGCCATTTTCCCAAACCATAATTAATATGTAACACATAGGGGTGGAGAGAGAGAGAACAAGAGAATGAACGCACAATGGCTTATTAACTTAGAGACTAAATCTGCTCTATACTTGAAGAAAGAGTGAATTATGGGGGTGTCATCCCAGTGTTCAAAAAGTCCTGACATTGAGAATGGCCAAGACGGCAGAGTAGGAAGACCATGAGCTCACATACTCCCTCAGGCACACCAAAATTACAACTATTTTCAGAGTAACTATTAACGAGAAAGATCTGAAAGCAAGCAGAAAAAAATCTTCTACAACTAGGTGTAAAGGGATAAAGAAGAAACCACAATGAGACAAAAGACTGGGCAAAGAGACCTTCTGATCACCAGCTACAAGAGGCTCAAATAAAGACTCTGGTAAGGCCAAAACCTTCCATCTAGGTGGTGGAAGGTCCCGGGTCAGCCATGCCCGCTTCTGTCTGAGCACTCGACCAGCTTTCAGGTAGGCCAAGGTCGTCAGTCACAGGAACGTGAACATGCTGGTGCACTGCATACCTTCAGGGCCAGTTTCTTCTGACAAAAGTGGTGTTTCTAGAATTTATCTTGGGAAGTGGTTGCTTCCTGTTCCTCCAGCTTTTCCCCTGAAGAACCATCTTCAGGCACATTCATAATGGTTACTAAAAATTACTGAGCACAGTTCCTTGTACTATACAGAGGGTTCTGTACCAACTGAGCCACAAGAGAAGCCCAAGAAAACTTGAGTGGGTAGCCTATTTCTTCTCCAGTGGATCTTCCCGCCCCAGGAATGGGATCTCCTGAACTGAAGCGGCTGTTCGGCACTGGAGCCGTGAGTGGCAGCTGCGTGGTGCTGCAAGAGGCCGAGAGAAGATACCCCACATCCAAGGTCAGGAGCAGTGGCTGAGAGGAGACACCCCATGTCCAAGGTCAAGAGAGGCAGCTGTGAGGAGATACCTTGTGTCCAAGGTAAGAGAAACCCAAGTAAAAAAGTAGGCACTGAGAGAGGGCATCAGAGGGCAGGCAGTCAAACCACAATCACAGAAAACTAGCCAATCTGATGACATGGACCACAGCCTTGTCTAACTCAGTGAAACTAAGCCATGCCATGTAGGGCCACCCAAGACGGACAGGTCATGGTGGAGAGTTCTGACAAAATGAGGTCCACTGGAGAAGGGAATGGCAAACCACTTCAGTATTCTTACCTTGATAACCCCATGAGTCGTATGAAAAGGCAGAAAGATAGGACACTGAAAGAGAAACTCCCCAGGTCGGTATGTGCCCAATATGCTACTGGAGATCAGTGGAGAAATAACTCCAGAAAGAATGAAGCAACAGAGCCAAAGCAAAAACAACACCCAGTTGTGGATATGACTGGTGATAGAAGCAAGGTCCAATGCTGTAAAGAGTACTATTGCACAGGAACCTAGAATGTCAGGTCCATGAATCAAGGCAAACTGGACATGGTCAAATAGGAGATAGCAAGAGTGAAAGTCGACATTCTAGGAATCAGCAAACTGAAATGGACTGGAATGGGTGAATTTAACTCAGATGACCATTATATCTAGTATGGCGGGCAGGAATCCCTTAGAAGAAATGGAGTAGCCATCATGGTCAACAAAAGAGTCTGAAATGCAATACTTGGATGCAATCTCAAAAACAACAGAATGATCTCTGTTCGTTTCCAAGGCAAACCATTCAATATCACAGTAATACAAGTCTATACCCTGACCAGTAACGGTGAAGAAGCTGAAGTTGAACGGTTCTATGAAGACCTACAAGACCGTTTAGAACTAACACCCAAAAAAGATGTCCTTTTCATTATAGGGGACTGGAATGCAAAAGTAGGAAGTCAAGAAACACCTGGAGTAACAGGCAAATTTGGCCTTGGAGCACGGAATGAAGCAGGTCAAAGGCTAATAGAGTTTTGCAAATAGAACACACTGGTAATAGCAAACACCCTCTTCCAACAACACAAGAGAAGACTCTACACATGGACATCATCAGATGGTCAACACCGAAATCAGATTGATTATATTCTTTGCAACCAAAGATGGAGAAACTCTATACAGTCAGCAAAAGCAAGACCAGGAGCTGACTGTGGCTCAGATCATGAACTCCTTATTGCCAAATTAAGATGGAAATTGAAGAAAGTGGAGAAAACCACTAGACCATTCAGGTATGACCTAAATCAAATCCCTTATGACATACAGTGGAAGTGAGAAATAGATTTAAGAGACTAGATCTGATAGACAGAGTACCTGATGAACTATGGATGGAGGTTCGTGACATTGTACAGGAGACAGGGACCAAGACCATCCCCAAGAAAAAGAAATGCAAAAAAAAAAAAAACAAAATGGCTGTCTGAGGAGGCCTTACAATTAGCTGTGAAAAGAACGGAAGCGAAAAGCAAAGGAGAAAAGGAAAGATATAAACATCTGAATGCAGAGTTCCAAAGAATAGCAAGGAGAGATAAGAAAGCCTTCCTCAGCGATCAATGCAAAGAAATAGAGGAAAACAATAGAATGGGAAAGACTAGAGATCTTTTCAAGAAAATGAGAGGTACCAAGGGAACAGTTCAGGCAAAGATGGGCTCGATAAAGGACAGAAATGATACGGACCTAACAGAAGCAGAAGATATTAAGCAGTGGCAAGAATACACAGAAGAACTGTACAAAAAAGATCATCATGACCAAGATAATCACGATGGTGTGATCACTCGCCTAGAGCCAGACATCCTGGAATGTGAAGTCAAGTGGTCCTTAGAGAGCACCACTACGAACAAAGCTAGTTGAGGTGATGGAATTCCAGTTGAGCTATTTCAAATCCTGAAAGATGATGCTGTGAAAGTGCTGCACTCAATATGCCAGCAAATTTGGAAAACTCAGCAGTGGCCATAGGACTGGAAAAGGTCAGTTTTCATTCCAATCCCAAAGAAAGGCAATGCCAAAGAATGCTCAAACTACCGCACAATTGCACTCATCTCACATGCTAGCAGAGTAATGCTCAAAATTCTCCAAGCCAGACTTTAGCAATATGTGAGCCATGAATTCCAGATGTTTAAGCTAGTTTTAGAAAAGGCAGAGGGACCAGAGATCAAATAGCCAACATCTGCTGGATCATGGAAAAAGCAAGAGAGTTCCAGAAAAACATCTATTTCTGCTTCATTGACTGTGCCAAAGCTTTTGACTGTGTGGTTCACAACAAACTGTGGACAATTCTGAAGGAGATAGGAATACCAGACCACCTGACCTGCCTCCTGAAGAATCTGTATGCAGGTCAGGAAGTAACAGTTAGGTCTGAACATGGAACAACAGACTGGTTCCAAATAGAAAAAGGAGTACATCAAGGCTGTATATTGTCACCCTGATTATTTAACTTATATGCAGAATACATCCTGAGGAACGCTGGGCTGGATGACACACAAGCCAGAATCAAGACTGTCGGGAGAAATATCAATAACCTCAGATATGCAGATGACACCACTCTTATGGCAGAAAATGAAGAAGAACTAAAAAGCCTCTTGATGAAAGTAGAAGAGGAGAGTGAAAAAGTTGGCTTAAAGCTCTCAACATTCAGGAAACGAAGATCATGGCATCCGGTCCCATTACTTCATGGCAAATAGATGGGGAAACAATGGAAACAGTGACAGGCTTTTTTTGGGGGCTCCAAAATCACTGCAGATGCTGATTGCAGCCATGAAATTAAAAGACACTTACTACTTGGAAGGACAGTTATGACCAACCTAGACAGCATATTAAAAAGCAGAGACATTACTTTGCCAACCAAGGTCCGTCTAGTCAAGGCTATGGTTTTTCCTGTGGTCATGTATGGATGTGAGAGTTGGACTATGAAGAAGGCTGATCGCCGAAGAATTGATGCTTTTGAACTGTGGTGTTGGAGAAGACTCTTGAGAGTCCCTTGGACTGCAAGGAGAGATCAATCCTGGATGTTCATTGGAAGGACTGATGTGGAAGCTGAAACTCCAATACTTTGGCTACCTGATGTGAAGAGCTGACTCATTTGAAAAGACCCTGATGCTGGGAAAGATTGAGGACAGGAAGAGAAGGGGACTACAGAGGATGAGATGATTGGATGGCATCACTGACTCAATGGACACGGGTTTGGGTGGACTCCGGGAGTTGGTAATGGACAGGGAGGCCGGCGTTCTGTGGTTCATGGGGCTGCAAGGAGTCGGACACGACTTAGCCATTGAACTGAACTGAACTAATGGGACCAGATGCCTTGATTTAGTTTTCTGAATGTTGAGTTTTAAGCCAACATTTTTCACTCTCCTCTTTGATTTTCATCAACAGGTTCTTTAGTTAGCTCCTCTTTGCTTTCTGCTATAAGGGTGGTGTCATCTGTATATCTGAGGTTATTGATATTTCTCCTGGCAATCTAGATTCCAGCTTGTGCTTCATCCAGCCCTGTATTTCACATGATGTACTCTGCATTTAGGTTAAATAAGCAGGGTGACAATATTGATAGAACCTAGATATAGAAATAAACTATTCCCATTTAGTAAAGTGGACCATTTTGCACACTAGCATGAATATAAAATTTCCAAAAATTATTTATTTCAAATCACAATTAAGTTTTTTTTTCAAAATTTATTTATTTATTTTTTGCATTTCAATAGTTTAATATGAACAATCAGAACTAATTAACAGTATAACAATATTTTACAACTGAAATAATTAAAATAAACTATAAAATTACTACATAAAACAGGTCTGATCTAGCTTATTTACTTTCTATAATCTCTTCAGTGCTGCAAAACCATTTATTCCTTTTTTTTTCATGTTTTAATAAACACTTCGTCTTTTTGTATTGCTTTCTTTTTCATCACAATAATAGAAATATAACACCATATATCACTGTAAAACACATTTCCACATAAATGCTGATAAGCACAAAATATTTTTCATCATTTACATTTTAACTGTAATTATATATGGCAGGATTAAAGCTGCATCCATCATGTGTCTAACTAACCTTGCTGTAATGAATTTTTAAATGAAATGGTTTCTGTCGCAAAGTAAAATCGTACATAATGTCTAGTGACACAGTACGCTGGTGGATGGGTGGTTTTGGAAAATGGAAATGCAACTTCATTTTTAATTAGATTTATAAACTTCACCACCTCCACCTCCAGCCAGCTTCCCAACCCTCCCTCCCACCACCATTATTTATTTATTTATTTTTTAAATGAGGCTTCTAATGTTTGACAGAGCTGATTCAAGTTGAACAGACGAAATTTCTTTAAACAAACTTACTTATACTCCAGAGTCCTTTAAAAACTTAATAGCATTTATACACTGAAGGTATTTGATTTTCTTGTAACTAGCACTTCAAATGCAACAAGCATTTGAAGCAACAAGCATTTGACCCAACAAGTAAAACTTTCGACAGTTCATAACTTTTATAAATAAAATAAATGTACAGTGAATAAGTTCTCTGAAATCTTTCAATATTTCTGCAGGTTTAGCAACATCATAAAATACATTTCAACTAAAATTCACAAATCTAAAAATCTGTTAGGCATTTTTAGGCGTTTTAAGTTGGAAATGAAGACCAATGTTACATCGTAATATGCCAATTACAAATAGTACTTCAAATAGCAAATACTACAGTTTGTCCCAAACTTTAAAAACTATTCATGAACTCAACACTGAACTATTGATGGCTATGAGAATTGTTTCCTAGCCTTTTTGAAAATTTCAACCCATTTACGTTTAAGGTAATTATTGATAAGTACGATCCCGTAGCCATTTTCTTTATTGCTTTGGGTTCAAGTTTATACACTCTTTCTGTGTTTCCTGTCTATAGAAGATCCTTTAGCATTTGTTGGAGAGCTGGTTTGGTGATGCTGAATTCCCTCAGCTTTTGCTTGTCTGTAAAGCTTTTGATTTCTCCTTCATATTTGAATGAGATCCTTGCTGGGTATAGTAATCTGGGCTGTAGGGTATTTTCTTTCATCACTTTAAGTATGTCTTGCCACTCCTTTCTGGCCTGAAGAGTTTCTGTTGAAAGATCAGCTGTTATCCTTATGGGAATCCCCTTATGTGTTATTTGCT
This sequence comes from Moschus berezovskii, assembly GCF_049115385.1. Taxonomy (NCBI): domain Eukaryota; kingdom Metazoa; phylum Chordata; class Mammalia; order Artiodactyla; family Moschidae; genus Moschus; species Moschus berezovskii. The sequence goes on from NC_142466.1 coordinate 61,354,330, forward strand.
GCTTTTCCCTCGCTGCTTTTAATATTTGTTCTTTGTGTTTGATCTTTGTTAATTTGATTAATATGTGTCTTGGAGTATTTTGCCTTGGGTTTATCCTGTTGGGGACTCTCTGGGTTTCTTGGACTTGGGTGATTATTTCTTTCCCTATTTTAGGGAAGTTTTCAACTATTATCTCCTCAAGTATTCTCTCATGGTCTTTCTTTTTGTCTTCTTCTTCTGGGACTCCTATGATTCGAATGTTGGAGCGTTTAACATTGTCCCAGAGGTCTCTAATATTGTCCTCATTTCTTTTAATTTGTTTTTCTTTTTTCCTCTCTGTTTCATTTATTTCTACAATTCTATCTTCTAGCTCACTTATCCTGTCTTCTGCCTCTGTTATTCTACTGTTTGTTCCCTCCAGAGTGTTTCTGATCTCATCTATTGCATTATTCATTGTATATTGACTCTTTTTTATTTCTTCTAAGTCCTTATTAAATCTTTCTTCCATCTTCTCAATCCTTTTCTCCAGGTTATTTATCTGTAACTCCATTTTGCTTTCAAGATTTTGAATCATTTTCACCATCAAAATTTGAAATTCTTTATCAGGTAAATTCCCTATATCTTCTTCTTTTGTTTGTGTTGGTGGGCAATTATCTTGTTCCTTTACTTGCTGGGTATTTCTCTGCCTCTTCATCTTGCTTATATTGCTTTGCTTGGGGTGGCCTTTCCCTCTTCTTGCAGTTTGTGGAGTTCTCTTTATTATGTAGTTTCTTCGCTGTGTGTGGGGTTGGACGGGTGACTTGTCCGGGTTCCCTGGTTAGGAAAGCATGTGTCGGTGTTCTGGTGGGTGGAGCTGGATTTCTTCTCTCTCCTTTAGAAGACAATGGGCTGCTTTTCTGGGAGCCTGATGTCCTCTGCCAGTATTCAGAAGTTGTTTTGTGGACTTTACTCCGCGTTCAAATGTTCTTTTGATGAATTTGTGGGGGAGAAAGTGGTCTCGCCATCTTATCCCTCCGCCATCTTGTTCCTTCCTCCCCAGAACACTGGATTCTTATATTCCACTTGGTCGTGGAGTATCTCTTCCCAGCTGCTCCAGCAAGGTGCAGCCGCTGTACCTTACCTTGGATGAGGGGTATCTCCTCAAGGCCGCCCCTCCTGCTTTGAATGTGGATCAGCTCCTCTCGGCCCTCCGGTGCCCAAGCAGCCACCGCCTCCTGGACGTGGTATAGCTCCTCTCGGCCACCGCCCTAACCCTGGGCGCGGGGTAGCTCCTCTCAGCCACGATTCTGCACGTGGTCGGTTGCGCCGGAGCCGGGCGTCTCTCGCGCCTGCGCCACCGCAGCCGGGCGTCTCTCGCGTCTGCGCCCCCGGAGCTGGGCGTCTCTCGCGTCTGCGCCGCCGGAGCCGGGTGTCTCTCCAATTTCAAATCACAATTAAGTTTAAGCAAATTTAAAGGGAAAATAAAACCTCATCAACTTCAATATCATCCATATTTACCTGTTATATCTTTAATCAATGCATAAATACTCATATTTTAACTTAGTCATATGCTCTTTATACTTGTGTAAACTGGTTATGGTTTTTCCCTAGAAGAAGTATTGCCAGGTGTGGGAGTGGTATGAGGCTAGAGAGCTCGGGAGGGTAAGATGGCATAAATGGTCTGTTTTTTGAGGCTTCCATTACCTCATCTAGAATCCAATAATAAACAAACACAATAAAGTCTCCCTTAAAGGAGTAAATAGAAATGGTATATTTAAATCACCTATCAGTGCCTGAACTTATAGTCAGCATGCAGTAGATACTTTTCCATCCCTCATCACACTTTCATATTGTTTAAAAGTGCTTAGAATAATGCTTTGTAGATGATGGTGACTAGCTATCTGTTGTATTAAAATGTCATACTTTCAAAGTGAGTCATTAATCTGACTCTTAGTATCTTCAAGCTAAGAAATCTTCGATTTTTGTAAAGGATTTTATAAACGATATTTTTGGATATACTCTTTTTGGACTTCTTAGAGTTCTCCACCGTGGCAGACACTTCTGGGTGCCTATCTACAGCCATGTGCCCATGATCCCTCTTGGTGGAAAGATACTGTTCCCCACCATGAATGAGATAAACCAGATATTCAGTTTCCTACTGTCCTTTTATGCCAGAAAATGGGCAAATAACCCAATCCTAGTCAACGGGATCTGAGAATATGATGGGAAAGCTTCTAGGGAACATTTCTCCTTTGATAGAATAGAATTACTCTCATTCTTCCTGCTTTTGTTACTGGAGAGAATGTTTCTTAGAGCTACAGCAGCCATCTGGTGACCATCCAAGCAAGTGAACTAAGTCCTTTTAGTCATGTCTGACTCTTTGTGACCCTATGGACCAGAGCCTGCCAGGCTTTTCTGACCATGGGATTCTCCAGGCAAGAATACTGGATTGGGTTGCCATGCCCTCTTCCAGGGGATCTTCCAGACCCAGGGAAGTCTCTTAAGTCTCCTGCATTGGCCAGCGGGTTCTTTACCACTACTGCTACCTGAGAAGCCCTTGTGACCATGCTACTGCTACTGCTGCTGCTAAGTCGCTTCAGTCGTGTCCGACTCTGTGCGACCCCACAGACGGCAGCCCACCAGGCTCCCCTGTCCCTGGGATTCTCCAGGCAAGAATACTGGAGTGGGTTGCCATTTCCTTCTCCAATAACTCTAGTTATTTGAGAATGAATCCCTATTATGTAAGCTATTTTTAGTCAGATATTCTGTTCCTTGTGGCCATAAATATCTTTCAAAGATATTCATGATAAATTTGAATTGTATAGCCTTGTAACTGACACAGCATTCTAACTAGTGCTGGTGGAATGAGCAGATTAACACTTGCATTTCTGTTTTGTTTCTATTTACCAGCTAATCAAGAAAGTTTCTTTTTAGCTAAGCCAAATCAGCATATTACCCATCCTCTGCACTGAGTTGGGTGGTGGTGGTGGTTGCCTTCAAACTCAAGATAGCTTTATTCTAAATAAATTAAATTATGTCTGATTTTAAATTAAAACCAATTATTTGTTTTTTTAGAAGTCATGCAATTTAGAAAAATATTAAAAAGAAGGAAACATCATTCTTAGTTCTACTTAGGAAAAACCATAGATACCATTTTGCTGTGTTTCCTTCTGAATTCTAACTGCAATAATTTTAGTTATTGTTGCTATTTACTTATGTTATGACAGCATCAGATTACTCTAGAGAGCAAATCCACGGTGCCAGGTGGCTGTCAGAATCCAGAAGTCTTCTGTTTACATAGTCAGAGGAGCAGCAGTTTATTAGCATACCTGGAAGCCCTAACTTGTGTTTGGCATGGAATCTGTCCAGCCCACTTTGGAGAGATATTGGGCTTATACAAGCTGGACTGTTTTTAATTTCCCCACACTGATCAAATCTAGTCTCAGCACCCAAGGGAGCAGATGTTCACCAGGGGTCTGGAAGTTCCCACAGCAAAGGAAATCTGTACTGACTCAAAATGTTAACAGTTTGGAGCTGGCTGGGAAAGGAAAGCTACTTTCTAGTATACACAGAGCCAAACTGGTAAACCAAGAAGGGCAGAAAATCAGAATTGCAACATCTTAAGGGAATGTCCGTCTAAAACTCACATTGTACTTAAACATATGAAAGGCTCTGACAAGTACTGTCAGTACTTCTCTAGATAGTAGCCCCCCCCATTTTTTTCTATTAACACCAGAGTTCTAAAGAACACACTTTGGGAAACTCTATTGACAAACTGAAAATTGGAAGTTAAAGAAAGCCCACTGTAACATGTTCCATTTGTGTTTGTAATCATAAAAGTTTGAGACCTTCTTGGGAACAAGGAAATAATCTGGTGGAGAGGTTTTCAAACTTTGTTATTTCAAACCAAATATTACATAGAACCCTAGTGTCTAAAACTGAGAGAAGCAGAGCTGCTCTGTTTCCACTAAACCTAAGACCAGAGCCCCTGTGATGTAGTTCTGTGTCACCCCTCCCACCTGTATTACTGAGAAAGCCTCATGGAACTTTAGAAGGTCAGTGCAGGTCCCTCATTTTTAGACTGTCACACAACTGGGTCTGGGGTCCAACTCCATCAAGCCCAGTGAATTTTTTACTGCATTATGTTGCTTTAAGTCTTTGTTCTAGTACCAATCCTTGTGATTACTCTGTTTCACTGCTGGTTCCTAATATCACAGCATCAGTGAACATAATGAACCCTGTTCTGCTTAAGAATCTCCCTGGAAATAGGCATTACATGGAGAATCATCTAGCCCATTACTTGTGAGCTAAATAATAGCATCCTAATGTCATGAAAAAGTTAACGTTTCTACCCAAGTGTCAAATGCACTAATAGAAAGTGACTTGACCGTGGGCCAGACTCTGCCACAAAGATTAACAGCTTTTTAAAAAACTTCCTGAACAAGGGTTTACTCCAACCTCAGAATAAGATAAAAATTATTTTGAGAGCAAAATTCTCCACAGATTTAACTTCGGAAGATCTGGATGTGATTGTGTTTGAAATATTTCAGAAACAGTCATATAGGTATGGAAGAGCACTAATAACTTTCAAGCTTGTGCATGTCTCACTGCTAAGCCTTCATCTACTAATCAATATGCCCTTGGGGAATCGCATTACTATAAAAGCCAAAATTTGCATATGAAATTGTATAAATAATAGAAAACAAGTAAATGGGACAGCAGTGCAAAAAGTGTATTGCTCACAGCCTCCGGAAATCTCCCATGTCGTAAAACAGGAATTTCCTTAATAAATGGGACCACTTAACATCAATCATTGTTTCTGTTTTACATACAAGAGTTTGCTTGCTTACAAGGTACAGGTTTGTTTGCTTTTTACAAAATTGAGATCATACTATGCTTATTATTTTGAAACAGGCTTTTTTCACCTAAAAATATTAGAGACTTCTTTCCAAATATATAGAAAGTTATCTCATTCTTTTAAATTACTGCATAATACTTAACAGCATAAATCTATCCAATTTATTCAACAGTTTCTCATTGTATACATGGTGAGGTTGTCTTCTTATTTTCTAACAGCATCAGATAGGAAAAACACCTTGTTTTATTAATTGGGATTTACCTGTTCAACAGCAGTTCAGTTTAGTTGCTCAGTCATGTCAGACTCTTTGTGACCCCATGGACTGCAGTACACCGGGCCTCCCTGTCCATCACCAACCCCCAGAGTTTATTCAAACTCATGTGCATTGAGTCGGTGATGCCATCCAACCATCTCATCCTTTGTCATCCCCTTTTCCTCCTGCCTTCAGTCTTTCCCGGCATCAGGGTCTTTTCCAGTGAATCAGTTCTCATCAGGTGGTCAAAGTATTGGAATTTCAGCTTCAACATCAGTCCTTCCAATGAATATTCAGGACTGATTTCCTTTAGGATGAACTGGTTGGATCTCCTTGCAGTCCAAGGGACTCTCAAGAATCTTCTCCAACACCACAGTTCAAAAGCATCAGTTCTTCGGTGCTCAGCTTTCTTTATAATCCAACTCTCACATCCATACATGACTACTGGAAAAACCATAGCTTTGACCAGACAGACCTTTGTTGGCAAAGTAACATCTTTGCTTTTTAATATGCTGTCTAGACTGGTCATAACTTTCCTTCCAAGGAGTAAGCATCTTTTAATTTCATTGCTGTAGTCACCATCTGCAGTGATTTTGGAGCCCCCCCAAAAGTCTGTCACTGTTTCCCCATCTATTTGCCCTGAAGTGATGGGACGGGATGCTATAATCTTAGTTTTCTGAATGTTGAGCTTTAAGCCAACTTTTTCACTCTCCTCTTTCACTTTCATCAACAGGCTCTTTAGTTCTTCTTCACTTTCTGCCATAAGGGTGTTGTCATCTGCATATCTGAAGTTATTGATATTTCTCCTGGCAATCTTGATTCCAGCTTGTGCTTCATCAAACAAGGTTGAGCTAATTTTGTCTGTTCCTTAGCCATTTAGAATTTTCTCTTCTCTAAATTGATTGTGCAATTGTTTGTCCATATTTCCAGTGCATTTGTTAGTTTTTCTTATCAATGAGTAGGAGTAATATGTATATCAGAGATTAGCCACAGCCTATCTTAGTTTTTTAACTTACTTATATTTTTATCATTAAAAGTTTAATGTCAAATTTTAAGATCTTTCCCTTTATAATTTTTATTTATGTGTCTTACTTAGAAATTCTTCTCATCTGGATACCCTAAGGTGTTTTCCCTAAAAGTTTTTGAAATTTTATCGCATTTATGTCTTAGACCCATCTCACATTTACATTTATGTGTAGTCTGAGATACGGTGCTGGGTGTTATTTTGTCCATGTGGAAAACCAATTTTCCTTCATTCTTGATTCTTTTCCATCTCTAAGGGATTTTTCTCAAATGCCTGTCAAAGATGAGTTGCAGGCACATCCATATTAAAACACACTGTAGGAAGAAAAGGGAATAACCAGAGCAAGAGAATTTCTTTTAACTAAGTGAAGCTGAAGTCACACTCCACTTTTGCTCCCATTATAGTTATTAGAATTTAACCACCAGGTCATACGTAGCAATATGGGACACTAGGAAAGCCATCTTTAGCTAAGCAGCCATGTGCCAAAGAAGAAAGTGAGACTGAATTTGAGTCAACAACCAAAAGCCTCTACCAATATCCATTTCTCCCATATTCCTTAGTAAAAGAAGAAAATTCTATTTATGAGAGCAACAAGTTCAGTAAAAATCAAAAACAAACACAAAAAAAGCAACTATCTTGCTGCTTGCTATGATTGGGTGACTATATGCAGAAGTTGATGGGTGAGACTTCTGGGACAGGTCCTTCGAATACGGACAGCTAGCTTGGTACACCTTTTAACCTCTCCTGCCCTCTTTCTTTCTATTTCTTGGAAGGTGGATACTACTGCTGGAGTTCCAGAAAGCTTCTTGGAAGAAGAGAAACATTGAGAATGAAAATCAAGGACTCGGATTGCAAAACACAAAGTCAGAGGCTATCTCAGAGGTTGATGACTTCTGCTTTCCACCCTGGACAGCCCATCTCCCATGCCTGTACTATCCCGGGGAGGTGTTCATCTCCCAGCACTCTGGTAGTTGTTTTTTCTCTGATACTAATTTTTTCTGGCCTTAAAAAGTCTGACTCTGTTAATAAAAAGCTTAGTATTTGTTCAATATTTAAGGGGTCTGCTGTGTAGATTTCTAGATCTTCTCTACAGAGCTTTCTTCTCTACATTAGCCTTCTAGGTAGATTCCAGCCATCCTGGGATTCCTGAATTCTGATCCTGTCTCTTTGCCTCACTGAGACTTTTGTGCTCTGCTGTGCTCTGCTCCATTTTTGCATCATCATGCAGAAAGTGTGTCTGTGCAGAAATCCAAAATGTTTATGGGACTGATTTCATTTGTTTCCATTCCCTCAGGACCTCATTCTCTCAATCCTGAAAGGTCTACTGAATATTGTCTAAAAATGATTAATTACATGTATCTTTAAAAATTTTTTTTACTGGTGAAAGCCCTTCCTCTGTTAGTTACGTCAGTGAAACTCTATTCAGTACTTGAACAAAATGTGGGTGCCTAAAAGAGTTTTGAAAGGAAGGCAGTGGTATATAGACTTAGAGAGATACTTTTGTGGAGGCGGTCACTGTATTTTTCATTTTAGATAATCTTACTTTTTAAGGTTTCCCTCTTTTCATTTTTTCTATGACGAGTACATCAAAGAATTATTTTGTTTATCCTTCTCTGAATTCATTGCTTTTCTCTCATTTGACAATTGATATGTGTTTCATCAATTATTGAAAATTTCTCATTATTAAATAAGCAAATATTGCCTCTTACCCATCATTCTGTTTATTTTCTTCCTTTGGAGAAATTAAATATAATTAGGCCATTTAATTCTACCTTAGAGTATACTACTCTTTCATTTTGTTCTTATTTTAGATTTCGTTTTGCATTTCTCAGATCTATCATCTAGTTCACTGTCATTCAGCTGAGTCTAATCTGCTGTTTAACCTGTTCAGTAAGTTTGTAACTTCAACATTTATATTTTTCATTTCTAGACAAATTATTTGGTTCATTTCAAACATACTTGTTTGCTCTCTTCCTCTTTCCCTCCTTTCCTTCCTTCTTCTTTTTCCTGGTACAATCAATAAATTGATTTGATCTGGACTGTAAGTAACAAGAGGCCCAGTGTAAGTTGTTTGAAGTACAAGAAGTTTACCCTGTATAATAGAAAATTCAGGGACTAGGTGGCTCCAGAGTAGTCAGATTCAGTGGATCAGTAATATTATCAAGGACCCAAGGTCTTTCCATGTTTCTGCTCTTCATCTTAAGTATTTGGCTCTTGCACAAGATGGCAAGTACCTCATTCTCACGCACTTTGTTCAATGTGGCAAAAAGGAGGATACACGTTGAAATGTACATTTATTGGATCAATGAAGACTTTGCCAAAAGCCTGCAGCAGGTTTTCCTCATATCTTGTTGGCCAGAATTGAGCCACATGCCCTTCCTAAGTCAGAAGGCAATGGAATAGAGCATGACTGACTATTACAACTTGCCTCCTAAGGCTGGGAAGGAGCCCAGTATCCCCTGATACATAAGACTGCTTATGATGCAAACAAAAGTAGCAATAAGCTAGAAATTGGAAGACATAGCTATTTGGTACTAATCAATAATATCCATTTGGTACCAATCATCAATCTTCATTTAGAAAAATATAATTATGTAAATATTAATAAACACTTATTATTGAGTTGTTCAGATTGTTTTATTTATTATAGTCTTAGAGTCATAATAATCCTGATTATCTGCTGGTGATAGCTGTCTTGTGTTGATCATTTCCTCATGTGGCATGGAATTTTCTTATAATAAGCAAATCTTCACTGGGGATTTTATTTCCCTGTTGGGAATTTTACAAATATGGAATTGTAAAAGTGGTCTATAGTTTTATTAGTTTAAATGTTTGCTTCAGCTGTGATTCCCTAGAGTTTTGACTAATTTGACACTTGTTTTTTCAGCATGGGGAATGCTATACTAAATGTATAATTCCAAGTTATGTATGGTTCAGACATGAGATTTTGATGTCTTATAGAAGTTACGTTTAATTTCTACTCTGAGGCTCATAGATTCAAACTTTCTTTTGGCTTCCCAGGACCAGTGGACATAATTTTTTTAGTTTTCCCTTTCCAGAAGTGGTAGTCCTTCCAGAGACCTGGTTTTATCCAGGATTTATCCTTCTCAACGAGACTGTTTTGTTGCACACCTCTAGGGAATTACTGTTCTTGTGGGAACTGTCCTTACTGGCTTAATTTGCATTGTGCTCTGCTTCCTCTAGGCTGGTGGAGCTCATTTCCAAGTCCTTAGCCCTAAGAGACTATGTTTCATCTGAGCTCTCCCTCTGGGGGATGTCCTTTCTTTGTTTTGAGTGCTGGTGAGAATTTAATCTTTTTTGTTCATATTTGATCTAGCAGTTCAAAGTGCTTGTGGTTGAGGGAGCGGGGTCTATATTGGTTTGATTCACCTTGTTATTAAAACATTTTATTTTACTTATAAACACATTATAGCTTTATTTCTTTTTATATTTTAACACACTTAATGTGCTTTTTTTCCCCAATGATAACTGGTATAGATGTTTAGAAAAGCTACTGAGTTTTGTCTGTTGATTCTAAATACCTAGTAACATATATTCTGTTTCTGTGGTTTATTTTCTTACATTCTGTCTGTAGCAGTAATGTTGGCTACATATAATAGTATTACCTCTTGTACACTCTACGCTATGCTATGCTAAGTCACTTCAGTCGTGTCCGACTCTGTGCGACCCCATAGACGGCAGCCCATCAGGCTCCCCCGTCCCTGGGATTCTCCTACTTATATGTAAACCTCTTCCCAGTTGTTTTCCTCCTGTTTTATTGAATTGTTTATGTTTGCTATGATGGAGAGAGTAGTGGTATTAGTGACCACCATGCCAAACGTTCAGAGACAACTCTAAGTCACTGCTTTTTTTAATCAAGTTAAGGCGGGTACACAGATGTACTGCCCAGATTCCCTTTCAAGGAAGGACTTGTTATTATGGCTCTCAGTTCTTTCGGGGTTTCCTCAGCTCCAGACAGCTACCTCAGCCATAAGCATACCCTTCCTGGGTTCCTCCAAATCCAGTGATTGATCAAGGCATGAGTATAATGGTCCACCCTTCTGTATCCAATGCAGGACACCAATGACAGGCTTTTTTTCTCTGCCAAATCCTACTGTCTCCTACCTTCCGTAGGGATTGATGACTAGAAAATATCCTGTATATTGAAATCTATGTTTCTGGCTTTATTTTTGACCACATTCTATTGGACCTCACTCTCATAATCACTTATTTCTATTTAATTCATAATTTTAGCTCTTTAACACATTATTGACTAGAGGATTTTTGCAGAAACTAATGCCTATGGCTGGCAATTTGTCATGTAAGTGAATGCCAAAATGTCTCTGGTCAATAATGTTCGGGTAACAAAATATGTATTAATATGTCTCTGGTCAATAAGTTGTTAAAATCTCTAATCCAAAATTCACTTTAAAAGCTTTCTTTATTCTAGTTGTGTGACTTAAATGCACACATATACCTACTTTTTAATATAAATTTTAAAATTTTACTTAATTATGTTTGAAGAATATAACCATGTATATTTCTCTAGAATTTACTGAGATTTTATTTGTGGTCTAATATTTGGCCCAGAGATACATATTATTCAGAGGTATTAGAAAAAAAGGTGATTTTCTTCATACTGGAAACATAGTTAATAATATATCTATTAAGTCATTCTTATTGATTAAATATTAAAATTTTCAAAGTTTTGCATTTTTATTTAAATTCTGAGTATTTGATATATCAAGTATGACAGAGTTTTGTTACCATTTGCCACTGTTGTCATGCATTTAAAATTTTCTTTTAGCATTACTAGCATTATTTCCTTTTTAATGAATCATTATTAATGAACTTTTTAAATTTAACCATTATTTCCTAATTTAATGTATTGTGGTTCTATGTTACTTGGATTACAACTCTTATCTTCTTGGAGGATTCTGCCTTTTCTCAGTAAACATTTCTTGGTTTAATGATTTACTTCTTAATTCTGGCATGTTTAACTAAATATTATCATATGCCTTATTTTTGTCATCCTTTACTTAATATACTTTGCCCTTTCTTCTATTTTAATCATTCTGTTTTGTTTTTAACAGGGTATTTTAAACCCTTTTTGAAAGATAATGTCTTTTAACATGCACATTTTACTCGTACGTGTGAAATGCTACAATCCTTCTTAGATTTGTACAACTTGGCCTGGAAAAGCAAGGAAATTAGAAGAAGAATAGATAGGAATCATTTGGCATAAGTAAGAGTTTGTCTTTCCACGAGAAGTTAGAAAAGTTTTATGCTGAGTGCTCAATCACATCTGATTCTTTGCGATCCCATGGACTGTAGCCCACCAGTCTTCTCTGTCTATGAGATTCTCCAGGCAAAAATACTGGAGTGGGTTGCCATTTCCTTCTCCAGGGGACATTCCTGATACAGGGAAGGAACCTATGTCTCCTGCACCAGCACGTGAATTCCTTACCACTGAGCCAACTGGGAAGTCTGCCTAATAAAGTTAAACAAACATGTTATTATAGGAACTCAGGATTCAGGAGCCCCTTGTGCTCTGCAGCTGAGTGAGGTGAAGGAAAGCATGAGCACAGAGGTGAAGAGTGGAGATTTGGGAGCTGACAGACGTGGCAGGCCTGGCTCTGGCCTTCCTGTGTGACCGTGGGTGATTCCTCTGTTTGGCGTGGCTATTTGACTGTGTTTCAGAAGAGCTGCCGCATCAGTTTGCAGTTTGTACAACCGGCCATGGGCAAAGACATCCTGAAAAAAAACCTAATTTAAGGAGCTTCCTGAAACCAGTCTTACTAAAAGGTATGCTCTTCCAGTTGTGGAAGCAGCCTAAGTAAAGCCTCATAATTCCTTTCCCTTCTACTTCCAATGCCAGAAACTAGAAGTGAAAATAAGTTGGTTAATAAAATACATACTTGTAGAATGTGGTTAGAGCCTGACCTTGGAGTAAGAGTAGAAAAGGGGTCAAGAAAAGAAGAGGTTTAAACAAATAAACAAACAACAACAAAAAAAACCCTTCAAATTATTTTAAGACAACTGCAATAGTTTCAGTCCATTTCAGGGCTCAGCCAAGTTTCCAAAAGGCATATTGCTGTTGTTGAAGCTTCTCACAGAAAATACTGAAGTAAAGCAGCTTGTGAAGAATTGCTTATTTTTCCTCATACTGTTTATATCTATTGCTCCATGTTCTCCAGTTTCAGACTGACCAAAGACTGCTGGGAGTAACTCATAAAGACTAAGGGCTTGGCCTCCTTTTGTTTTGTTTTTACATGGACAAAAAAATGGCTGCTGAGTACAGATTCAAATACCTCTGTATGGTTGAGTGCTTTTTGGTGTTCATGGGTGCCTGAGGTCTGTTTATTTTGGGAAGCATATTGGTATTCATTTCCACTAGAAAGTAGAAGGAAGCCAGATCCTTTTTTTCCCACAGAAAGAGAGCAATAAATATTTTTAAAGAATATTTAGAAAGGTTGATCAGTGATAAGCAGGAGCATGTCAAGGAATATTACATGTTCTGTTTTAGGAACTTTGAAAGTGCTTAGTGCCTGAGAAATCAGGAAAGCTGCTTTTGTTGTAAGGAAATGGATATTTGAAAGTAATCTATTTCTAAATCTCAGGGGTGGTACTGTGAGTCTATCCAAAGATCTGAGGTCTAAGTACAACGGAAAGGGGAAATGAAAAATAGGGAACAAGAAGAACCCAATTTAGAAAAGAGATAGCCTATTCCACTGAAGAAACACTGGACACAGATTTTGTACTAGGCAATAGGCATTTTCATGCAGGGCTGTTTGAATTACCAATAGATTTCCAAGTGAGAGATCAGTTAAGAACTGAATCACATAGAAATTGAAATATGAAAGAACATTGTATACTTAGTTTGTAGAGGACTGGCCCATTATTCCTTTCTGCATTTTAAATTTTATACAGCTATCCTTCCAAGCTGAAGAAATGGATGGCTTCTGTGTGATTTCATTACTGGACATTTCTCTGACACTGTCACCTACATGGTTATTAAAATTCAAAAAGTTTTCAGAAGACTTTTCAGATTTTTTTCAGAGAAAAGACAAAATTCTCACCACCAAGTCTTTGAACCTCAGACCAAAAGAACCCATTTGAACGTCTAACCAAAACTAAGAAGGACATATATGACTTATGACAGCTCGTGGGATTTCTGGCTACAGACAATGGCTGCCTGGTCTTTAGCCAAGCCCCTTAAAACAGGCTAGAGTTGCAATAGTTGATCTCTGAGACAGTTACATGGACAATGATACACTCCTTCCTGTGCCAGATATAGATCTATTCAAGTAAATTGATACAACAATCCCTCTGAATAATCTATCCCACAGAAGTAAAAGCACTAAGATGTAAGTCCAAGAATGTTTATTGTAGCAATATTTAAAGGAGAAACAAGGCTGAAAAAAATCAATGGCTGTCACTAGGAATGGTCAAGTGAATGCTGGAACCTCCATTCTATGGAATATTCAGTTCAGTTCAGTTCAGTTCAGTTCAGTTGCTCAGTCGTGTCCGACTCTCCGCGACCCCATGAATCACAGCACGCCAGGCCTCCCTGTCCACCACCAACTCCCGGAGTTCACTCAAACTCATGTCCACAGAGTCGGTGATGCCATCCAGCCATCTCATTCTCCGTCGTCCCCTTCTCCTCCCGCCCCCAACCTTTCCCAGCATCAGAGTCTTTTCCAGTGAGTCAACTCGTCGCATGAGGTGGCCAAAGTATTGCAGTTTCAGCTTTAGCATCAAGTCCCTCCAATGAACACCCAGGATTGATCTCCTTATATGGAATATTAGACAGCTACTTAAAAATGAGTTAAATCCCAGTCTACTGATGTCAGGTATAGTAACCAGCATTTTTAGAATGCTTACTATGTATGTGTCAGCTCTGCACTGTGTGTTTTACAATCTTATAAAATGAGAACTATTATTTTCTCTACTTTATTTTATAGATTAAAACTGAACACAAAGATTGTTAAATAATTTTCTGAACATACCAGAGCTAGTTAGCAAGGAGCCAGGATTCAAGTCTAGTAAGTTTAATTGTGCTTTTTATCCCTATACTAGCTTACAAGTTGCAGAGAAATGGAAAGTGAGACAACATTTGAATATTAACAAGCAACCCCCCAAAACTATGTACCATGTATAAATATGTATAAATGCGAGGAAAAGTATGGAGAGATGCAACCAGGTATTAACATAGATTACCCTAGGGAGCCAAGTGTGGGTGGGGATGGATGGATTGGTAGAGCCTATTAATGCTTTATTTATACATATTTGCATGGCTTTCCAGGTTATAGGCAGCACATCTAATAGCTGTATCTTCAGTCTCACTGATAATGTTCTTTGTGCATCCACAATACATTCCAGGATTCATCCAAAGAACACTTACTGAATATTTATTATAAGTCAAGCCCTAAGTCAGGCATGAAAGTGAAAGTCGCTGTCATGTCCAACTCTTTGAGGTGTCATGGACTATACAGTCCATGGCATTCTCCAGGCCAGAATACTGGAGCAGGTAGCCTTTCCCTTCTCCAGGGTATCTTCCCAACCCAGGGATCAAACCCAGGTCTCCAGTATTGCAGGTAGATTTTTACCAGCTGAGCCACCAGGGAAGTCCAAGAATACTGGTGTGGGTAGCTTATCCCTTCTCCAGGGGGCCTTCCCGACCCAGGAATTGAACCGGTGTCTCCTGCACTGCAGGTGGATTCTTTACCAGCTGAGCTACCAGGAAGTTAGGCATAGGGATACATATATTAAAGGTATCTAGAGACACTTCCGGAGAAGGCAATGGCAACCCACTCTAGTACTCTTGCCTGGAAGATCCCATGGGCGGTGGAGCCTGGTGGGCTGCAGTCCATGGGGTCGCACAGAGTCAGACATGACTGAAGCGACTTAGCATCAGCTGCAGCAGCAAAGACACTTCAAGGAGACAAATAGAACATGTCATAAGCATTAGAACAGCAGTAAAGAAAGAAATTAGGGACCGTTATTACAGACAGGACTCAGGTGTGAGGGGAGAGGTGGAAAGAATGGTAGTCCTGAAATATTTCCCCTCAAAGCAACACCAGACAGCCTTAGTCCAGCATTCCCTGTATTCTCCTATCATCTTAACCTCACTACTATTGCCTCTTTTTCTTTTATTCTGTTTTATTTCAGTTCAGTTTCTGGCTTATAGAAACAGCAAGGCGGATTAAATAGAGCCTGGGCTTGAAATCCTAATTCCGATTTACTAGTTGTGAAACTCTGGGCAAGGCATGTTTTATTTCTCTGAACCACAGCTCCTTCATCTGTTAAAATGTGATATTAGGAACCACTTTTAGAAGAAGGTGAGTATCCTGCGTATCTATTAAATACCTCCCCCAATTTAAAGGTTAAATACAACTACATCATCTGTTTTGCCCATGAATCTGCAACATGGGCTGAGCTTAGTTGTTCATTCCTACTCCACACAGTGTATCAGCTGGGATGACTTGACTACAGCTGAAGGATCCATTTTCCAGTTCACTCTCATGGCTAGCAAATTCATACTGGGTCTTTTCTACACTGGTCTCTCCATGATGTTCTCTGGGCTTTCTCATAGCAAGGCAACTAGATTCTAGGAGCAAATATTTCAAGGGATAGGAAATGCAAGCTAACAATTTTTTAAGGCCTGGGCCCAGATTCTATACAGACTCACATCTGCTGGATTCTACTGGTCAAAGCAGTCACAGAGCCCACCAAGATTCAAGAGAAGGTGTGTATTAGGAAACAGTGAGGAATACAAATCTATACAACTCATGGCCAGAGAAATTACTGAGACAAAGAAATGCAGGTTCTGGCAGTAGAAAGTTGGGCCTGAGTGAATTGAAAGGGCAAGATTGAGGAGACACTTCACCCAGCCCAGGCTATTATAGCTGCGTGAGTTATAGAAATCTTTGGAGAAACAAATAAGTGTTCAATAAATTATTATAGAAGGAATGAATGACTGTAAGAAAACTGACCCTAAGTGTAAACATGGGGGATAAACCCCAAGAGCCTGGCATAAGATAAAACTAGGGATCAGCAAACTATAACCAGCAGACTAAATCCTGCCTATCACCTGTTTTTATAAATAAAATTTTTTTGGAATACAGGCCTTCCTGTCCACTTATATGTTGCCTATGGCTGCTTTCACGCCATGATAGCAGAGAGTCACTGTGACAAAAAACCTACAGACAACCAAGTACAGAGTATTTACTCTCTATCTTATACAGAAGTTTGCCAAGCTCTGTCATAGAGCACTGACACCTGAACAGTCTACATCCACACTTCTCAGTTCTCCCTTATTTCCTGTTTGCTTTCCTTTATTATCAAAGGTATCTGCCACTTTTCAAAAGTTTGCTTTACACCATTTTGCTTTTATGAAAGTTCTACACTAGCACCTGCTTTCTCTAACCAAAAGAAACCCAAAGAGCATTTTCACTTTTACTAAGGGAAAAAAAAGCAAAAATAGTATAGTATTTGTCTTGTAGGAAGCCCTTATAGAAGTAGCATGAACCCTGAGCAGTGTGAGTGGCACCACCAAGCTTCTTCCCTGGGAACTTCCCTCAGCATCTCAGCGTCAAGCCACCATAGCCTTGAACTGTGTCTATAAGCATCTGTGCTTTACCTGGATTTGCTCTGTGTATCTGTTAGCAAGATGTGTCATAAGGTAACTGCTTCTTTGCTTTATATCATTTCAGCCTAGGGAAGGTTTCATGGGAATGCTCTGCATTTGGATCACAGAGGAAACCTGTATTTATCTATCATGGGGTACCCAACCCGCCTGCCAGTGCAAGAGACATAAGAGATGCAGGTTCAATCCCTGGGTCAGGAAGATCCCCTGGAGCAGGAAATGGCAACCCACTCCAGTATTCTTGCCTGAAGAATCCCATGGACAGAGAAGCCTGGTGGGCTACAGTCCACAGGGTCACAAAGAGCAGTATACAATGAAGCAACTTAGCACACATACACATTTACCCAAGGCCTAGGTATAACTTCAGGGGAGAGAGAGGACTTGATCCTAAGATCCAGGAGAAAAACTTTACTTGAACCATTCCTCCTTTAAGAGATGCAGCTACTACAAATGGAGGAAGAGGAGAAAAGGAATGGTTAGAACAGAGAATCTAATAAAAAATCTGATGCTCTTATTAAACAATTCATTTAACTGCCCCCTTTTTTGTGACAAGGACTGCCTGCTACATTTATGCCACATTTGCCTGACATTTTGCCAAGGAGTCTCAGTTAGGAGTGTGATTTGTAGGATGTTAAGCAGCATCCCTGACCTCTACCCATAAAATAATATCACACATCCACTCCCAGATGTGACAACTAAAAATGTCTTCAGATACTGATAAATGTTGCGGGGAGCGGGGATGGGGAGAGGGTGGGTAGGCAAAATCCTCCTGGTTGGGAACCATTGGAGAGGAGAATGGCTGGTCAGACTCTGCTTTGTTCTGAGATAGTAAGACAAGAGGAGACACACAGGAATGCAGATTCAAAAGTGCAATAACCCTACCCATAAGTAAACAAGAAAACAAACAAAAACAGCCAGTACCTGCCTGGGGTTCTTATGATGCTGATTAACAACTCTTTCCTTCTCAAGGAACCAGGAACAGGTGGACAGAGAAAACTGACATGTCCCCTCCACTTTCATTTTTGATTGCCTCTCATTACCTCAGGATGGCACACAGAGACTAAGGTTGCTGATGGTGAGCTCCACGCACACAGGGTGCAATGGTTAATTCTGTGTGTCAACTTGATTAGACTAAGGAATGTCCAGACAGTTGGTAAAACATTATTACTGGGTGTATCTGTGAAGGCATCTCTGGCAGAGATAAGCATTTGAATAGACCAAGTAAAGGAGACCGTCTCTACCAAAGAAGGTGGGCATCTACCAATTCATTGAGGGTTTGAATAGAACAAACAAGTGGAGCAAGGGCAAATTTGCTCTCTTGCTTGAGATGGGATGTCTGTCCTCTCCTGCCCTTGAACATAAATGCTCCTAGTTCTCAGACCATTAGACTCAGATGAAACACACTATTGACTCCCCTGGTTCCCAGGCCTTCAGGTTTCAAATGGAACTACACAACCAGATTTCATGAGTCTGCAGCTTGCAGAGGGCAGACTGGGGACCTTCTCAGCCTCCATAATCTTGTGAAGCAGTATCTCACCTAAGTCTTTATACACATATATTCAATATGTCCTATTAATTCTGCTTCTCTGGAGAACCCTAATACACAAGGAGAAGGGGAAAGTTTCCAGGACACTAAAAAAGCCCAGGCAAATGAGGACAAGTTGGTTACTTCATCAAAGGTCAGTAATACTTTAAAGTACTGAGGTCCTCCTGAAACTTGGAGAAGTCCCCCAATATTAATTACTTCATCACTTCTCCTTAGAACCCTTCTAGAATTAGCTTAGCTACACTGCCCCAAAGGCTCCAAAATGAGGTACAATAATATATTAACTTAAAGCTTAACAGGATACTTAAATTCACCTTCTATTTTCCATTCTCTATGCACAATCAAGGGTCTTTCCAGGTGGTGCTAGTAGTAAAGAAACCACTTGTCAATGCAGGAGACATAAGAGACGCAGGTTGATTCCTAGGTGGGGAACCCAGGGGCAACTCACTCCAGTATTCTTGCCTGGAGAATCCCATGGTCAGAGGAGCCTGGAGAGCTACAGTCCATAAGGTTGCAAAGAGTCGGACACAACTGAAGTGACTTAGCACACACACAGGCATAATCATGACGTTTAAGTCGGCTCACTAGAGTTTGTAACACAAATCTAAGTAAAACAGTAAAGAATATCCCAAACTTGAAACATGTGAATTGTCTCCCATTTAATTCACTAGAGACAAGGTAGATCCTAAAACAAATTCACCCTCCTTTTGTCGAAATTAAAGTCTGAAAGAAATTACAGTCCATTATTCTTATCATCCTCGTTTCTTATTTTGTTCACTCTTAATTAGAGTTGCTTCACTCACATGGAGTCGCAATTCCTTTTTTCACAGCTGTGGCCTGTAACATCTTCCATGGGATGGGTGGAGCTCCCACAAACTGCTCTAAAATTGGATTAATGCAAACCCACTTGTCTCACCGCTCTGGCTTTCAGAAGTTCATAGGGTTAGTAGAACATACATGAACATCAATGAATCAGTCCACCCCTACAAGGTACATATGAATACCTAGTCATGATAGCTGTTTATTTCTAAGCCAAGTTATTTATCTAGATCCCAGCATATGGTATAATCCAGACTGCACTGCTGTTGGAAGTCAAAGAACATAGCAGAGACAATGATTTCTGAGGGGAGACCAAGAAACAGGAGAGAAAAAATAGAAGACATGCTTTATATTCTTCTGGTTCTTACTATAAGACTAATGCCTAGTTTTATGAGACAATCATATTCCTCTTTGAGTTTTGAAGCAAACTTGAATCCTGGAGGCACAGCATTTGGGCATAAGCTTTTAAATTTCCCTTTCAGCTCTTAGATTTTTAATAATCTTATTGAATTTTTTTCTGTGTGTCAACCTAATAAGGGCTTTAATTTCTCCATAAATGTTTGAAACAAAATCACCTTCTATACCAAACTTAAATCACACTTCAACACAGCTGAACCTACAAGCTTAGCTCACATCCATGATTTGAGCTTATAAAATGAACAAATTAGAAGCAGTGTGAGGCCGTTTGCTGGTGGAGAAAGGGTGAGGGGCAAGAGTAGTGGATTCCAGGACCTAAGGACAAGCCACATGAATCCAAAACTGAATTCCACATGATTTTCCTTTCCTTGTATCCTCTTCAAAGTAGCATGAAGACGAACTAGATTTGGAACTACCATTCTAGAGACACATACCCATGCCAAGTACCAACAATTAAAATTCCAAATGTTTCACAAATTAGTGTTGTGGTCTTGCCTGGAGAATCCCAGGGATGGGGGAGCCTGGTGGGCTTCCGTTTATGGGGTCACACAGAGTCGGACACAACTGAGGTGACTTAGCAGCAGCAGCAGCAGCAGCAGTCCTCAGAAATCAAATGGTTTTTATAGTTTAAAATACTGTCCCACAGTCATCGCTGAGTAATACAGTGAAGAGAAACACGAGCTCTGGTAACAACAATGATAAACTACACCACTGCTAGTACCTAAAACAGCTGTATACTGAAGCTCTGTTTGTCCTGAGATGAGCATTTTCTGACTCAAAAAGTACCTCTGTTGCTTAAAATCTAATTCTAATATTAAGTCATGATGTCAGCTGTCACAGGTGCACAAAGAACCTCAGTCTTCCTATATGGTGCTGCTGCTGCTCTTTTGTCACGAAGCTGTGCCCAACTCTTTGCGACTCCATGGATTGTAATCTGCCAGACTCCTCTGTCCATGGGGCTTCCCAGGCAAGAATACTAGAGTGGGTTGCTATTCCCTTCTCCAGGGCATCTTCCTGACCCAGGGATCAAACCTGCTGCATCTCCTATACTGGCAGGCAGATTCTTTACCACTGAGCCACCTGGGAAGCCCCTTCCTCTCTGGTACTTTGGCATAAATATCCGTTTTTCTGTAGATATCCACGTGAGCACACATTGGGTATCATTAAGTACTGGTTTCAGATGCTATTATTACTGCCAAGTACCCAACAATCCTGCCCAGATGCTCATCTCTCCTCCTTGTAGGATTCCAAGTCATATATATGCAAGAGGAATAACCAAGTGGGAAACAGCGTTTATTAATGGCAAGAACCATATACAACCATAGACATATGGCATTGTATTGCAGGACTGAAGATATGCCACAATAATTCAAAAACCCCTAGGGATTTCTGGCAGAGAAGGCAATGGCACCCCACTCCAGTACTCTTGCCTGGAAGATCCCATGGATGGAGAGCCTGGTGGGCTGCAGTCCATGGGGTTGCAAAGAGTCGGACATGACTGAGCGACTTCCCTTTCACTTTTCACTTTCATGCATTGGAGCAGGAAATGGCAACCCACTCCAGTGTTCTTGCCTGGAGAATCCCAGGGATGGCGGAGCCTGGTGGGCTGCTGTCTATGGGGTTGCACAGAGTCGGACACGACTGAAGCGACTTAGCAGCAGCAGCAGCAACAAGGATTTCTGGAAGAAGCGAAACAGAGGGAATGCACTTATGGCAAAACTCAACAGAACTGAATTCTAAACCTGATATGAGATAAAGGGAAATAAGAAGAACCCTGAAATACATTCAAGCTCAAATATAGATTTGAAAAAAGTTGTTCAAGGAAAAGTTAGCTAAACTCAACCAACAGAACTAATCTTCATAGATGCCAAGTCAATACAGGGAACATAAGAATAGAGTTGGTAACCTGAGAGAGATTTGGTAGGATATTCTTCAAGCAAAAATTTTGCTATAAATAATAAGCCCTTAGGAATTTTACGGTTCACATATTGCTGAAGCCTGGCTTGGAGAATTTTGAACATGACTTTACTAGTGTGTGAGATGAGTGCAATTATGTGGTAGTTTGAGCATTCTTTGGCATTGCCTTTCTTTGGGATTGGAATGAAGACTGACCTTTTCCAGTGCTGTGGCCACTGCTGAGTTTTCCCAATTTGCTGGCATACTGAGTGCAGCACTTTCACAGCATCATCTTTCAGGATTTGAAATAGCTCAATTGGAATTCCATCACCTCCACTAGCTTTGTTCGTAGTGATGCTCTCTAAGGCCCACTTGACTTCACATTCCAAGATGTCTGGCTCCAGGTGAATCATCACGCCATCGTGATTATCTTTGTCGTGAAGATCTTTTTTGTACAGTTCTTCTGTGTATTCTTGCCACCTCTTCTTAATATCTTCTTCTGTTAGGTCCATACCTTTATCGAGCCCATCCTTGCATGAAATGTTCCCTTGATATCTTTAATTTTCTCGAAAAGATCTCTTGTGTTTCCTATTCTGTTGTTTTCCTCTATTTCTTTGCATTGATCGCTAAGGAAGGCTTTCTTATCTCTCCTTGCTATTCTTTGGAACTCAGCATTCAGATGCTTATATCTTTCCTTTTCTCCTTTGCTTTTCACTTCCCTTCTTTTCACAGCTATTTGTAAGGCCTCCTCAGACAGCCATTTTGCTTTTTTGCATTTTTTTTCCATGGGGATGGTCTTGGTCCCTGTCTCCTGTACAATGTCACGAACCTCCGTCCAGAGTTCATCAGGCACTCTATCTATCAGATCTAGTCCCTTAAATCTATTTCTTACTTCCACTGTATAATCATAAGGGATTTGATTTAGGTCATATCTGAATGGTCTAGTGGTTTTCCCTACTTTCTTCAATTTAAGTCTGAATTTGGCAATAAGGAGTTCATGATCTGAGCCATAGTCAGCTCCTGGTCTTGTTTTTGCTGACTGTATAGAGCTTCTCCATCTTTGGCTGCAAAGAATATAATCAATCTGATTTTGGTGTTGACCATCTGGTGATGTCCATGTGTAGTCTTCTCTTGTGTTGTTGGAAGAGGGTGTTTGCTATGCCCAGTTAGTTCTCTTGGCAAAACTCTATTAGCCTTTGCCCTGCTTCATTCCTTGCTCCAAGGCCAAATTTGCCTGTTACTCCAGGTGTTTCTTCACTTCCTACTTTCCAGATGTTCAAGCTGGTTTTAGAAAAGGCAGAGGAACCAGAGATCAAATAGCCAACATCCGCTGGATCATGGAAAAAGCAAGAGAGTTCCAGAAAAACATCTATTTCTGCTTCATTGACTATGACAAAGCCTTTGACTGTGTTGATCACAATAGACTGTGGAACATTCTGAAAGAGATGGGAATCCAAGACCACCTGACCTGCCTCTTGAGAAACCTGTATGCAGGTCAGGAAGCAACAGTTAGAACTGGACATGGAACAACAGACTGGTTCCAAATAGGAAAAGGAGTATGTCAAGGTTGTATATTGTCACCCTGCTTATTTAACTTATATGCAGAGTACATCATGAGGAACGCTGGGCTAGAAGAAGCACAAGCTGGAATCTAGATTGCCGGGAGAAATATCAATAACCTCAGATATGCAGATGACACCACCCTTATGGCATAAAGTGAAGAGGAACTCAAAAGCCTCTTGATGAAAGTGAAAGAGGAGAGTGAAAAGGTTGGCTTGAAGCTCAACATTCAGAAAACAAAGATCATGGCATCTGGTACCATCACTTCATGGGAAATAGATGGGGAAACAGGGGAAACAGTGTCAGACTTTATTTTGGGGGGCTCCAAAATCACTGTGGATGCTGATTGCAGCCATGAAATTAAAAGATGCTTACTCCTTGGAAGGAAAGTTATGACCAACCTAGATAGCATATTAAAAAGCAGAGACATTACTTTGCCAACCAAGGTCCGTCTAGTCAAGGCTATGGTTTTTCCTGTGGTCATGTATGGATGTGAGAGTTGGACTGTGAAGAAAGCTGATCGCTGAAGAATTGATGCTTTTGAACTGTGGTGCTGGAGAAGACTCTTGAGAATCCTTTGGACTGCAAGGAGATCCAACCAGTCCATTCTAAGGGAGATCAATCCTGGGTGTTCATCGGAAGGACTGATGCTAAAGCTGAAACTCCAATACTTTGGCCACCTTATGTGACGAGTTGACTCACTGGAAAAGAGTCTGATGCTAGGAGGGATTGGGGGCGGGAGGAGACGGGGACGACAGAGAATAAGATGGCTGGATGGCATCACCGACTCGATGGACATGAGTTTGAGTGAACTCTGGGAGTTGGTGATGGACAGGGAGGCCTGGCGTGCTGTGGTTCATGGGGTCGCAAAGAGTCGGACACGACTGAGCGACTGAACTGAACTGAACTGAGGAATTTTACTGAAATACAAAACTAAGTTTAATGGAGGGCTAAAAAAGAGCATGGACCCTATGAAGATAAAATCAATGAGCTGGAATATCAATCACATTATTCTTGCATAACATGCAAAATAAGAGAGAAGAAAGGTATTAGAAAAGAAGATAAAAGTCACAGAATTCTTTCTCTGGGTCTCTTAATGTCTCAGCTTCAGGAAAAGAATTGAATGAAGAACAGAAGAAGTTCACTGTGTTGGAAAATTCTTGAGCATTCAGATGAGAAGACTCCGTCTACCAGATGATGACCAAGACAAATAATTTTAAAAATACCTACCAATGTCCTACCTATCAAAACTTCAAGTGTAAAATGAATATACTAAATTATCTAGAGAAAATAAAAAAAGTATAACAGAGAAAGAATCAGATTGACTTCAAACTTTACATTTGAAATACAGGAAAGGGAGTGGTCCAGTGGTTAAGAATCCACCTGCGAAAGCAGGGGACATGGGTTTGATCCCTGGTCCAAAAAGATCCCATATGACATGGGGTAACTAAGCCCATGCGCTTCAATCACTGAAGCTTATTTCATTTAAATGAAATACATAGTATGTAATATCTATAAAGGAGAGGGCAAAATATATATAGGAGGTTTATAATTTTAAAGAATAAGCAGGACTTCCCTGGCAGTCCAGTGGTTAAGACTTCATCTTCCATTGCAGGGGTTGTGGACTTGATCCCTGATCAGGGAGCTAAGGTTGCACATGCCAAAAACCAAAAAACCAAAACATAAAAAAAGAAGCAACATTGTAACAAATTCAATAAAGACTTAAAAAATGGCCCACATCAAAAAAAAAAAAAGTAAATAAAAAGAATAAACAGAAAGGCATTCTTTACAAAGGCATTCTTTACATTCTCTGCCACACCACTGCCATGCTATCATATTCAATTCTCTTCTAGCAGGTAATGTCAACAACTGAGGGGGTATCTTTTTAGCCTCCTTTCAGGTTCTAGACCCAAGAAAAGATCAAGGGACTAATGAGGTAAAGAACTATTTAACGACATGGCATTTTGAGCTAATCTGCCCCTGCACCCTTCCTTTTGTCTCTGGGTGGTTAACCAAAGGTGTTGAATAAGATAAGGGCTGACCTCATGTCATACTAGAACAAATAGAAACGAATTATGTGGGACTCACAAAAGCATATGACGAAATACAATCTTCTTCAGTATACAGGGAGGTGTTAACAAACACATAAACACATTTCACTGTTTTGAACATTAACTTTCACCAGTACCAATGTAAGGGTCCTTATCTGTGGCTGTCTGATAAAACAAACTTCTGAGATGCCATTTTGACTTGTGTCCTTCTGAGAAAAGAGCTCAGGAGCAGTGCTGCAGCACATGACCCCAAAAAACAGCCCTGAGAATGTTTGTGATTAGGCCTCCTGGAATGGATAATTTCCATTTCTATTCTTGACATCTATTCCTAAATTATCAGTGTGGGGAGGGTGGTACATAAACTGCTTCTGGACTTATCTACTATTAATTTTGGACCTTTGTATAGGAGATGTTCTTAAAAGTCACATCTCCACCTGTGATCTGGAGACACAGAGAATAAGCTAAAAAGTAGACTGTACCTGACTCACAATTTCCAGTGCTGTGAAAAGGAGAGGCCACATCAACAGGATAGAGCACAGAATGGAAAACAGTCTCCTGGGAGCAATTCTGAGACTCATTAATGTACCCCATCATCGATTCCACAGTAGAACCAGCAGGAGCCGTCCTAGCCTCCCATTGGGAGGCAAATAATTACTTGCTGGGAAAGGTAATTCAAATGGGGTTCTTATAGAAAGCAAATAAGCATATGTAAGTCATACTATCGGATAAAAAAATATCCTTGGAAGAAAAGAAGCAAATGCAGAATGAACGACTGTAGGCTATACCAAGATAAAATCTCCCTCTTTTCCCCTGCTAGTTTTCTCCTCCCAATTTCTAAGGCACCTCTAAACTGAAAAACAGAAGTGACAAGCATCATGACTCAGATTAATTTAAAATGAAACCCTGTTTGTGTCTGCAAATACATAAAATGAAACATAAGATTACAAAGAATATCAGTAATATTGAAATGTAATGGTCAAAGTAGTAAAATAACATTTATGGTAATGTAAGTGCTGCATTATTAACAAAAAAAACTCCAATATCTAACAGCTGATCTACTACCAAAATTTTATAGTAAATTATATTACAAGATATCTGCAACTGTAATGTGATGTGCACAACAGAATCTCCACCCTGAGTCCCCTGACACATTTCTTCCACCTTCAGTATAAGGGTTAACATGTCTATTTCTGACGCATGGCCCCTTGAGAAGAAGTATTGAGAAGACCCCAGGCCATTTTAGTGCCTCCCTTCAGGGTCTCTGAATCTAAGGATGGAGGGAAGCTCTGATTCTGGAGTTGTATCAGTATAACCAACCTTAAGAGGTTCCTTGAGACCTCTCATAAAATAAGCCTTAAGTGTTTTTCAACTCATTTTTCAAAGTTCTGTACCAGCCTAAATGTTGCCACTGAATTTTAAAACTCTTGAAACTTGGGTTGGGTGACTGGACTAACATGGTGATTTCACTTCTGATAAATAGCACCACAGGGAAAGCAAACTAGAGTCTTCAATGCCACCCTTCGGGAAGTTTGGGGTTGGGGGAGTGATAAGTATTCCCTTTTGAAGATACCCCCCATACATGACATAGTTGCTGGTTAGAGACAGGATGTTGAGGCAGTGGGCATGCCTGTATCATTTCCTGGGCCTTATGTCTGCCTTGGTGCTCAAATCTTAACTCTATTATTAAGTTTTCTTGGAGTGTTGCTATCAATGACCCCTTTTCTTCTTCAGCCCTGATTAGTTCTCACTAATCACAGAATTCAGGCAACTCCAGGGGTTATTGGTAAAACCTAATAATTTCTGGCTATAATTTTCTCCCATTCTAACCTAATCTTATTTCTTCAAGCAGGGCTCCCCTGTTCTTCATCATTAATGGCCAATTGTAGACGTAGCTAGTATGAACTAGTCATTAGAAGATTTTCCCTTTCATGCTGATGCACAGTTATGATTCCATTTGATTGCCAATGGGTTATACAACCCACTCAGCAGGGCCCAGAATATAGAAATAGTTAATATAGAATATAGAAATACAGTTAATCTAGAATATAGAAAGAGTTAATCTGGTATATAGAAAGAGTACAGAGAACAGGTCAATGGCAGGTGCTTGAAACAATGGCTCTCAAACTCGACTGCCTGTTATGATCACCTGTGGAGTCTTTGAAAAATGCTGAGTCCTTGGAAAACAGTTTGGAGGTTTCTAAAAAAACTAAAAATAGAACTACCATACGATCCCACAATTCCACTCCTGGGTATGTATCTGAAAAAAACAAAACACTAATTTGAAAAGAGACATGTACCCCAATGTTCACAGCAGCATAATTTACATTAGCCAGGATATGAAAGCAACCTAACTGGCCATCAACAGATGAATAGATAAAGAAGATGTGGTATGTGTGGGTGTGTGTGTGTGTACATATATATATATATATATATATATATATATATATATATATATATATATATGTAAAATCAAATATTATTCAGCCATAAAAAGAATGAACTGCCATTTTCAACAACGTGGATGGACGTAGAGGCTATTAAATGAAACAAGTCAGACAGAGAAAGACAAATGCTATGTTATCACTTACATGTGAAATCTAAAAATTAAAACGAATGAGTAAAGCAAAACAGAAACAGAGACATAGAGAACTAACTAGTGCTTTCCAGCAGAAAGAGGGAAAAGGGAGGGGCAAGATAGTTATAGGGGATTAAGAAATGGAAAGGCAGAGGAACCAGAGATCAAACTGCCAACATCTGCTGGATCATGGAAAAAGCAAGAGAGTTTCAGAAAAACATCTATTTCTGCTTTATTGACTATGCCAAAGCCTTTGACTGTGTGGATCACAATAAACTGTGGGAAATTCTGAAAGGGATGGGAATACCAGGCCACCTGACCTGCCTCTTGAGAAACCTGTATGCAGGTCAGGAAGCAACAGTTAGAACTGGACATGGAACAACAGACTGGTTCCAAATAGGAAAAGAAGTATGTCAAGGCTGTATATTGTCACCCTGCTTATTTAACTTATATGCCGAGTACATCATGAGGAATGCTGGGCTGGAAGAAGCACAAGCTGGCGTCAAGACAGCCAGAAGAAATGTCAATAACCTCAGATATGCAGATGACACCACCCTTATGGCATAAAGTGAAGAGGAACTCAAAAGCCTCTTGATGAAAGTGAAAGAGGAGAGTGAAAAAGTTGGCCTGAAGCTCAACATTCAGAAAACGAAGATCATGGCATCTGGTTCCATCACTTCATGGGAAATAGATGGGGAAACAGTGTCAGACTTTATTTTTTCAGGCTCCAAAATCACTGCAGATGGTGACTGCAGCCATGAAATTAAAAGATTCTTACACCTTGGAAGGAAAGTTATGACCAACCAAGATAGCATATTAAAAAGCAGAGACATTACTTTGCCAACCAAGGTCCGTCTAGTCAAGGCTATGGTTTTGTCAGTGGTCAAGTATGGATGTGACAGACTGTGAAGAAAGCTGATCACCAAAGAATTTATGCTTTTGAACCGTGGTGCTGGAGAAGACTCCTGAAAGTCCCTTGGACTTCAGGGAGATCCAACCAGTCCATCCTAAAGGAGACCAGTCCTGGATGTTCATTGGAAGGTTGAGATTGATGCTGAGGCTGAAACCCCAATATTTTGGCCATCTGATGCGAAGAGTTGACTCATTGGAAAATACCCTAATGCTGAGAGGGATTGGGGGCAGGAGAAGGGGGCGACAGAGGATAAGATGGCTGGATGGCATCACTGACTCAATGCACATGAGTTCAGGTGAACTCCGGGAGTTGGTGATGGACAAGGAGGCCTGGCGTGCTGCGATTCATGGGGTCACAAAGTGTCGGGCATGACTGAGGGACTGAACTGAACTGAACTGAAGAGATACAAACAACTATGTATAAAAATAAGCAACAAGGATATATTGTACAGTACAGGGAAACATAGCCATTATTTTTTATACTTCAAACAGAAAATAATGTATTAAAACACTGAATCGCAATATATACCTGAAACTAATATTGTAAATCAACTATACTTCAATTTCTTTTAAAAGTAAGAAAAACGTGTCCAGAACATATCCCTATCAAGTAAATCTGAATATGTGGAATAGGACCCAAGCATTATTACATTATTATCACAACTATGAAAAAAAAATGAAATGATTATTTCAGTATCTCTTTGGGTGATATGACTACTCATTGCTCTTTTTCATTTTCTAAGTTTCTTTGCAATTTCAGCTTTCTGCCATAACTGTGTATGGCTTTTATGATATGTAAATGATTAATACACTTTTGATTTAATAACATTCAAATAGAAATAGAGTTGCAAGGCTTCATATTGTTACTGAAATGCAGATCTGTGTACCTGACACACAATGAGTCCAAACAATACCAAAACATCGGGGTTTGGAACAGAGGAAGCTTAATTCAAGTCCCAGAGGAGATGGGTGACTCATGCCTTAAAAAACCCCAAACTCCCCAAAAGCTTTCAGCAAAGTCCTTCTATAGGAAAGGTGAGGGAGGGGTGTGGTTAGTTGTTGCAAACTTCTTGGTGTCAGATTCTTTGTTCTTGAGGTCAGATCATGGTCAGGTAATGACATTTCTGTAAATCTCTACCAAACAAACATTATTCTCTGTTTTGACAAGGAAGGGTGAGGTCCCAAGGCACAAAACTTTCACCCTCTAAGATTCCCAATCCTGTTTAAGAGGAAGCAGAGCTAGTTGGGAGCTCCCTCAGGGCCAGTTCCCCAGATTCTGCCAGCTGTCATCACTGAGGGAGCCAGGCACCCAACCCAACTGGCCCTCAGTGTCCTCAGGCCACCCAAAAAGGGGAAGACGAGGTCCCACAGATTGTGATCCAGGCAGATGCCACTGCTATTAGGATGCAGAGACCAGGATGGAGGAGAGGTTCACCGCTGCCTCAAGGCCTGGGCCAAGGCTAGTGGGTGGTCTTGGTGAGGGATCTAAAGCCTTGCAGGACACAGCCCCAAGCCTGTTCTCTGGGCACCCCAGCTCACCCACTGGCCTAGGGCCAGGTGAGCTGGAGGGCCTTGGGGAGAAGGCTGGGATCTGCCTCTTCACCTCACTCACCACCTCACAACCACCACTTAACTGTTGTCTCAAGCCGCTTACTAACTGTCCTTTATTAATGGTTGCTTGTGGGCGGTGCCCCCTGCTGCACTAGCCAATGGCTGAGCAGGACTACTAATGGCTGGCTCATTGACAGTTGGTTGCCAGTGGGCGGGGCCCACTAAGGCACCAACCAATGACTGAGCAGGACCAATTGCCTGGTAACAGAGCATGGAGTAATGATGAATGACAGTGGCTGCTGTGTTAAGAGCCTAAGAGCCGAACTCACTGCGCTCTGTTACACACAGACTGCCCACCCAGGCAGACTGCCTCTGAGACTGGATTGCAGAGGTGGGGATGGGAGAGATGCTGCTTTAAGGCTTGGACGAAGGCCAGTGGATGACCTTGGTGGAGGATCCTGGAGCCCTGCAAGACACAGCACCTAGCCTGTTTCCTGGGGCACCCAACTCATCCCAGGGAGAAGGCCAGGACCACATCTTACTTCACTGCCCGCCTGATGACCACCATTCCACCAACTGCTGGCTGAATGACCAACTAATGGTCGCTCATTTATGGTCGCTTGGAGGAGGGGTCACTGCAGGGTTAATCAATAGCTGATCAGGACCACTAATGGTCCTGTGGTAATCGTTGCCTGGTTATGGGGTGGTGAGGTAATGTCCTGTGGGGTAACTGGCGCGTACAAACAGGGTTGTGCTATGGGATGCAAGCGGCTGTGTTCTGTTAAAATCTTGTAGAAAGACAAAAAAATCCCCTGCTCTGAGAAGTATGGGGAAAGGTGATGAGTAAAGAGAGTGGGAGAATCTGAAATAACTTGCTTTTTTCATATAACTTGAGTTTTTCAGTCAAGCACGTGACATTACTACAGATTGTAACTTGGCGTTTATGAACTTTGGTCAGTCCTACAATTTCCAGAAATTGAGTGGAAGTACTGAGTTTCTGTGAATGTCTTTCTGGTAAAAGATAGTCAATAAGTTAAGCAGATTTTCAAGGAGACTCACAACTCCACTGCTTCAGATTCTTGGTGTCTGAAAGTATAATGTAAGAATTACCTGCATGGGAAATACCATGGGTTTTTGTTAAAATGCAGGTTCTAAGTTCTACTTCAGGCCCACTGATTTAGAAATGTTCAGATAAATAAGATACTTTTTAAAAAAAATTAAAAGGAAGTCTCAATTATTCCATGGGTTATACTAAAAAAAGAAAAAATTCAGTTACTGTTACCTACAACCACAAGGATGAATCTTAAAAGTATTATGCTAAATGAAAAAAGCCAGACACAAATGGTTATGTAATATATGATTCTACTTACATGACATAGAGGAATAGGTAAGCTTATAATGATGGAAATCTGATCAATGTTTCTCAGGACAGAGGGTGAGTGAGGGATTGATTAAAAAGGGAAATGGAGGAATTTTGGGGGTAATTAAAACATTCTATATCTTGAGTATGGTAGTAGTTACATTATAAATACATTTGTAAAAATTCATAAATGTATATACCTAAAAGGGGAAATTTTATGTGTGTAAATAATATCTCAATATGACCAACCTAGATAGTATATTAAAAAGCAGAGACATTACTTTGCCAACAAAGGTCCGTCTAGTCAAGGCTATGGTTTTTCCAGTGGTCATGTATGGATGTGAGAGTTGGACTGTGAAGAAAGCTGATCGCCAAAGGATTGATGCTTTTGAACTGTGGTGCTGGAGAAGACTCTTGAGAGTCCCTTGGACTGCAAGGAAATCCAACCAGTCCATTCTAAGGGAGATCAATCCTGAGTGTTCATTGGAAGGACTGATGCTAAAGCTGAAACTCCAATACTTTGGCCACCTCATGCAACGAGTTGACTCACTGGAAAAGACTCTGATGCTGGGAGGGATTGGGGGCAGGAGGAGAAGGGGACGACAGAGAATGAGATGGCTGGATGGCATCACCGACTCAATGGACATGAGTTTGAGTGAACTCCGGGGGTTGGTGATGGACAGGGAGGCCTGGTGTGCTGTGATTCATGGGGTCGCAAAGAGTCGGTCACGACTGAGCGACTGAACTGAACTGAAAGCTAATTTTAAAAAATTTAATTTCCTCTGAAATTCAAATTTTGGCATATATTTTAATTTACTGAATCTGTCAATCCTGTCTGATACTGAAGTGAAATAAACTCCTTTTTTAAAAAGAACCTCCAATAATTTGTAGCTGCACCATACACAGATGTTTTGTGACTTCAATGCTAGAGCTCTTCTGTGAACTTAATACTATACCACCAATCACTGGACAAACAAGATTGTATTACTTGTTTACAATGGCCTGGGAAACTCTGGTCCCTGCCTAGAGTGGATTTTTATAGTTATTAGAAGCA
Organism: Moschus berezovskii; assembly: GCF_049115385.1. Lineage (NCBI taxonomy): Eukaryota > Metazoa > Chordata > Mammalia > Artiodactyla > Moschidae > Moschus > Moschus berezovskii. The sequence continues at coordinate 61,386,812 of NC_142466.1, forward strand.
ACCATGTGCTTTATACCATAGGCTGCCCAGTTTTGCAATGTACAGTGGCTAGCAGGAAGAAATTTTTGTTTTGATCATTTCAGCCTGGCAATTTCAGACAGTGCTGATGCCTCTTTGTGGGCTGAAACCAGGAAGTCTGGTTGAAAAGTTGCTAATGAAAAGGCAGTAAGGCAGTGTTTTCCTTTCTGTTTCAGACCTGCAAACACTAATAACCATCCTTTTGCTGAGGGAACATTGCCACCTAGCAACAGAATCAAGGCTCCAGACCAAGGATACATTCCAGCTACACATTTTCAAGTGCATGGAGTTGCAAGTTTGGCTTTTAGTTGCTTTCCACTTAGCATTTAGGGTCTGTATGCTTTCCACGGAAAGCAAGGGGGAAAAGTCATTAACCAGTAGAACCTAGGTTTGTGAAAAGCAAGTGGAAAGGATCTTTCTTTTTTTAAAAAAAGACAGTAATATAAATAAGAATAGATTCCCTTTAGTAAGCACTAGTATGAGGAAAAAATAAGCAAAACTAAATAAACTACATTGAAAGAAACTTCTTCCTGCCAAAAGCTATGTGTATGAAATTCACACTTATTTTGCAATGAATAAATGTCCAAGTTTCTGAGGTAAAAATAAGGCCTTTTATTCAGAAAAGGCTGAATAAAAATGATCAGCAATTAATACATAGAATTGTATATATAAAAACAGCATTACTTGGAAGCATTAAGCTTGGCTTGAAATTCCAGGATTAAGAAAATGTTTCTCCCATATCTAGCTAATCCTGCAGTCTCCAAATGTATGCCTACAAAATTCACTGTCTCCTGCCATGTGTGTTTCTAATATAGGAAACAAATGTTGCCATCAGAGAGGAGAAACTAGTTAGAATTTCCCAAGCATTTGATGTGGGCTTTTTTTTTTTGACAAATTAAATAGTAACTCCTGGTTTAGCACAACCAATTTTTTAATAAATATGTCCTTCTGACCTGTAGCAACAAAGATCATATTGCTGTAATAAATATTTACTGTCCTTTATTTGATGCTGAAGAATCATGATTCCAAGGTAGTGGGTGGTCTTACAGTTAGTTACTAAGTATGGATATGTTTTACAAATTTGTATAACCTCCATCAATGAGATTATTTCATATAGAAAAACATTTTGAATTTTCAGTCAGTGACCTATTTCTTATGGCAAACTTATAATGGGTCAGACACAGAACTACAAACACATAAAGGAGAGAAGAATATCATTATGTCCATTCTACAGGTGAAAAAACTGAAGCTTGGAGGGCATAAGTAATTTGGCTGAGATCACACAGCAAGCGTCAGAACCACACTGCAGGGGAGGGTGGGATGATTTGAGAGAATAGCATTGAAACATGTATATTACCATATGTAAAACAGATGGCCAGTGCAAATTCACTGTATGAAGTAGGGCACCCAAAGCTGGTGCTCTGGGACAATACAGAGGGATAGGGTGAGGAGGGAGGTGGGAAGGAGGAATTCGGGATGGGGGGGACACATGTAGACCTGTGACAGATTTATGTTGATGTATGGCAAAAACCATCACAATATTCTAATCATCCTCCAATTAAAATTAAAAAAAAAAAAGAACCACATTTCAATGCCACTGGCTGGAACTCCAGAGGATGAGAGTTTCTTACTAGCAAGGCAGTAAACACTTTAAATACTTGGCTACATCTCTACTTAAGCCAGGCTGAAGCAGGTAATGCCTACATACCTAGTCAATCTTCTTCAGGTTGTGTCCTAAAAGAAGGATGGTTGAACTCCAAAGAAACCCACAGCCAGATCTCAAGGCCATCTATCCTACCACAGTAGACTCCAGCTGTCTCAGGTAGGGTACTGGACACTGGGTAGTGTTCCAGTAATCAAATGCTATCCTAAACCAACTACCTAAAACCTGGTGGATTAAAAGACCAACCATATTTCTTCTGCTCATGAATCTGCAATTTGGACAGGGATCAATGGAGACAGCTCATCTCGGCACCAACTGGTACAGCTCAAAGGCTGGCATTGGAGTCACTGAGGGCCTCTTCACTTACATGATGGGAGATTAATACTAGCCGTGGGCTGGAACTTTAGCTGTGGCTGCCAGTCAGAATACCTATATGTGACCTTCTCATGTATCCAGGGCTTCCTCACAAAATGGTAGTTGGGTTCCAAAGGTGAGCATTCTTAAAGAAAGATTCAGATAGAAGTTGGATTGCCTCACTGTTGTGCATTGAACTGTGTCCCTTCAAAAGACATGTTCAAGTTCTAACCCCTAATACCTGGGAATGTGATGTTACTGGAAAACTGGGTCTTTGCAGAGGCAATAAAATGAAAATGAGCTCATGTTAGATTAGGTTAGGCCCTAATCCAATTACATGTGCCCTTAGAAGAAGAGGGGGATTTGGAGACGGGACACATAAGGAAGAATGCCTTATATAACAACAGCAGAGAATGAAATCAAGCATCTACCAACTGAAGAATGCCAAGGATCTCTGGCAAACACCAGAAGCTAAGAGGCATGGACAGATTTTCCCTTGTGTTACTCTCTCAGTCATGTCTGACTCTTTGCGACCCCATGGACTGTAGCCCATCAGACTCGTCTGTCCCTGGGATTTCCCAGGCAAGACTACGGGAAGGGGCAGCCATTTCCTTCTCCAGGGGATCTTTCCAACCCAGGGATTGAACCCAGGTCTCCTGAACTGCAGGCAGATTCTTTACCATCTGAGCCTCCAGGGAAGCCCAAATTTTCCCCTCAGAGCTCTCCAACAAAACTCAATCTTGCTGACGTCTTTATTTCAGACTTCCAGCCCATAAGAGAATAAATTTCTGTTGTTTAAGCCATCCAGGTACTTTGTTATGGCAGCCCTAAGAAAGTAATAACAATCACATCTGCAGCATTCTATGCACTGAGACAGCCACAAAGTCCCACCCAACTTTAAGGGAAAGGTAAAGAAATTCCACATTTTAATGGAGCCTAGCAAAACTCTGGAAGAGACTGTGGAACTTGAAATACTGCTGTCTTCATTTTGGGGAAATACAATTTGCTGCAAGAAGAAAACTCCAATCCATAAGACTTGACCATCTTTGGGCAGCTGCTTTGCTGAACTCTATATCCTGGACTACCTAAAGTTTTCAATACATTATTGACTTGATGTTGCAAAGATACTGAGATTAGAATTCACTTCTTACTACATTGTGTGCTGGGGTTAGTTTCATAAATGAAGATTTATCCTATATACATATATATATATGCTGCTGCTGCTAAGTCACTTCAGTCGTGTCCGACTCTGTGTGACCCCATAGACGGAAGCCCACCAGGCTGCCCCGACCCTGGGATCCTCCAGGCAAGAACACTGGAGTGAGTTGCCATTTCCTTCTCCAATGTGTGAAAGTGAAAAGTGAAAGTGAAGTCGTTTAGTCGTGTCCCACTCCTAGCGACCCCATGGACTGCAGCCCACCAGGCTCCTCCATCCATGGGATTTTCTAGGCAAGAGTACTGGAGTGGCTTGCCATTGCCTTCTCCGTACATATATATATATATATATATATATTCCCTCAAAGGCAGTAAGAGCTGCAAACGCTTTCCTTTTTTTTTTCTTTTTTCACTCATACAAAAAGAGCTTTGAATGGACTTTTGTATATGGTTTGACATAAAAACTAGTGACAATCTAGCATGTTTTTCCATTTGTACTTAATTTTAAAAATCTTGTGATCCAAGAAGCTGGGCTCTGAGGATGTTGTGTCCTCTTTACTGCCAAGATGCAGCCAATTTATGCATTTTGGCTGCTGTGACATGAGAAGTTGGTGGTGAAGCCTTGGTGGTGAATAAGCCCAGGTCCAGGAAGTCCCATTCCCCTTGTGTTTAATGTCAGTGACACCTGCTAAGGAAGAATTCTTCCTACTCTCTGTACAACTCCGAAGAAATGGATGATGGCCCCTGGGTTATACCACCTGTGAGCCCAGGGAGTGGACACAGAGCACTAGAAAGTGTTCCCTAGTACCAGTGCCCTCATCTTCCTGACATTATGCAGTCACTGAGCTTTACATTTTTACATGTTCCCATACAGATAAGAATTGGGGAAGAGGAGTTGGGCATCTCTCCGAGACAATTCACCACTCTCCATTTGGGACACTAGCGCCCTCAGTATAGAAATCCTGTCTGGCTGTTCTACCACTCGAGTGTGTATGAAGATATAAAAATAAGACCATAGCCCAAATGATGCCTCAATGGCAGCCACAAGGCCGAGGCACCCAGGTAAGCACACCTGGGTTCCTGAAACCAACAGAAACTGAGATCATAAATGTGCATTGCTTTAAGCTGCTAAATTTTGTGGTAACTTGTTATGAAGCAATATATGATATGTACTCATTCGCATCTGGCTTTTTTCAGTCGACACTAAATTTGTGAGATTCAGCCATATTTTTGCATATAGCAAGAGTTCATTCACTTTCATTGTTTACTGTTGTATTGAGGTTACCACAATTTATTCCCTTCTTAGCCCATATTTGGGTTATTTCTAGTTTGGGACTATATGGATAGTGCTTCTTTGAAAGTCTTCTGTGTGTCTCTTGGGACATATATGTACATAAATCCACTGAGGATACCCTAGGAGTGCAATTGCCAGGTCACAGGCTAGGTATCCATTCAGCTTCCCACAGTATGGCCAGCAGTTTGTGAAGTGCTGACACCAATTTACTGCTCCGCCAGCAGTGCATGGAGTTCCAGCCGCTCCACTTCATCAGCTCTCTTTCTCATCTTAGCTATACCGATGTGGTGATACATATGGTGGTATCACATTGTGGCTTTAATTGCATTTCCCTGATTGACTCACTGGAAAAGACTCTGATGCTGGGAAAGGTTGGGGGCGGGAGGAGAAGGGGACGACGGAGAATGAGATGGCTGGATGGCATCACCGACTCTGTGGACATGAGTTTGAGTGAACTCCGGGAGTTGGTGATGGACAGGGAGGCCTGGCGTGCTGTGATTCATGGGGTCGCGGAGAGTCGGACACGACTGAGCGACTGAACTGAACTGAACTGAACTGAATTACTTAACTTTCACTTCCCTCATTAGGATGAGCATCTTCTCATGTTTTTTGATTATTTTGGATATTCTCCTTTGTGATGTGCCTGTTCAAGCATTTTCCATTTTCCTGTCAAGTGGCCTTTTACTTATTGGGTTCTTATACAAACTGGAATCAAGTTCTTATTAGAAACAGATATTGAAAAGGCTTGTCATTCTTTGATGGAAAAAATCCATTTATTGAAAAACACTGTACTGTCTGTCACCTTTGTCATCAATGAAGTGACCATATATGAGTCTAAGTTCAAACCTTTCTGTTCCATTGCTCTATTTCAATTCTGTGTCAACACCACATTGTTGTAATTATCATAGCTCTAATGAGTCTTGTCTGATAGTGTGAGTCCTCCAACTTTGTTCTTGTTATTCATGTCTTACTATTGCTTTCTCCAAAGAATCTCCAACTAAATTTTAGATTCAGTTTGAACTGATTCACACATTCACACACACAAATGTGTGCACACACACACACACAGGGATTCTGATTCCTGTTGCAATGAATTTATAAAATGTGTGGAGATCACTGATTTTCCTATTGCATCAAATCTGCAGTCAGTGTGGAGATTATTGATTTACAATGCTGTCTTGCAATCAATGACCATGATATTTATTTATATCTGATTTATTTATTTATATCTGATTTAATTTCTCTCAATAAAGTTTCTCAGTTTTCTGTGCAGAATTTTTCAGACTTTCCAGTGTACTTATTCCTAGGTTTTTGACTTAAAAATAAAAACAAAATACTTTTACTATAAAATAAAACATAGATTGGAGGAACCATGTAGACAAGTTTATAGCTTAATGATTTTCCAAGACAAATTCCCTTGTAATTGACACCCAGGAGAAGAAACAGAACTTTGCCTAAAGCCCTTCCATATGTTCTGATCCAATTATAACTCCTTTCTTCCAAAATATAATCATTTTCCTGACTTTCATAAGTAGCTTTTCCTTAAACTTCTTTATAACTGTATCACCCAACTTTACCTCCCTAGACAGCATGGTTTAGTTTTGCCTAGTTTTAAATAATGATTTTTTTCTCTTTTAATCTACAGGTCACTTTTTCATTCTGTTATTGCCCTTTAATTTATGTGCTGAAGAACGCAAGGCATTTGACATGTAGTGTTTCCCACAATACAGGTTTTCCTGAATACGTGTCCATGGTGCAGTTTAACACGTTCCTCTGTTCTCTGTATTTCCTATAAAATAGGAAACTGATCAATCCTTTTGGAAAGACTATAGATAGTGATGTATTACTTCATCAGGAAGCAGACAACATCTAGCTTTTTTCTTTCTGTGATGTTAGCAACCACTGATACTTAGTGACTAGATCTGTTAACTCATTCGAGTTTGCAAAATTATGATATTCAAATTCAATCATTTGTTTTTCTTTTATTGGCTGAAATGCTTTCCTCTTTTCCCATAGAAACTGTCCCACAATTTCAAAAAGTTCTCAAAGGTGAAAAAGTTTACACGACATTTATCAAGTTTGCAAATGCCAATAAAAATGCTAAGGCAACATTGTCCAAATTGCAATCTTCTGCGAGATCACCCAACTTTAAATATATACACACATTCTAAATTCACCTTTAAGATATGTGACGCGTTTTGGCCAATGGAGTGTTAGTAGACATGATGCTAGCAGAAGCCTTAAATGGGATTGTGCAGTTGGGCTCACCTCTTGTGTTTCAGCGAACTCTGTGAGAAGACCATGCCTGGGAGCTGCAGCCTCACAGTTGGGCTCCAGAGTAAGATGCGTGGGAAAGACCTCAAAACTACACAAAGCATGGAGCAAAACCACCCACTTAGAGGTCTAAAAGAGAGATGCTGCAGCTAGCTCACAGGTCCAAGAAAAATAAATCCTTGTTTGTGTAACTGAGCTTTGGGACGATTCATTCTAAAGCATTATCATAGCAAGAGCTGACCAATATAGCATTCTCCAAATCAGTTATGTAGATGGCTGCCACCATGCTTACATGTAATTGTGTACTCAAATTTGGAGACTTCTCGGTACCTCTCCAACACATTTTACACAGCTAAAGTTTCCCCAAATAAGTTTAGTAATGTACCATGAAGACGTCTCCCTAAGCTTTAATTAAATGTAATGCAAAGTCTTTCTATTCATTTTCTGCTTGTTGGTAGTTAAAATGCTTTTCATGAATCTAAAAGGATGGAAAATTGTAAAGAAACATCTTCGTGGATAGCTGTTTTTCACAAGGTAAAATTACAAACAAAACAGGCATTTCACGAGTGTAGAGCACTGATATTATGGTGCCTCTAAATGCTAAGTGAACAAAGGCACTTAATAAATAGTGACTCCTCCTCGCTCCACTTGAAAGGGAGAATAAGCTGTTATAGAGTGGTAGAGAAATGCTCCTAACAGCTATTTATAACACCCTGTGAGCTTGGATACTGTTCAGCCACAAAGCAAACTTTGTCTAAGGCAATGGACTACAGAAACTTGAAAGTGGAAAAAGAATGAAAGAATACTCTTCTTATGGTGGCTTATTCATTCACCAAATATTTACTGATTATAACACTGTTATAATCATCACCGCACAGAACACAGAGATGTACCCTGGCTCTTGGGGAGGTTAGACACCAGAGGGGGAGATAAGATGTAGATGACTTATGGCAGTTCCACATATATTCTGTTTAACTGTTTACAAGGTGAGAGGAAAGAAGGGATCCATAGCATGCTTGGATTCTCAGTGAAGTTTTCCCAGAGAAGGAGGTGTAAAATACACTGACTAGAAAAAAATAATAAGTAGATCAGGAAGGGAGCAAACATGCAGAGACAATGAGACCCATTTATTTAAAAAAAAATCAAGAAAGTGAAATTAAAGTCAAATTACAGAGGGTCTTGAATGTCAATCTTAAGAGTTTGGCTGTATTGGTTGGTAATGGATGTCATGGATAGTTTGGAACAGGGCAACTGCATAATCAAAGCACCTTAGGAGGTGTAATAAAAGATATAGGCAAGAAGGTGGGACGACATGCTGTTCTCTGAAGCAACCACCATAATTCAGGTATAAAATAATAAATGGTGAACTAGTGTAATGGCAACACAAATGGAAGGGAGAAATGTGAGAGATGTTACAAAGAAAAACTGTCAGGGCTTAGTCATTGATCGGATACATTCATTTATTCATTTAACAAATGTTGTCAGTGGCTGTACCAGTCACTGGGGATGTTCAGTTCAGTTCAGTTCAGTTCAGTCACTCAGTCATGTCCGACTCTCCGTGACCCCACGAATCACAGCACGCCAGGCCTCCCTGTCCATCATCAATTCCCGGAGTTCACTCAAATTCATGTGCATAGAGTTGGCGATGCCATCCAGCCATCTCATTCTCTGTCGTCCCCTTCTCCTCCCGCCCCCAACCTTTCCCAGCATCAGAGTCTTTTCCAGTGAGTCAACTCATCACATGAGGTGGCCAAAGTATTGCAGTTGCAGCTTTAGGAGTAAGCAAAATAGACACGATCCTCATGGACTATAGGGTAACACCTGTCTAAAAACAGATGTGAAATATGATGAAGGCTATAAACTAGAGGTGTTATGTGAGCTTATGATACGGAGATCTGGTGAGGTGAGTATGTCAGGGGATGCTTTCTTGATGAAGTGATGCATGAGAAAGAAGAAATAAGAAGGATGAGGAAGAATCAGTCAGGTGCAAACAAAACAGAAGGACACTGCACGCAGAGGCGACAGCAGGGACAATGCGCCGCTGTAAGCAGGCGGGGCTGAAAGGAGGCCACTGTGGGCTGGACGACTGAGAATGGAAGGGAGTGAGGCGCAAGAGCAAGATGAGGCTGCAGAGACCACGCGCCACCATGTCCAGCAGACACCCTGCTCTTAGTGCAGACTAGTGCACTAAGAATGCCAGTGCACGAGGGACGCTTACTCTAGAATGCAACTCAACACACTGCTGCTTTCATCAAGAAAGCCCTGCCTCTTGAACTAACAGTATATCTAGTGGCAATATGATTTACATTCTGATGCAAGCTCCTTATCTTAATGGCAACAGTTCTCAACCAGCAGCCAGCCAGTGACTCCATATTTTTGACCACTGTGAGGAGGTTTGTCTTTATCCTAAGAACAATGGGAAGTCACAGAAGAATTTTAAGAGGAGCGGGCAGTGGCTGCATTATGGAGAATGAACTGGAAGGCAGCCAGAGTTAGCAGAAGAGGAGGAAGTTGGTGTGTGAAATCTCACTTTTCCTGGTGAAATAAGATGTATTCTCTTCAGGTGAGAGAGCAGGGACATCGAACAGTCTAACAGGACAGGACAAGAGTAGAGGAGATTTGGAAGTGTCATTGTGAACAATCAAAAGTAAGGGAGGGGAAGAAAGAAATGGGGACCACATGTCAAAAGAGGGAGAAGGGAATGGCAAACCACTTCAGTATACTTGCCTTGAGAACCCCCCAAAATGAGACAGCCTACATTATTGACATAGCTCTGTGACCAGATCCAAAAAAACTCGATGCTCTGAAAGCAGGTGTGAGATGACTGTTACAGATGAACAGAAAGCATCGGCAGCAAGGTTTCATGGGAAGCGAAAACAGCTTGGCAGTGTGGGTACAATGCTGGCATGATGGGCCAGGGGTTGAGTACAGGGACTAATAAGAGGCAAAATGACAAACTGTATTCTAGTCAAACTTACACTCACCAGACCCCTGAAGGAGGTTAGCCCATTTCTTGTACCAATCAGTAGGCCTGTCCCTTCCAGCTTAGGTCCCTACAGAGAAGCCAAGGCATTTTGTCTGAGCCAGACATGGACCTAAATTGTCAGAGGATCCCAGAGGTGCTGTGGGGAGGCAGCTTTTGCTCATCATGTTCCTAGAAATATGTGGGTAGAAAACATCAGATACTGAAAGAGGAACCAACGCTACTGCTAAGCCATAATTAAGTATAAGTAGGGGAGAGAATGGAGAAGGCAACGGCGCCCCACTCCAGTGCTCTTGCCTGGAAAATCCCATGGACGGAGGAGCCTGGTAGGCTGCAGTCCGTGGGGTTGCTAAGGGTCAGACACGACTGAGCGACTTCACTTTCACTTTCACACATTGGAGAAAGAAATGGCAACTCACTCCAGTGTTCTTGCCTGGAGAATCCCAGGGACGGGGGAGCCTGGTGGGCTGCCGTCTATGGGGTCACACAGAGTCGGACACGACTGAAGTGACTTAGCAGCAGCAGCAGCAGCAGCAGGGGAGAGAATGGAGAAGGCAACGGCGCTCCACTCCAGTGCTCTTGCCTGGAAAATCCCATGGACGGAGGAGCCTGGTGGGCTGCAGTCGATGGGGTCGCTAAGAGTCGGACACGACTGAGCAACTTCACTTTCACTTTTCATTTGCATGCATTGGAGAAGGAAATGGCAACCCACTCCAGTGTTCTTGCCTGGAGAATCCCGGGGACGGGGGAGACTGGTGGGCTGCCATCTGTGGGGTCACACAGAGTCGGACACGACTGAAGTGACTTAGCAGCAGCAGCAGCAGCGGAGAGAATGGGCTTCCTTGGTAGCTCAGCTGGTAAAGAATCGACCTGCAACACAAGAGACCTAGGTTTGATCCCTGGGCAGGGAAGATCCTCTGGAGGGCATGGCAACCCACTCTAGTATTCTTGCTTGGAGAATCCTCATGGACAGAGGACCCTGGTGGGCTACAGCCCATGGGTTGCAAAGAGTCGGAAAGGACTGAGCAACTAAGCACACAGGGGAGAGAATATCAGACAAACTTTGAAAGAAATCCTGCCAGACAGAACACAGTAAGCTCGAGGAAAATGAAGTTTAAATTAACATGTTAAATGACTAACTAATATGATGAAAGCTTGCCTGATCTGCATCTACAGTAATGACTTGTATGGAGAGGAAATGAGAATGTTCCAGTAATCATTAATCAGCACTTTGTCTGTACCAACACCATGCTAGGCATAGGGAATACAAGGATGAATGAGACATGGTCCCTGCCTTCAAAGGGCTTACTGTTCATGGAAGGAAAACCATCTAAAAAGATGCTGGGAATTCCCTAGCAATTCAAAGGTTAAAATTTTGTGCTTTCACTGCAGGGGGCATGGGTTCAATCTCTGGTCTGGGAACGAAGATCCCACAGGTTATATGGCAGTTATAAATAGATTTATTTATAAACAATTAAAATTAATAATAAATTTATTTATAAATAAATGATTAACAAAAAGATGCTTGTCACTAGAGATATGAAGTATTTTGACATGGGGATGTCAGGGAGTAGAGTAGTGAGGCGCCAAAAAAGCAGAAGAGAGAAGAGGATTAGGGAAAGAAGGCCTCCCAGGGAAGCTGATCCCCAGCCTGAGGCTGGGAAACCAGTGGACATCAGCTCACTGAAGAGCAAGCAGAAGAGGAGGGTCTTAGTAAAGAAGCAGCATCTGTAAAGGCTCAGATAGAAATGACAGAACATCAGAAATTTCAAACTGTTCCACACGTCTAGAGAAGACATTCAGGAAGGAATGGAGCAAGAAATAAGACAACAGTTCAGTACAGTTCAGTTCAGTTCAGTTCAGTTGCTCAGTCGTGTCCGACTCTTTGCGAACCCATGAATCACAGCATGCCAGGCCTCCCTGTCCATCACCAACTCCCGGAGTTCACTCAAACTCCTGTCCATCGAGTCGGTGATGCCATCCAGCCATCTCATTCTCTGTCGTCCCCTTCTCCTCCCGCCCCCAGTCCTTCTCAGAGTCTTTTCCAGTGAGTCAACTCATTGCATGAGGTGGCCAAAGTATTGGAGTTTCAGCTTTAGCATCAGTCCTTCCAATGAACACCCAGGACTGACCTCCTTTAGAATGGACTGGTTGGATCTCCTTGTAGTCCAAGGGACTCTCAAGAGTCTTCTCCAGCATCACAGTTCAAAAGCATCAATTCTTTGGCGATCAGCTTTCTTCACAGTCCAACTCTCACAACCATACATGACCACTGGAAAAACCATAGCCTTGACTAGATGGACCTTGGTCGGCAAAGTAATGTCTCTGCTTTTCAATATACTATCTAGGTTGGTCATAACTTTCCTTCCAAGGAGTAAGTGTCTTTTAATTTCATGGCTGCAATCAGCACAGAGGTAGTCAAATCATGATGGAGCTCATATGCCAAGCTAAGAAATACAGACCTGATTGCTGAGGACAACGAGAAATCTATGGTTTTCCGGGAAGCAGTCTGAAGTTCCAGGAGGAACTGGAGAGAGATCTTTGTTAGAAGGCATCACCCTGGAGGGGGAAGTTAAGCCTGAGCAGGAGCTATGACCACCCGAAGAAACAGAAATGTCAAAAGGGGTGCTCACTGAGGATAGGAATCTGAAGAATACCAACATTTAAAACGGGCCAACATTTAAAATGGGTAAGCAAGAGACATCTGAGAGTGAGACTGAAAAGAAGGAATTAGAGGGGGATAAAAAAATCAAGTGGCTTGATGGAAAACACAGAAGAGGGAGCTTTAAGAAGATAGGAGACTACTATATCAGATGATGCTGGAGAATAAAAAAAAAAGGATGCAGCAATAAAGAATTACACTGAAAACTGGAAACAATTTAAATTACAATCAACAGGAAACTGTACAAATAAATGATGGTATTTTCCTACTTGGGACTTCTATACATCAAGGGAAATACATGAACTACACCTTCATATGTCAGCATGGATGAACCTAGGAAAGATAATACTAAACAAAGCAAGTAGCATAAGAAAACATAGTAGAATATTACATGTTGTTTAAGAATAACCTAGATGTCCATCTGCAGACGAATAGATAAGAAAGCTTTGGTACATATACACAATGGAGTATTACTCAGCCATTAAAAAGAATGCATTTGAACCAGTTCTAATGAGGTGGATGAAACTAGAGCCCATTATACAGAGTGAAGTAAGCCAGAAAGGAAAACACCAATACAATATACTAACACATATATATGGAATTTAGAAAGATGCAAATGATAACCCTGTATGCGAGACAGCAAAAGAGACACAGATGTATAGAACAGTCTTTGGGACTCTGTGGGAGAGGGTGAGGGTGGGATGGTTTGGGAGAATGGCATTGAAACATGTATATTATCATATGTGAAACGAATCGCCAGTTCAGGGTCGATGCATGTTACAGGATGCTCGGGGCTGGTATGCGGGGATGACCCAGAGGGAGGATAAGGGGAGGAGGGAGGTGGGAGGGGGGTTCGGGAGGGGGAACTTATTTACACCCGTGGCTGATTCATGTCAATGTATGGCAAAACCAACCAATATAATATTGTAAAATAATTAGCCTCCAATAAAAAAAAATAGTTACAAATGTAGCATAAATATAAAGACATCCATTGCAGTGATGAATACCAAGTTCCAAACAGTGGTTACCCAAGGTCAGCTGGGGAATGGTTGTGATTGGGAAGGTCTCCAACAGAAATGGTGATGTTTTATTTCACAAGTTGGTTGAAAGATAGAGGTAGTGTTTGGCTATATTTTGAGCATGTTGTAGGAAAAAGTCATTACCGACCACATCTAGGAAATTTTAGTGTAGCATATGTGCTCATGGAGAAGGCCATGGCAACCCACTCCAGTACTCTTGCCTGGACAATTCCAGGGATGGGGGAGTCTGGTGGGCTGCAGTCCATGGGGTTGCTAAGAGTTGGACACGACTGAGCGACTTCACTTTCACGCATCGGAGAAGGAAATGGAAACCCACTCCAGTGTTCTTGCCTGGAGAATCCCAGGGACAGGGGAGCCTGGTGGGTTGCCGTCTGTGGGGTCGCACAGAGTCGGACACGACTGAAGCGACTTAGCAGCAGCAGCATGTGTGCCCATGCTAGTAGTAGGCAGAGGTATCCAGAATGCAGTGGGTAGAAAAGGAATGCTGTAAACATAGTGGCAAGGCCTGATCAGAGGACTACCACTGTTCTAGAAACTGGATACAAGTCCAATGTCTAAGCCCAATGTTAAAAGATAAACTGAGGCATATTTACCATTTTAAAAGTTTACTTGAGTGAAAAGAGATTGAATTCAGGCAGCACCAAACTGGAAGTGGTTAGGTGTGCTCCACCCACAGAAACTGCAGAGATTTTTATTTTAAAAGGGTCGAAGCAAAGTAATTATTGATCTGTGACAGTTCTATAGCCTAGTTGGTGATTTTGTGACTGGTTGTCCTTCCCGGTTTTTGTAACCAAGACATTTATAGACTTAGGTTCTGGTTTTTGTAGGCGGCCACATCAGTCTAAGGGCCACATCAGTCCACTGCAGCCACCTTAGTCTAATGGCCTCCTTGCATAGTTAACCAACTGTCTGAATTCTTCTTCTTAAGTTACTTAACTTCCTGTACCTGTTTCTGTTGCAAAGTGGATAATCAGTAGTAAATTATCTGTGGATTTGTTAGGAAAATTGGATGATTTCATACTAAAGCAGTGCATAAAACTATGTCTAGGAGACAGAACTATACCAATAAAGGTCCACCTAGTTAAAGCTATTTTATTTTAAAAATAAAAAACTTTTATTTTCTAGTAGTCATCTATGGATGTCAGAGTTAGACCATAAAGAAGGCTGAGCGCTGAAAAATTGATGCTTTTGAACTGTGGTGTTGGAGAGGAGGTCAAACCAGTCAATCCTAAAGGAAATCAGTCCTGCATATTCATTGTAAGGACTGATGCTAAAGCAGAAGCTCCAATACTTTGGCCACCTGATGCGAAGAACTCTTATTGGAAAAGATCGTGATGCTGGGAAAGATTGGAGACAGGAGAAGGGGACAACAGAGGATGAGATGGCTGGATGGATTCGCCGAGTGGATGGATATGAGCTTGAGTTGAGCAAGTTCAGGGAGTTGATGATGGACAGGGAAGCCCGGCATGCTGCAGTCCATTGGGTCGCAAAGAGTCGGACAGGGCTGAGCGACTGAACAACTGAACTGAACTGAACTGAACTGAGGACACACAAAGTGCCAGACATAGTCTTCATTATCAGTACAAAACAAAATGATCATTAGTAATTACGATAATGTTCTTAATGCATGGAACACGTCACCATTTGCCAAGAACTGTGTCAATTAGGCAGGAAGTAGAGAAGTAAGAGTTCTCTGCAGAAATTCACACACTCAGGACGATGATCCACAGGTGTCTGTCATTCAGCCGTACATGCATCCCTTACGGAGTGTACTCCTTCTCTTGTCTGTGCTCAGACACTTACCGGGAGTTTAGGCCATTGTAAAATGCGCTGATACAACCATATCTCACTTTCATTCGGATCAGTAAATGCTTTTTGTGATCCCCGAATGTCCTAAACCGTCTACCTTTGCACCGCCCTCTACTCGAAGCTCCCGCCTCTGATCCTCCGTCCCTGTCCCCACGGGAGGCGGGGCCTGCGTGCTGACGCACGGGGAGCGCGCTGACGTATTCGTGCACCCGCCTGCCGGCTTGAATCGCAGTCCCGCGCGGCGGAGAGCGATGAGGCGGGCGCCAACGGCCGGTGCCGCGGGGCGGGAGGCAGCGCGGAAACGCGGCATCTCGGGGGCGACCTAGCTGGGGCCCGGGGCGCTGCGTCTTCTGGCGGATCCGCCGCCCCTGCTCACGCTGAGCGGCAGCAGCCGCCAGGCGGTGGGCGCCCAGGAGCCGGGCGGCGACCCGGGGCCCCCAGGCGCGGTGCGGGCGTCGTGTCCGCAGCCTGCGTCCCCCGCGGCCGCGCTCGGGCCATGATCGACTCGGTGAAGCTGCGCCGCGACAGCGCGGCCGACTTCTTCTCGCACTATGAGTACCTGTGCGCGCTGCAGGACTCCGTGCCGCTGCCCGCCGTGCGCGCCTGTCTGCGGGAGGGCGTGTTGGACTTCAACGCCGACCGCCTCCGCGTGGCCGACTGGGCGCCGCTTCTGAGCACCCTCAAGAATGATAAAGATCTGCCCTTGATTTGCATCAAGAGCTTCTTCCAGCCGTGGCTTGGCGAAACAGGTTTGTAGTTCCGGCTTTCGGGGGCCCGCAGCCGCGCTGCGAGGCGGAGTTTTAGATGGTGCGATGTGGGGCCTGGGTACTGGAACGGTGCACCGTGCCCCTTGTGTGTACAGGAGATGGGGCATGCGGCCTAGGACTCCTGCCGGCTCCGCGACCCCGGCCGAGCGCCTTAAGGATCTCTGTGTTCATCTGTTAACGTGGGCTTCAGGTGTCTGTGGTGGTTGCAGGATTCACTTCTGTTAATGCACAGTTTGGAGCGTCGTTAATTGTTCGACAGATGTTACCTGGTCTATTGAATAACTTTGCCTGTACAGAACAAAGAGATTGGGAAGGTGATATATACCAGCTTCGTTTCGTTTTGATTAAGACAGCACAGAGTCGGACACGACTGAAGCAACTTAGCAGCAGCAGCAGCAGAAAAGAAAAATTAAAAAAAGTTGTATCACATAGTGGAAGGAGCACAAACGTGAAGGCAGCCTAGGGCTTGAATTCCAGAGCTTATACTGTCTGTGACCTGGGTAGGTTACTTTTCAACTGCAATCTCCACACTTGTAAAATGACATTTTTACCACTTTTTCCAGGGGTTCTTAGATTTAGGTAGGTTATGTGTGTAAAGTACCCGTGCACTTGAATGAGTTCAGTCATCTCCTGCCCTGGGTGATCTCCCCTTCTACCGGGCAGCAGGTAGATACAAGCACAGTAGTCAGTACTCTGAAAGAGTGAGTGCTGGAGTTACAGAGCATAGGATTTTTTAAATCGAATTTTTAATTTTATATTGGCATATAATTGACTTATAGTGTTATTGTAGTTTCAAGTAAACAGTAAAATGATCAGTTATACATATATATGTAATATAGGCATATATATCCATTCTTTCTCAGATTCTTTTCCCATACAGGTTATCAAGTAGAGTTTTCTGTGCTATACAGTAGATCCTGTTGATTATCTATTTTATATTATAATAGTGTGTATAGGTTAATCTCAGGCTCCTAATTTATCCTTCCCCTCCACCTTTCCCCTGTGCAAAGCACAGAATCTTGGAAGAAAAGGTTCAGGGTAGGCTTCTTGGAGGCGGTACCATCCTTTCTAAGGATATGTAGAAGCTTCTGGGGTGGCAGGAGGGAGCAGTTTGTGTCAGAGGTTGAGAAATATAAGAAAATATGGCAAAACTAAGGTATAGGAGTGGAACTCAGGGTTTGGGAAAGAGATGAGAGTTGATACTGGAAGTATCGTGGGACCATACAGAAAGGGGCTTTGTTTGTCCTGTCAGAAGATTGGATGTTTATCTTGAAGACTGTGGAAAACACGAAGAACAATGGGATGGACTTTTGATTTAGAAGTTCGCTCTGACCTCCATGTAAAAGGCAGTTAATCGGATGCAGATGAATTTAAGGGCACAAATTAAGTTATAAATGGCTGGACTGGATTTTAGAGATCAATGATTCAGATTGGGTGGGACCTAGTGACCAGTTAGAAAAAGGAGGGCAGAGAGCTTGGGTGAAAAGCCACATCTTTCTGAGAGATACACAGCACAGTAGGGAGGGAAGTGGGGTTGGGGAGAGGATGTTACTCCATCTTCAGTGCTTTAGAGCCAACTGGTAAACAGGTCTGGGCCCAAGGTATAGATCTGGCTTTTGGGAAGGACAGGTGTTTGAAGGCATGAGGTTACATACAAAGAAGATCCAATGAGTTCTGAGATGTTTTTTAAGTGGACACACCTGAGAATGTTTATGAATGAGAGAAAGTAGCTGGCAGAGGAAATGT
Source organism: Moschus berezovskii (assembly GCF_049115385.1). Classification (NCBI taxonomy): domain Eukaryota; kingdom Metazoa; phylum Chordata; class Mammalia; order Artiodactyla; family Moschidae; genus Moschus; species Moschus berezovskii. Next base: position 61,404,577 of record NC_142466.1, read on the forward strand.
GTGTAGATCTAGGAGAGGAAATGATTTGTTTTTAAAAACCTGAATGCTTATCATGTACCTGTCCCTTTTCTAGGATCTGTGGTTCACACCATCTGTTAACTCTTCTCCAAGGACAGCTCAGCTCATCCCCTGGTGAAAAGAAGTCAGATTATTCTCTGCATCCCATTTAGGTTTAGGAACTGTTCCTTGCTTCTGAAGGCACTTACTTAACCAGAGTGATAACTTAGAAATCAAAAGAAATTACAGCTGAAAGGGACCGTAAAGGCCACTGTACTTAATTTTTCCTAAATTTTGCATTGAATATAAGAAAAATATATGGCAGAAAGCATTCTCTTCATAGTTCCTTCACTGAACTTTCTTTATGTCTTGCATCCAGTGGGTCTAGCTTGCAGATTTTGGCTTCTTCCTAAATTTGCTTCTTCATCCAAATTATTACATTTTGCCTGGACTATTGCAGAAGCACTTAGGTGGTTTTGCTACCCTTGGGCTTAGTTCCTCTAAGTCCATCTACTTACTCAGCTTGAGTGATGTTCTAAAATAAAGATATGTTTAAAACAATGCTTGCAATAGCTTTCCCATACAGGATTATTGCATGTTAGTTGCACAGCTTGTGTTTTGCACAGAGGGATGAAATCTGAACTGTGCTCTGCCAAGCCTCATGGGGCTCTTTGGCCCTGAGGAAGGGTTCTTTTTCTAATCATTCCCTGTACCTAATTGGTCCTTCAGCAGTGGGGCTCCTTTTTCTAATCAGCGGCGGCACCCTTATTGAGCCAGAGGTAGCCCCAGCCCTCATGACCTATGTGATAAAAGCCATACTCTCTCCCAGACTTGCTTCAGCCAACATCTCTATTATTTTTATTTTTTTTAATATTCAAATGTTTAGAGCAGTTTTATTTTCAGTAGCCCCAAAGTGGAAACAACTTAAGTGCCCATCAGTAGGTTTATTGATAAATTGTAGCACTTCCTCACAACAAAATCCATTCCGTTCTGTCGCTCAGTCGTTCTGACTCTATGCGACCCCGTGGACTGTAGCCTACCAGGCTTCTCCGTCCATGGGATTCTCCAGGTAAGAATACTGGAGTGGGTTACCGTTTCCTTCTCCAGGGGATCTTCCCGACCCAGGGATTGAACCCGGGTCTCTCGCATTGGAGGCAGATGCTTTAACCTCTGAGCCACCAGGGAAGCCCTACAAAATACCACCCAGCAATTAAAAGGAGTGAGCTATCCACAACAGCCTGAATAATTGTTGTTCAGTCGCTCAGTCATGTCCTACTCTTTACGAACCCATGGACTGAAGCTTGCCAGGCTTCCCTGTCCTTCGTTATCTCCTGGAGTTTGCCCAAACTCCTGTCCATTGAGTCAGTGATGCCATCCAACCATCTCATCCTCTGTCATCCCTTTCTCCTGCCTTCAGTCTTTCCCAGCATCAGGGTCTTTTCCGTCGGCTCTTCACATCCGATGGCCAAAGTATTGGAGCTTCAGCATCAGTCCTTCCAATGAATATTCGGGACTGATTTTCTTTAGGATGGATTGTTTGGATCACCTTGCAGTCCAAGGGACTCTCAAGAGTCTTCTCCAACACCACAGTTCAAAAGCATTAATTCTTTGGCACTCAGCTTTCTTTATGGTCCAACTCTCACATTCATACCTGAATACTGGAAAAACCATAGCTTTGACTAGACAGACCTTTGTCAGCAGAGTAATGTCTCTTCTTTTTAATACGCTATCTAGGTTTGTCATAGTTTTTCTTCCAAGGAGCATGCATGGCTGTAGTCATCATCCTAAGTGATTTTGGAGCCCAAGAAAATAAAGTCTGTTGCTGTTTCCATTGTTTCCCTATTTATTTGCCATGAACTGATGGGCCCTGATGCCATTGAGTTTTAAGCCAGCATTTTCACTCTCCTCTTTCACCTTCATCAAGAGACTCTTTAATTCCTCCTTGCTTTCTGTAATAAAGGTGGTGTCATCTGTATATCTGAGGTTATTGATATTTCTCCCGGCAGTCTTGATTCCAGCTTGAGCTTCATCCATCCCGGCATTTAACATGATGTAGTCTGAATAAGTTAAATAAGCATGGTGACAATATACAACCTTGATGTATGCCTTTCCAAATTTTAAACCAGTTCATTGTTCCATGTCCGGTTCTAACCGTTGCTTCTTGACCTGCGTACAGGTTTCTCAGAATAATTACTCTGAGTGAAAAAAGACAGACTGTAAAAAAAAAAAAAGATGACATACTGTATAGTTTCATCTATAAAACTCCAGAAAATAAACTAATCTTTAGTGGCAGAAAGCAGCTCAGTGGTGGCCTGAGACTGGAGTGGAGTGACAGCATCTCTAATTTGTTTCTCCTCCCACTTGCACCCCTGGCCCTTTTTCATCCCCACCTGCAGTATTTACAGTGCCCAGCAGGTGTCAGGTTAGAATGTCTTCACAAGGGTGCTCTCTTTGCAGTTAATCCACCTCCCTGTCCAGCTCTTAAGTAGTGTCATCTTTCTAGGTTCAGCTTCAGGGTGATCATGAAGCCGTCACTTAGATATAACTTTTTGCTTCCATAGGAACCTCTGTACATATAGATTATGTTTCTTTATCTCATGAGGTTAAAGTTTTGAGTTTACAAAAGTCCATCCTTAAAGAGGGTTTAAAGGGCAGGAGTCATTTCTAATCCTTACCCCAGAGTGGATGCTTTTTAATGATGATAAAATGTATGGTTGAAGTCACTCATTTTACAATAATTTTGCTTTAGCTTCTGACAGAAATAAAGTTTACAGAAGTCGTGTTCCTGCGATAAGAAATAAAGATGTGACCTTCCAGTTGTGTAAAGCTCTTAAATGCTGTTTAAGTGCATCAGGTGCGCTAAGGAATCTGGAGCTAAATGGGCTAGTTCTGAGAGAGAGAGACTTAACGATGTTAACAAAGGTAAGCCTTCAGTGAGTCCTGCCAACATTTGGTAGTTGCTTTGGGGGGAAACTAAGCCAATAACGTTTTGAACTTTTTTTCCTCATTAAAGGGATTGAATAAATCGGCCAGTTTGGTGCACCTGTCTCTTGCGAATTGTCCGATTGGAGATGGAGGTTTAGAAAGTGAGTGTCAGCCTTAAGTCTTCTTCCCATCAGACTGGTCTTGTGATTCACTGCACACCATGTTGATTCCTGTCTACCTTTTCTTGGTGCTGTCCCCACCTGGATTGTTTCCCGTACCTGCTCATACGTTGGTCCGTTCTTATTTGTACCATGGAAGTCTGTCATGCTGGATACTCTGAGCACTAATTTTACTTCAGTTAGCGTTAAGCCCCAAACCACACATTTTGTTTTTTCTGTTTGTTTATATTTTTGTGGTTTCTCTTTTAAGAAATATTATGGGAAGGGAAATAGCAAGATGTCAAGAGCAAAAAAAATCTGTATCTTTAAATGGTTAAAACATCCATCTGCAGTAATAATTATAATGCACTGTGGAATGTGTTAAAGTAGGCGATATATTCAAAGTACTGTAAGAGCATTTAAAAGGCGAGCAAACTCAGTAGTGTTGGAAGGGGTGTATCATGGTAGTAATCACAAAGAAGGTGACTACTGGGGTCCTGAAGCATTCGTGTGTGTTCACTGTGCCCAGTATTGGCCTGGAGGGCTAAGGTGGGCTGCATTTCAATTTCAGGGAACAGAGTTTGAGATCGTCTATCTTATATTACTGTGTTATATTGTATAGTACCTAATTTTTCATGGTACCTAAGATTCTGAGTTTATAGTTGACATTTAAATTGTTGATTGAAAATTGGGATATATAATTGGAAATAAAAGTAAGAAGAGCCTTATGCTTTTTAAGTTTTTTTTCCCCTTGTGTCTTAAAAGGTATATAATACTTAACTGAGTGGTTAGGAATAAAGTTTGCAGGATTCAGTGTATTCAGTTTTAGTATCCAAGTAGAATTAAACTATTGCTATAAACTGGAACACTGCAGCACTTCATTACTGACTTATTTTAGAATGCACGGATCAGTCAGTTTCCTGAGTCTTTCCAGAATCTTTCCTGGGGAAGATTGGCAACAGTGATTTTGAGAATCTAGCTATAGACCTCCAGTTGACTCAAGAAAAGCAAATAAGTCAAGTTTGACCAAATATAGGCTCTTCATCTTATTGTGTGTGTGGTTTTCTTTTGTTTTTTTTTTTTTTCCTTTTAGTTGTTTGTCAAGGTATAAAGAACTCTGTCACTCTTAAGACAGTAAACTTCACGGGGTGTAATCTGACATGGCAGGGAGCAGATCACATGGCCAAGATCTTAAAGGTGATTTTATGTTTAAACTTTCATGAAAACATACGTGATTGAAGCACATTAATTTTTTGATACAAATGGCAGTGATTTTGTCTTTTGATACATGTGAGTGCAGCTTTAGTTTTGTTGAAAGAATATGACCAGTTTTCAGTTTGAGATTCTTCTATTTAGTAAAGATAGTCCACTTAATCTTAGAAATAAGACATTTAATATATACTACATAATAATATTTAAATACTTCTATGTCTTTTTAGTTATTGAAAACATTTATTGTAATACTGTGAAGAAACTGTGTCATTATAGTCTTTAAGACTTAAATGAAGTGCTTAATAGCTGCTATAGTCTATAAACTAATAAAAATTACTACTTCAGAGCTCTCTAAATATAGTTTTAAAAATACTGCCTTAACAACTTTATAGTGCTTATATTTGCTGTGTTTAGGCCTAAAATTATTTAATAATTTGACGTGAAGCCTTTTTAATACTTTGATGGTACAGATCAAGGATAGGTAAACTATGGCTGGGGGACCAAATCCAGCCTGTCCCCTGATTTTGTAAAGAAAGCTTTTTGGAACATAGCCACACCCATTGTTTGCATGATAACTAAGGCTACTTTCACCCTACACCCATGGTGATAAGTAGTTGCCACAGAAACTGTATGGCCCACAAAGCTGAAAACTTTTTAATTTAAATTTTAAAAATTTAAAAATGCTTTGGACCTAAATAGGGCAAATCCACTGATCCCTGGGATAGAAAATGGTGGCGAGCTTGTGTGCTGAAGCCAAATGTCCTAGATTCAGATTTCATCTCTCGCAGTTTCCTTGCAAATTGCTTAACCTCTTGTGCTTTGTTATGAGGTTTAAATGAACTCATTTTGATAAATTAGTGCCTGGCACATAATAAGCACTGTGTAAGTGTGCTGTTATTTCTGCTTGTAGCTTTTATAAGTTATTGTTAATAGAAAAATGACAGTAATGATTTTTCTTTTAGAGTGTCAGAGGAATTTTGAGTCTTGTTCAAGAATGTAATAAGATTTTTTCCTTTAAAGTCAATGTTCCTTGTTAACAAAATTTATTTTATGAATATAAAGAATTAAATGTCTTTAAGATAATGCTAGTGGTTAAATGTCAAACTCTCGGCACATCAAGGCACATCAAACTGACTTTGCATAGTCCAGGCCTTTAAAGTTGGTGTGTATACCTGAAGTAATATGTGAGATCCATTTTGTAAATATAGTTTTTAAAGTAATACTTTAGAAGTTAGAAGAAGATATTAGAACCATTTACTTTTGTATCATTTAAAAAATATCTGTGTCATTTACAGTGTACACAAACTATATGTATAGAACTTCATGTATATAACTTGTTAATAAATAAGATGCATATTAAAATTTTTTCTTAGAGGGTGCCCAGTCAAGTGTTTGGAGACCACTGGAGGATAGAATGATAAAATTTAGAGCCTCAGCAATGACAGAATTTAAAACTAATTCCCTGGGTTGGCAGATAAGGGAAATAAAATTCATAGACTGTAACTGAATTGTCAAACTTTATACAGCTCATCAGAAACAGTCATCCAGTGGCTAGAGTCTGATCACTGACAGACTTGAATCTGGGTCACTAAAGCAAAATTGACTGTTTAATTTCTCCTGTCATATATGCTTGGCATGTACATGTGTGTAAATCTCTGACATTCATTCAAGTGACTTACTTTCATCCCATTCAATCTGTGAAGTATCAGACCATCAGAAGGCATGAAGAAACCTGGGCTGAGAGTCTTCGTTACAGGAGACCTGATCTTGACTGCATGGCTGGTTTGAGGCGCATCACTCTGAACTGCAACACGCTCATTGGTGACCTTGGTGCAAGTGGTTTTGCAGAATCTCTTAGTGAGGATTTATGGCTTAGAGGTAAATTCTAAAATTGAATATATTGAATTTTTCATAACTAGATGTGCTCTGCTTTTGGTATGATACTGTTACCATAGGATTTTTATTTTTTTAATTTCATTTTTTTCAATAGCTTTTACTTTTAAACTTTCTCTGAGTTGCATATATTCTTTATGGAAAATACAGAGTAACAGGAGAGCAATTGCCTGTAATCTTAATGCCCAGACATAATCACCATTCATTTTGGTGTATATACGTTCAGTCTTTTTTTTTTTCTTTCTATAAATGTATTTATATACTTAGGGATTGCAAAAATAGAATGCAGTATACTTGATATTTCATATTCCTACTTTTTTTTACTTAATGATGTATCATGTAGTATTCCATCATATTGATGTCCTGTAGTTTAATCAATTCTTTGCAATTAGATTTAGACAGTTTGCTTTTCCCTATCAGAAGCAATGTGAATGCATTGTATATACATCTCTGTGTCCATCAGGATTACTTCTGTAGAGTAAGTTACTAAAAGTGGAATGACTAAGTGTGAGGTATTTTTAAAACATTGGGTACACATTGCCAAACTGCCATTCAGAAATGTTGTGCCAATTTGTAGCCTAACCCTCACAAACACTGGCTTACAGCACTTTTAAAAACTGTAAAACTACAAAAATTAAGACCTCTCCCTTTTTTATGTGACTTTTTTCAGTTAATAAAGTATGAGCATCGTAACAAGTCAATAATTTACATCTATAGCATCATTTTTAGTGACTGTTCAGTGTTCCCTTATATAAATATGCCACAGTACACTTAGCTTATTCATTCTTGTATATAAGCTGTGTCCCATTTTTCCGTTACAGTTCTCATACACATCCTGGCTTATATCTCTGATTATTTCTTTTGGTTAAATTCTTAGAGAGTTGATGAATCAAAAGGGCGTACTGATTTTGAAAGCTTTTATTACGTGATGACCTAATCTGATAGGCGAATAATCACATTTTATTTTAGTTTGTATTCATTTGATTTACTGGTGAGATTTAGGGACTGTTTGTATTAATTTGGCTAGTTGGTTAATTATACCCTGTGTCCATTTGTCTGTTGTGAGAGTTTGTAAGGATTGCATCATATCCCGTCAGATCCACATGTCTGACTTGCTATTTCTGTGTGTCATGGGGTTTTGAAAGACTCCAGTTATTTTAATGTAATAGTATATATGCTGTGATCAGTTGCTCAGGCGTGTCTGACTCTTTGTGAACCCATGGACTGTAGCCCCTCAAGCTCCTCTGTCCATGGGATTTTCCTGGTAAGAGTACTGAAGTGGGTTGAATTTCCTCCTCTAGGGGAACTTCCCAACCCAGGGATATACAGCACTTTAGAAAAAGACTGATGATAGTTTCATTTAGTATTTTTTAATACCTATGCTTTTGTACTGATAATACTTTTGGTTTAAATGAATAGGTTGTTCAGCCCTAGAACTATTAGAATTCATGATAATTTGTCCTGGATTTTGTCTGACCTTTTATGGAAAGTGTTGTTGACCAACATTCTTTCATCATAGATGTTTAGCGTGTATTTTCTATTCACACATTCTTTGAATTTGTTATTATTTGTATCCTCTTAGACTTCTTTGTCTTTTTTATTCTAAAGCAGTTATTATACATTTTCTGCTTTGTTCTCCTGTTTTAACCAGTTTCAAGAGTGATTTGGAACTCAAGATCATGATCAAAAGAATACAGTGCAGTTTCTGAGCTTCACCAGTTTTTGCTTGTGAGATTTACAGTGCCACTACTGCCCTTACTGGCCTCCCCTGATAGCTCAGTTGGTAAAGAATTCACCTGCAATGCAGGAGACCCTGGTTTAATTCCTGGGTCGGGAAGACCTGCTGGAGAAGGGATAGGCTACCCACTCAAGTATTCTTGGGCTTCCCTTGTGCTCAGCTGGTAAAGAATCCGCCTGCAATGTGGGAGACCTGGGTTCAATCCCTGGGTTGGGAAGATCCCCTGGAGAAGGGAAAGGCTACCAACTCCAGGATGCTGGCCTGGAGAATTCCATGGACTTATAGTCCATAGGGTCGCAAAGAGTCAGACATGACTGAGCAACTTTCACTTCCACTACCCTTGCTTATTATGAACTGAGATTCATTTTGTTTTGTTTTGTGCTCATAGGTTATATGCAATTTATTCTTCAGTTCTGTAATTGTAAAATATGCTGGATGATTTATTGGTACTAAATGCAGGGTAATCATTGTACATCCAAGAAGAGGTTTTTAAACTGGATTTTGCATTATGTGTGTGCATATATTTTTATGTTTTTTTCAGTACCCAAAATTACAAACCTGCTATGACTGATTTTATGCAGGACTTTTCCACATGTGAGAAAATGAGAATTGTCTCTATGTTTAATCTGTATAGAGTTAGCAAGTGACCTTTTTGCCTTTCATCAAAAGCACTTGACCTGCAGCAGTGTGGCCTCACCAATGAAGGAGCAAATGCTTTACTAAAAGCCCTTGAAACCAATAGAACTCTGGTCGTTCTGGATATAAGAAAAAATCCACTTGTTGGTATGTGGTCACTTTTTTTTAATTGATTAAAAAATAGCAAAACAAAAGCACTTTTTAATGTATTGACAATTTTAAAAACCTAACATGTTTAACTACGCAGTTGACCCTTGAACAACTTGGGGTTACTGGTGCTGACCCCCACACAGTTGAAAATCTGGGTATAACTTTATAGTCAGTGGTTCTGCCTCTGGATTCAACCAACCTTGGATTGAGTAGAACAGTAGTATATATTTACTGAAAAAAATCTGTGTAACTGGACCCACAAAGTTCAGACTTGTGTTGTTCAAGGTCAGCTGCACTTTCCTAATGTTGCATTTCCTTTAAGTTTTTAGCAGATAATTTACTAATTAAAGTGAATTATACTTGTAAATCATTCTTGCCTCTACTCTGAAGATGAACCTAGATAATCTTGCTTCTGCCAAGTGCCTTATTTCCTTCTTGTGCAATTCTTGGAATGAGTGATTTATTCCTTTGTCAGTTTAACAAGTAAAATTTTTTAATACCTTTTGTGTACCAGATATGGGTTTCGGCACTAAACTAGAGATAAAGCACTGAACCAGACAGACAAAGTCTTGCCCTCGTGGAGCTTACATTCTACTGAAGGAGTTCAGGTAGAAATGAGTAAACAGATGAGGAATATAGTTTTAGATAGTAGGAAGTAAAAATATATCTTAATGAAAAGGGAGTGAGGGGGGCAGGTAGGCCTACATTGGATATGCTTTCTAGGGGACAACTTTACCAGAGAAGTGTTTGAGTGGAGACCTGAGTGAAGAGAGGAGCAAGCCATGGAAGATCTGGGGATAGCACATTCCAGGACAAGGGGCCAATGAAGATGCAAGCATGTAGGTGGGTGGAACATTTAAGGAAAAGCAAGGAGGCCAACATAGCCAGAGCACTGAGTGACGAACAGTGTGGTCTGCCATGAGGTCAGGGAGCTAGCCAGGGCCTGATCTTGTAAAGTCATGAAGGCCAGAGTAAAGACATGGATTATTCTAAATGAGTAGAGGGTTTTGAATTGGAAAAAGGCATGATCTAAATAATGTCTCAATAAGATGATCCTGGCATAGCAAATAGACTTGGGGGGCTGGGGCAAAGAAGAGAAATAGGGAGACCAGTTAGGAGACTGTCTCAGTGATCCAAATGAGAGATGTTTATGGCTTAACTTAGCTTGGAAGTGTGGAGCAAGTGAAAAGCGATTGAATTCACTGCCACTTTAGATGCGAAATATTTAAATTTGACCTTTGCTGCTCCAAATAGTAGCCACTGGGGTCAGTCTGCAAGATGGTGTCTTACGTTTTTGAGGAAGAAATTAGAATATACAAAGGGAGAAATAGGTATATATTATATAATGTAGATTTCATATTATGGGAAAAGCAGTAATTAGTTGGCTTTTGTTTTTAAATGGAAATAGCCGCTCATTAGGAAATAAATACTCTCATTTCAATTTATTTTACTTTAGATCATTCTGTGATGAAAGCCGTTATCAAAAAAGTTCTCCAGAATGGAAGAAGTGCCAAGTCAGAGGTATAACATGTTTTAGTTTTCTAGGAAGAGTTTCACTTTAATGTCTTTCTTTCTTAAAAAAAAAAAATTATAAGGATACTTTCTGCCATCTTAAACTAAGTTTTTAGTCAAATCAAATGGTTTTTCTGTTTTTGAAAATATTGTGTAATTCTTTAATTCAGGTTCCCAGAAATGCTATCAGAAACCTTTTATTTTAATTTCCAATGAAGATCAAACCTTCATAAATTACCTGTAACTTAAATGGCATATTTATTTTTTCTTTCTCAGTACCAGTGGATAACTTCTCCATCAGTGAAGGAACCATCCAAAGCTGCTAGACAGAAAAAGAGAACCATAATTTTGGGAAGCAGTCGAAAAGGAAAAGCTACTATTAGAATTGGTAACTTCTTTTTAATGCTACTAGAACTTATAGCCCTTATGTTTTCCAATGTGCTGAAATTAAAACAGCCAGTATTAACCACATAAATATTATTAGTAGGACTATAATTGCCTTGATATGTATTATGAGAATTTATAGAATATAGAAATTATAAATTAATTTAAAGGGATGTTAATATTAACCAGCTTCTGTGTTTACATTTCATAAAAAGTTTGTTATTTTGACACTATTTCCTGGTTGATGATTACTTCTAGTATTTTGCAATTGAAATTTGTGAAAAATTGGAAATAACCTGAAATAAACTATTATAAACATCTTCAGAAATACAACTTCTTTTTTTTTCCTACTAAAAAATGTATGATTTTGATTTCCCATTAATCAGCTTGCTTTAAATATAAGTTGTCTAGAGTGTACCTTAAATCAAAAATAGCCTATGATTTGTCTGCCAACTGTTACTTTAAGATAGTGATAGTTTAGTAATCAATCAAACGATATATAAAAAGAAATTAAGATTTTTATGTAACACTAATTATATACTATTATTAAAAGTTTATATCATGTGTAAAGGGTTCTTAAAATAGCTAATTTGACTTGCTATAATATTAGAAATAGAAATATAGGTAAATAAAACATGTATATATAAAACATCTTAGAAATTCTGTAATATTAGTATGTGGTGGTATAGAATAGGGCATCATGGAATGAGAATAAAGCACATTTTTTAAAATTTGGCATGATTAAACAAAGTGGAAATGTAGCTGACGTTTACAAGCTCAGTGAGCTATTTTAAGAGTAATTTTATTTTATTTCTTGGGCTTTTTTTTTTCTTTTGTATTTGCTTCAGTTATTTGGAGACATAGAGGTAAGCCAAATCAATGTCTGACTATATAGGTAAATCCAGGTGAGTATAGGAGTTAAATAACTGTGTGAATTGTGTCACATCTACAGTGTAATTATGTATGCCTTAAAAAGATGGGAACTTTTATCGGAAATGTTTTTATCTCCTAATGAGACAAATGTAATTTAAAAAATTTTAATTACAAATATATTTGCATTACTTTCTGCAAGTAAAGGTGTACACATACAAACTATGTGCATATAGACTTTTTTTAAATGTAATTAAGTTAAAAAACAAAATAGCACAAAATGAACTGAGCCCTTTATTTTAAGGCATGTAAATTTATCCAAAGAAATCACACAGGATCATGTGGTTATCAGTAAGCTATACTATATGAAACATTTGTCCTGTATCACCACATACACTCTATTTTACACGCCATCCTAATGCTGCTAAAGTACAGTAGCTTTGAAGAATAAATACAATCATTTTAACCTATGATGTTTGTTTTCAGTAATGTTCAAATTAAACATTTAAATGTGAATTTTAATATATGGTTTGTTCTAAAGAAATTATTAGCTTGTAAGTCTCATTTTTGCTACCAAAAGTATTTCTTATAAATATTTCTTATAAAACTACTTGACCCTTTAGTACTGAAATGTAGGGTGAGTCTCCACGTTTCACTCTTTCATCCAGTGGGTTTCACTTTTTTTGTGTATTTTTTTTGTGTTTTCTATATGAAATCAAATGAACAATGAAGGTCAACAGACTTATAGGAGGGTAACATTGACTTATCTACCACCTGGCAACTTGTATACAGTCATAACTTTTATTTGTTTTTACATAGAAAAATCTTAAAATGAAATTTTGGTCTAATCCCAAAGATTCTGTTTGGCAGAAGTCATGGGTGTATTTATGTTTCTCTATTCTTGGGATTCAGAAATGCCAAAGGTGTTCTAAGATTCAGATTGAGTGTCTCTGCATGATACATAAAATGTATCATTCTTTGGGATTTTTTAAAAATTTATTTTTGCATGTTCTGCATACCTCAGAACTTTTGTTTTAGTTAAAATAACTTGTTACTGTAGTGGACTTACATTTTTAAAAATTGCTGGCCTATGTAAAACATTTTTACAAAACGATTCTGTTTTTAATGGCCTTGACATCATCGTGAAGTGCTTGTTTTATTCCTTTCAGTGTGTACGCATGTGATAGTTGCTCTGTAGGTTTTTAGTGCATTTGATTCTCTCTTCTCATGATTTCTCAAACATAGGATTGGCCACAAAGAAACCTGTAAGTAATGGAAAGAAACACTCCACTGGTAAAGATTCTTATGCTCCTGAACCTCTGCCGCCTGGTGTGTCTGGTTTCCTGCCATGGCGTACTGCAGAACGTGCAAAAAGGAACAGGTAGAGTGTTTTCATTTTCTGTCTTTCAGTCATTTAGAATTCTTTATTTTGGAGCTTCTATTCTGTGGGAGGTCTCTGGTGGTTTCTATAGAGGAAGAAAGGTAACTCACACATGGCTTGTGCCTAATGAGTCCTCTAAGAAAAAAAAAAATAATTGGGAGTTTGAAGTTGTTTCTCAAGTGTCACAACAGAGGTAACTCCGTGGGAATCATGAAGAGACTAATATTCTCTCCAGTCATGCAGATGAGAAAAGTTTCAGTAAAGGCAGATGTAGTTGAGCCAAGCCCTATAGCACAGAAGTAGAAATTTGGATCTGTAGCAATGGGAAAAAAGACATTTTAGGCATGGGAATAGTGGATTGAAAGTGAAAGTGAAGTCGCTCAGTTGTGTCTGACTCTTTGCGACCCCATGGACTGTAGCCTACCAGGCTCCTCCATCCGTGGGATTTTCCAGGCAAGAATACTGGAGTGGTTTGCCATTGCCTTCTCCAGGAGATCTTCCCCACCCAGGGATTGAACCCGGGTCTCCAGCATTGCAGGCAGATGCTTTACCATAGACCTCATCTAAATCAACCAGCTTAATTCAGTAAATCAGATTTAGTTTGTCAAACTAGACTTTCACTAGCTTTAGCTAATTACTTATCCAGGGGATAAGTTCATACTAATTTTGTCATAGAGCTGTGAGTAAAATTTTTCAACTATAGCTCTAAGCTTGCTAGATGAAATAAATTGCTCTAGGTTATTTTCAAGTGACTTATTTGGTGATATTCATGAAATTAGAATGGTGCTAGTGGTAAAGAATCCACCTGGCAATGCAGGATACGCAGGAAACGTGGGTTTGGTCCCTGGGTTGGGAAGATCCCCTGGAGGAGGAAATAGTGCAACCCACTGCAGTATTCTTGCCTGAAAAAGCCCATGGATAACGGAGCTTGGTGGGCTAGAGTCCATAGGATCACAGTGAGTCAGACACAACTGAGCATCTGAGCACATTGATGAAATTCGGTGTTAACAATTGCTTAAGAAAACAAAGAGAATTGATTTTAAATAGTACCTGAAGTAATTACTGTGTAAAGTACATGTTCAATTGCTCACATTTAGTTGATATTTATAATCCCCATTGGACAACTGACTACCTTTTTGCAAATGGTAATATAGATTCTTAAAGCATAAACTATAATATTGAATTTCCAGTCTTTGAAGTGACTTAGCAGCAGCAGCAGCAGCAGTTAAGTTTAAGAGCTTTGTGTTTTCATATCTTCTTCTTGAGACACTTATTAATCTCAGGTCAATCCTCATCACAAGGAGTTGTAAATTAGAGAACGATTCATACCACCATGTAAGAAGGTAGACTGAAATCTCAACCACCTTGAACGTAGGAACCAAAGGTGCCTCTCAGCAGTTCAGAGAGTTTTCACAAAGCGGGTCTGCTAAATTCTGTTCACTTTTTTTCATAGCAGAGCCTTCCAGGTCCTTGTTTTGAGCTGACTTATTTTTATATACAATTCTATGTGGATATTGTACATGATACTAAGAACTTATATTAAATGCGTTTAACTGGTGATGTGTGTACATCAAGATATGACTTTGTTTTGTTAATATCTTTTTAGGGGTTTTCCATTAATCAAAGCTCGTGATGTGTGTAATCAGTTGCAGGTATGTGGTTATTATATTTATTGTATACAGGGTGTTGAACTGGAAAGGGTGGAAGATCATACTCTTTGCTTTTTAAACTGAACAGAGCCTTACAAAAAAAAAAATCCCTCTCTGAAATAAATCCATTTAAAACCTGTCTTGTTCTCCCATTGCCTCTGTGTAGTTGTATGGATGTGGCACACTGGGAGTCTTGTGGTTATCTCTCTAAACAAGGAAGTGTGTTCTCCAGTCCACAAGTCAGCGGTTACCCAGTAAAATGAACTTGATTGCCATTTCTAACCTCTTATGTGGAGCTGTCATACCCAAGAGTGTTCATGTGTTTTCAGAAAATATTGTTTGGGGCTGTCTGTAGAAGTTCCTGATTTTCAAGCCAATATGAAGCAACACGTCCCAAACCTCTGCTCTCTGAGTGTCCCTGCTTCCTCACCAAGGCTGCGCGCTCTTCTTCTTTTACAGCCTCATGGCCTTGGAGCAAGCTAATCCTGCCAGTGGTCTTAGGAGACTGTGTAGTTGCTCTGCTGAGATTAAAAGAAGAGCACCTTGGCTGTCAGTCCTGCACTTGGATGCCTGGTGGAGGGGTGCATGCTTCATTCTACCATTGGGAGTTTCCTCTCCTGCAGGGCTTGTCAGAATGATATCCTAGTGACTTGTCTTCTGCACAGTTATAGAAAACTAACAAATGTCCTTTTGACCTATAGACTTTTATGGGGTTGTGACCCGGTCACTTTTTAAATGGAAGTGTCTTACTGAACAACATTCCAGTGGCAGTGAAGCTCAGTAGGAGAACTGAATTATAATTACACTAGTTTTGGCTTAAGGATGATGAGAAAATAAAATTTTTGATAGGTCAGTTTTAATTATATATGTATATGTGACTAATTTTTTTAAATTGTTTATTATTCACAGTTTGGATATGCTGACTTTCTAATTATTCTTCTGATTCTTTACCAGTCCCCTTACTGATGAATTGCCCTCCTAAAAACTACATTTTCTTCCAGACTATTTGTGTCTGATGGTGAAGAATAAATTTCTGGTTTGAGGTATAAAGGTGATCTGAGAAAAAATGTTTACCCTGGCTCCTTACTTGTCTTCTTTGAAAGAAACTTAATAAAATAATACGGACAATTCCAAATACTAATCCTAACCATGTACACCAGAGGTCTGTACAATAACATAGCAAAAACAAGTTACTGTAATTTTACTTTGTCATTGCTTGTTTTAGACTAAGGAGCAGTGGGAGACATTGACAAATAATGACTTGATACCTCAGATCGCTCGTGTTAAATGCCCTTTAATATTTGGATATTTGGTATCTTGTTCATGTTATCTTTTATACAATTTTGTCTTCTTTTTTTAAAGCAATCAGATTTTCCTGTGACTGTGACTGTAGAGAGTCCTTCCTCCTCAGAAATCGAAGAGGTCGATGATTCCTCAGAAAGTGTTCAGGAAGAGCCAGAGAAAATCAATTTGAAACAGGAAGCGTTGCAGGTATAAAGTTATCACTTTAAAGATACAGAGAAAATTATTTTTCAAACAGATTAGTTGCATCTGACTGCAATACTTGACAACTTGTGTGGGATCTTTCTGTTTTCCCCTCCTGTCTGCGTTGTATCCCTTTGAACTTAGCTTGCTGCTGCTGCTGCTGATAAGTCACTTCAGTCGTGTCCGACTCTGTGTGACCCCATAGACGGAAGCCCACCAGGCTCCCCCGTCCCTGGGATTCTCCAGGCAAGAACACTGGAGTGGGTTGCCATTTCCTTCTCCAATGTGTGAAAGTGGAAAGTGAAAAGTGAAAGTGAAGTCGCTCAGTCGTGTCCGACCCTTAGCGACCCCATGGACTGCAGCCTACCAGGCTCCTCCATCCGTGGGATTTTCTAGGCAATAGTACTGGAGTGGCTTGCCATTGCCTTCTCCGTGAACTTAGCTTAGACCAAGGTAAATGGTGGACATTTGAACTCTAAGCAGACAATCAAAACATGTCACTAGTTACATATTTGCCTTTCTTTAGAACCTTAATATTAGATATAGGGAGAATCTTTAAGATAAACTTGAAGAAATTGAGTTCTGAATGAATATAGTCAGCTGATTCAGTGCCCTTATTTTACAGATGAGAAAATTGACAATTCTTTTTATAGGAGGGGTGTATGACCTCATTTTTAATGAAAAGTTGAAAAAATATTTCAATATTGATATTCTCCTTTCCTAAATATAAAACAGCAAGAAGCTCCATTATATTGCCAAATAAACCTGACATCTAATGTCATTCCATACTTCTGTTTGTATGGACAGAAAAGAAAAATTGATCTTCATAAGAAATTTTTACTCTTCAAAATAATATATTAATTTTATTTCAACTTAAATGCAGAGCTGATAATTTGTAGTAAATAAGGGAAACGCAATTTGAGGGAACCTTGTTATTGTGCTACAAAGTCTGTGTTTAATTTTTTTAATTAGTATGATTTTCTTTTAGTATGAAATCTTGATAAATTTTGAACTAGCCCATTATTAAAGGACAACGGAAATTACTGTTTGATTTTTAAAAGAAAAAGTTAGGTTTTAATTTTTTAGTTAAAATTAGTGATAATGTAGAGAAATTTTATTATGAAATATTACAGTAGGAGGAATCTGTAGTTCACGTAGAAGTACCCCCTTTTCTTCTTATAAATGAGACCTACAATTTGTAGCACATAAGTGGTTTACTAGTAAGTTGTAGAGTAAGACAGGACCCTAGGGCATCTAACCCACATTCAGTGTCATTTTAGATGTGTTGTATTCATTTCCTTCACCAGTAGGTCGGGATATTGTATTGATATTTCTAAGAGCAGTTGTAGACACTGGGGAAGACCAAGAAGTTTTGTAAACTGTGACTACAGAATAGATTCAGGATGCTGTGAGAACCCTTTCAGCTCTTCTTCGTTTTAACAAGACACTAAAATGATGGTATCCAAGTGTTTAAATATATAAAACCACCACAATCAAGAGATTTCAGAATATCTTTGAAAGACAGGAGATAAGTGGAAGAGTGTGAAACTGAAGCAGTAGAACAAGGGGAACCATCATCTACAATATGCCCAGGGACCACCTGCAGCTGAGGGGGAATCTGATGCCCCTGCAGAAATAGCTCCATACTCAGATGTGTGTGTGGGAGACAGAGTGAAGTTAGCTAAGCAGGTGAGTGAAATAGGGGGAGCTCATCGAGTTTGTGCTTGAAAGAGTTGACTCCCAGCCCCACCCTCACTCTCCTGAAATGAGATAATTTCATTTTGAAAAAATTAAACTGGAGACAACTAGGGCAGCTATTGTGAGTTTTTACACCCTAGAAAAGAGTACCTGGGGTATCCTATTACAGTTACTACTCACTTTTTCCTGCATTAGAAAAGCCAGTCAGTCACTGACTTCCAGGGAGCTTTTTGCTCTCATTCTTAAATAGAAAATAACTATCATACACCTGGTAGTTGAGTAAAGCTTACAACAAGAGAGGTGGGGAAAGAGTAAAAAAAAATCCTAGTAGGACCAGGGAAAATTTAGGGAACAAAATAATTTAAGAAAAAACCCTAAATCATGTCCTTAAAGAGACTTAAAAGGAGCTGGAAACTTTAAAATAAGAATAGGGTGTTAATTAAAAAGGGAATGTCAGAAAGCAGAGAAATCTCTTGGAAATGAAAATGTGGTTGCTGAAATAAATTCAGTAGGAATTAACAGTATATAAAAAAGAAAGAATGGAAAATGTGATAGAAGTGATATATTAGGAGAGGCCACTCCAGTACTCTTGCCTGGAAAATCCCATGGATGGAGGAGCCTGGTAGGCTGCAGTCCGTGGGGTCGCTAAGGGTCGGACATGACTGAGCGACTTCACTTTCACTTTTCACTTTCACACATTGGAGAAGGAAATGGCAACCCACTCCAGTGTTCTTGCCTGGAGAATCCCAGGGACAAGGGAGCCTGGTGGGCTTCTGTCTATGGGGTCACACAGAGTTGGACACGACTGAAGTGACTTAGCAGCAGCAGCAGCATCGAGGATGTCCAGCATGTTCCTATAAAAAATTCTAGATCCAGAAAAAAATGGAGGGAAGCTGTCAAAGGGCAGGAAAATTCCCCATAGCTGAAAGTAAGCTTCAGGCCTCAAACTGAAAATAGCTAAACAAAACTAGCCTCTACCTAGATACTCTTCACTATGAAATTTTAAAATACTGAAAAGATACATCCATTCCAAAGGAAAAAATACTGGTCACCTAAAAAAAAATAAAATCGGACTTTATCATTGTTGTCATCAGCACCACGGATTCTGGAAGGCATTAGAAAGATACCTCTAAGGTTTTTCAGGCAAATAATTTTCACCCTAGGGTTTTGCTTCCAGCCAGACTATCAGTCATAAGTGGAGGCTGAATAAGATATTTTGTACGTAAAGAAATTTGAAAAGCTTACCCCCTGTGCTATACAAGTTATTTGTAGAAATAATCCAGCCAAATGAGGGAATAGACTAAGAAGGAAGGTAATCGGGGATTTGGGGAACAGTGGATTCAGTGCAGAGTCAGCTGATATAGATTTGAGAGCCTTCCATTGGTTGTGTGATTGACAGCTTAGAAACACATTGAGGCGTATTGTACTTACTATGCATTAGATACTGTTGGAAAGGAGGAGGGAGAGGAAGAGGAGGAGGAAATTGAACTCCAGAGAAAAAAAAGCTACACTGACATAAACATGAAGTGAACTAAATTATGGTAGATTTTTTTGGGGGTGGTGGAGGGGCCTGCACCTCAGCTTGCAGAATCTTAGTTCCCCAACCAGGGATTGAACTCATGTCCTTGGCAGTGAAAGTGTGAGTTCCTATAGTGAATTCCCTAAACTATGGTAGATTTTAAACTAATACTGGTGAGCAAGAGAAGAATCCACTTACACCTGACATTACAGGTGTCCCCCTTTTCAGTGACACACAGAGACAGTGACCACCTATCTAATTTGTTGTCCAAACCAGAACACTAATAATGTAAGGAGTCACTGCTGCTGCTGCTAAGTCGCTTCAGTCGTGTCCGACTCTGTGCGACCCCATAGACGGCAGCCCACCAGGCTCCCCCGTCCCTGGGATTCTCCAGGCAAGAACACTGGACTGGGTTGCCATGTCCTTCTCCAATGCGTGAAAGTGAAAAGTGAAAGTGAAGTCACTCAGTCGTGTCTGATTCTTAGCGACCCCATGGACTGCAGCCTACTAGGCTCCTCCGTCCATGGGATTTTCCAGGCAAGAGTACTGAAGTGGGTCACTATACTTCTGTAACATCAGGACAGCAGGTATAAACTGGAACAACCCAAGGCATCTGAGGGTATGTGGTCATGCTATACAAGGGTAATGACACAGAAACAGTATAAGAGGTATAATCTATTCATAGAGACACAGTATATGTCTGCAGTGGGCAATATTAATTGTAATAGTAGAAATACTATCTTGGTTTGCAGCTTTTATTGTCAACTTTCATGTAATAACAAATAACTAACCTGAACTATACTTAGTATGTTTTAGTATTCACTTAGTATGTACTGAAATGTATTGTGTCCTGGTATATGCTTAGTATATATTATATTCTAAGTATTTTTAACATATATATAACTCATTTAATGCCCTGAATAACCTTATGAGGTTAGTGCTAGTATCATTCCCGCTTTTCAGAAAAGGAAGCTAAGCCAGAGAAGGAACTTGCCCAGCCTGTCCCTGATTTATGGTTGGATGGGGGCTTTGAGTTCAGGCTTTCTGCCTCTTCTCATAAACATTGCTCCATTCAGTTCAGTTCAGTTCAGTTCAGTCGCTCAGTCGTGTCCGACTCTTTGTGACCCCATGAATCACAGCACGCGAGACCTCCCTGTCCATCACCAACTCCCGGAGTTCACTCAAACTCATGTCCACAGAGTCGGTGATGCCATCCAGCCATCTTATTCTCTGTCGTCCCCGTCTCCTCCCACCCCCAATCTCTCCCAGTCCATTCTGACTCTCAAATAACAGAAAACTTAACTGCACATAGAACAGAATATCAGTTTCAACTTTGACAATATAAAAGCTAGGTTTGGAAGGTAGACAGAAGGTAGAAAAAAGGAGAAAAGACACGAACGTCCTCATTTTACAAAGCGGGACGTTGAAAGAGTTTATAGTTGATCAGCAATATAGATTTTTAAGTATATCACTATATGTGGAAGAGATCATGACCGGTGGAAAAACTGATAATAACATAACTTTACTAAGCAGAGTGAATATATGAAAGAGTGTAAAGGAACTAAATCCTTACCTAGTAAATTAGAAAGTTAACTGATACTGCCTCAAATTTAGTCAGAAATAGTCATGTAAGTATAGTATTTGGAAATAGAAAATTAAAAATAAGACTAATTTTCTTAAACTTCATAAAGAAGGATATCCAGATAGCCAGTAGACATGGAAAAGTGCCCAACTTCATTAAGTAATAAGAGAAAAATAAATCAAAACCAATAAAGCTACATGCCAGTGAGACTGACAGAGTCTGATAGTATCAGGTATTGTAGACCTGGAGTACTATGAGAATCTTCTACCCTGCTTATACTGAAGTATAAATCATTACTACTTTGAAAAGCCTTTAGCACTCTCCATCAACTGAAGGTGTATAAATACCCTGTGACCCAGCAACCCTCACCCCCGCCCTGGGTAAATGCACCAGAATAACCGGTACAACAGGATTCACGTGCATGCGTTAGGACAAACAGAAAAAACCCAAAGTGTCCTGTAAGAGTCAAACATTAAATAAATTATGTATATTCATATAGTGGGAAAGCTTTCAAGGAAGAAATTTGAATGAACTATTAGGTTGGTGCAGACATAATTATGGTTTTAGACAGTGAATCATTATAACTAGGCTCAAGCACATCTTTATTAATCAAAATAGGAATCATTACAGTCAACAGTTGTTTACTAACAAGAAATAAGTTTTCTTATTCCTGTAGCATAAAATCCATGCTTCAACAAACTCTTGAATAGCATTTTCTGCATCCTGCTGGTTGTGGAAGTGTTTTCCCTACAAAAGGCTGTCAAGATGTTTGAGGAAGTGGCAGTCAGTTGGCAAGAGGTCAGGTGAATATGGCGGATGAGGCAAAACTTTGTAGCCTAATTCATTCAATTTTTGAAGCTTTGGTTGTGTGACGTGAGGTCGGGTGTTGTTGCAACCCAATGCCAGCTGCAGGTGTTAGGATTTTCAGAGTATCTCATTGATTTACTGAGTGCACTTCTCAGATGTAATGATTTCCCCAGGATTCAGAAAGCTGTCATGGATCAGATAGGCAGCAGACCACCAAACAGTGACCGTGACCGTTTTCTGGTGAAAATTGTGCACTTCTCAGATGTAATGGTTTCCCCAGGATTCAGAAAGCTGTCATGGATCAGATAGGCAGCAGACCACCAAACAGTGACCGTGACCGTTTTTTGGTGAAAATTTGACTTTGGGAAGTGCTTTGGAGTGTCTTCTTGAACCAGCCACTGAGGTGGTTGTCACTGGTTGTATACAATCGACTTTTTGTTGCACATCACAATACGATTGAGAAATGGTTCATTGTTGTGAAATAAGAGAAGACAGCACTTTAAAATGATGTTTTTAAAATTTCTGGTCAGCTCATGAGGCACCCAGGCTTCCCTTGTGGCTCAGCTGGTAAACCTCCTGTAGTGCGGGAGACCTGGGTTCGATCCCTGGGTTGGGAAGATCCCCTGGAGAAGGGAAAGGCTACCCACTCCAGTATTCTGGCCTGGAGAATTCTAGGGACTGTATAGGCCATGGGGTCTCAAAGAGTCGGACACATCTGAGTGACTTTCACTTCACATGAGGCACCTACTTATCAATCTTTTTTACCTTCCCAGTTTGTTTCAAATCACAAATGACCATAGAATGGTCGATGTGGAGTTCTTCAGCAACTTCTCATGTAGTTGTAAGAGGATCAACTTTGATGATGCTCTCAATTATTGTCAATTTCTGATGGCCAACCACTATGCTCCTCATGTGTAAGGCTCTTGTCTCCTTTGAAACTTCTTGAACCACCACTGCACCATATATTCGTTAGCAGTTCCTGGGCCAAATGTGTTGTTAATGTTGCCAGTGATCATTTCCATAGTCTAAAATAAGTATTAAATAAACAGCAAGTAATAAATCATTAGCAAAAAAAAATAAAGTGAGAATGCACATTAAAACGATATATTGATATATAACCACATTTATTTAGAATGTATTCCAGTATCAAATAGCAAATTTCAACAATGCAGAAAACTGCAATTACTTTTGCACCAACCTAATAGAGCTACTCTTGAGAGTCCCTTGGACTGCAAGGAGATCCAACCAGTCCATTCTAAAGGAGATCAATCCTGGGAGTTCATTGGAAGGACTGATGCTAAAGCTGAAACTCCAATACTTTGGCCACCTCATGCGACGAGTTGACTCACTGGAAAAGAGTCTGATGCTGGGAAAGGATGGGGGCGGGAGGAGAAGGGGACGACAGAGAATGAGATGGCTGGATGGCATCACCGACTCTGTGGACATGAGTTTGAGTGAACTCCGGGAGGACAGGGAGGCCTGGCGTGCTGTGATCCATGGGGTCGCGGAGAGTCAGACACGACTGAGCGACTGAACTGAACTGAACTGAATAGAGCTACAGATAGCAGTCTGAATGAATTTTTTAAAACAATGTTGAGTGAAAGAAATAAAATAGAAAAGACAGCGTATACCATGATCCTTTACATAAAGTTGAAAGTGAAAGTTGCTGAGTTATGTACGACTCTTTGAGATCCCATGGATAGTCCATGGAATTCTCTAGGTCAGAATCCTGGAGTGGTGGGTAGCCTTTTCCTTCTCCAGGGTATCTTCCCAATCCAGATATTGAACCCAGGTCTCCTGCATTGCGGGCGGATTCTTTACCAGCTGAGCCACAAGGGAAGTCCAAGAATAGTCTATCCCTTCTCCAGCAGATCTTCTTGACCCAGGAATTGAAACCTGGGTTTCCTGCATTTCAGGAGAATTCTTTACCAACTGAGCTATTAGGGAAACCCCATACCATGAAAGATACATCCAGGTTAAAGGAAATGGTTGTTAAGAAATGAGGATGGTGTTTATAACTGGGGAAAGAAGCCTGAGATGAGGGAGGGATATGCGAGATCTTTAAGATGCTGACAAGTATTTGCAGATTTGAGTGTTGGTTATGGGTTATGTAAGTATTCTCTTTTTAGTTGTCATATTGTCACTTTTGCTCTGTGTACTTCTCAATATGCATATAATATTTGACAAGTAAAAACCTGCAAACCTGCTTAAAGAATTGGTCACCTCTAGGGTGCTAGATGTGGGTATGGGACAAGACTATTTCATTTTAAGCCTTTCACTACTGTTTGCATTCACATGTTCATTCACTCAATATTAATTGAACATAATCTATGTACCAAGCACTCTTGCTAAAGAGTGCTTGTAAGTTTTATTACATGCTTTAGCTCATGTTTTATTACATACTTTAGCTCATGTAATCCTCACAAGAGCTCTGTGATGTGGGAGCTTATCTCTATCGATAAGAAAGTTGAGGTCTAGCATTATGGAACTTGTCCAAGATTATAGAGCTAATGGGTAGGGCCAGGATTTTGCCTCAGAATTTTTAAAATATAATTTAAAAGAGAAATTTAATTACTAATTATAAGCAAAGAAGTGCACACTTAAGGGAGATGGCAAGTTTTTGCTTATCTAGTTACAGAAAAAGCACACATCTTTTATACTGTATACATCTTGCATTGGTAGGGATTTTCCTTATTCAGCAATTATTTATTGACTGTCTGCTTTGTGCAAGGTGCAGGTGCTGGGGATAAACACTTAATAAAATACACCCCCTTTCTTCAAATAACTTGCATTCTAAGTGAGGAGGTAAGCCAAAAGTTATTGTAGTGATTATATACCAAGTGATACATTGCTGATGGCTGTATAAAATCTTAGGAGTCTTTTAGAAAGCAGTTTGGAGATAGGTACCTCCAAGCCTGAAAAACATCCATTTGCTTTGCTCTCAGCCTCATTTTTATGGATTTGTTCCAAGAACGTTTTTCTAAATATGGGAAAAGGTCTTCATGCATAAAAATGGTTATTTTGTCTTATAATATTGAAAAGTTGGAAGGATTTAAATGTGTAATCAAAGGAATGGTTGACCAGTAACCCCACTCAGTGAAATATTTTGTTCAGTTCAGTCACTCAGTCGTGTCCGACTCTTTGCAACCCCATGAATCACAGCACGCCAGGCCTCCCTGTCCATCACCAACTCCCGGAGCTCACTCAAACTCATGTCCATCGAGTTGGTGATGCCATCCAGCCATCTCATTCTTTGTCGTCCCCTTCTCCTCCCGCCCCCAACCTTTCCCAGCATCAGAGTCTTTTCCAGTGAGTCAACTCGTCGCATGAGGTGGCCAAAGTATTGCAGTTTCATGTTTAGCATCAGTCCCTCCAATGAACACCCAGGATTGATCTCCCTTAGAATGTACTGGTTGGATCTCCTTGCAGTCCAAGGGACTCTCAAGAGTCTTCTCCAGCACCTATAGCCCACTTTAAAAAAAAATCCAGGTTATGAATCCCCTGATTATATGAGAAATGATTGATTTCAATCATTTTAAATATAAAAAAAGGTTGAACATAAAATTTGATATACAATATGATGGGAGCTTTGTTCCAGAAAAAGCAACCTAGCCAGTGTATAGAAGGGAGGAAGGAGAGCAGATGACAGGAAAGATTTCTTGAAAGCCTTATCATTAGTCTTACCTAAGTAATAGAATATCAAGCAATTTTACTTGATAATTTTTTTGGTTCCATATTTCTGTTTAAGGGACATGAATTATTTTGTAGGAGAGGGGTTCACTTTTTCAGAAAAATTTAACACTGTGTTCTAATCCTTTCCACTAGAGGGAGAAACTATTTCATGTTACTGTACGTTAGTGTGCTATTTAGAACCAGTCAAGAATGTTGTAATTTAGTCTACTTTTCTCAGACTGTGGTGAGGGTATTTTTTCTTATTTGTTTAGAATTTCTTTGAAATCAATTTTAGAAGATTTCTTTAGCCATTATATTAAAAGTTGAGGAATTTTTTCCCCCTTTTCCCATTGAAAGCTTGGTTGGCTTTAGTAATGAAACTTTAAAGAATCTTAAGTTATTAGACTGTCGTTTTTTAAAGGGTGTTCTGAGCATAAAAATAGGTTCATTGAGCAAATTTTTGAAAACAGTGAACAACTTATTGAAGGAAATAAAAGCCACCTCTGCTCTTTTGTCTTAAAAAGGTATTAAAGATAGTTTTTCATGTCACTAAATATTTTTCTAAATCAGATAATTTGATAAAGCTTATGGACCATCTTCCAAGAAAAACACACAGATATATTTTGAATATAGAACTCCTCAGGCCCGTTCATTAACTCTGGTTGAGCCCTCTTATCATTATTATTTTCCTAGTGGTTTTATAGAGCATTCCTTCATATGGTGTGCTATTTTTTTTTAAAACAACCCCAATTTGGAGGCTCTTAGCTTTCTTCTAGAGTTGATTATAAATAATCTTATGACATCATGTTTGTAGATAAATCCTTAGGGTAAACTGCTGATGTAAGATTGTTGCTGTGTGCCAAAAGTTATTGTCCAGAAAGTGATACCAGTTCCTCTCACAATGATAACATATAATAGAATTCCTTATTCTTTAAGTGATTGTTCAAAGCATTTAAAATGCCTTACTGTTTTCATAGGTATTCTGATTATTTATTGCTGCATAAGAAACCACCTGGAAACAATGACTTAAAACAATAATAGTCATTTATTTTGTTCTTGAACCTGGAGATTGAGTAGTATATTAATTTTCCTTTACTATACTCTTACTGACTTGAAATAATACCTATTTTACTGGCTCACAGTTCCGTAGGTCAGAAGTCCAGGCACAGCATGACTGAGTTCTCCACTCAGATACACAATGGGAACATGTGGGTTCCCTCCAGAGAGTGTTAAAGTGTGTAAAATTTAAGTAAAAGACATCAGGCCCCCAATGTTGTATGTTCATGTTTGTACTGGCTGTTCAACAAAGTTCATGAGTGTCATAGAGCTAAAATCAAGATGTCAGTCTGAAAGTGTTACTATCTGGAGGTTCCAAGAAAGAATACTTGGAAGCTTCTTCAGCTCATTGGCATAATTCAGATTTTGCACTTGCTTAAATAGAGGTCCCCGTTTCCATGCTGACTGTCAGCTAGGGGACAGTCTCAGCTGTTAGAGGCCTCCCACTTGTATTCCCTGCCACAACATCATGCTTGACTTCTTCAAAGCCGACAATGGAGAATCTCCCTCTTGTCCTTTTTGTATTTCAGATCTTTAGGAGAAGTCCAGTTCCTTTTCCTTGGATGTCTGATTATATCACATCCGCCCAGAATAATCTCCCTCTTTTAAAAGCAACTGACTTTGGAACCTTAATTACATCTACAAAATCCCTTCACTACAGCACCTAGATTGAAAAACTGGCAGGACTGTGTACTTCAGCATAGGAATCTTAGGATCTCTTTTAGAATTCTGTGTACCCATAAGCAGTATCCTCCACTTCAAGGACCTACGTGTCTTAGTTCTTAAAAATTGTGAGAGTTTACCAGTGTTTATTTTATGTTACTGACCTTGGTGAATGGAAAGACTACTACCTCTGTGGACAGGAATGGCACCCAGCTTCCTGAATTCACAGTATTGGTTCTGCTACCTAGTGGTGTGAGCTTGGCTGTGCTGCTCTACTTACTCTGCTTCTCTGCCTCGATTTTCTCATCTGTAAGATAACATGAAGTTAGTATTGTTCTTTCCTAATATTTAATGCCCAGGAAACTCCAGAACAGTGCTTGACATATAGTAAGTTGCTTTAAAAGTAATTACTCTTTTTAAAAAATGCTTTTGAATCTGCAGTTATGTAACTCAGGTATGTTAAGCATGTTCATTAATAGGGCTTCCTACTGTAGAGAGACCCACAAATAAAAGTGGAATTTTTCTTGCTTGGTCTTAATTTTTTATTTCTGATTTACTATGTTATATGCAAACACCTTTTATGGTGAGCTGCCACAGATTTATGTTGGAAAGAGTGGGATTTAAATAAATCTTTACTATGCTAATTTTATATATTTCAGTAATTAATTTCACTAGCATAATATGATATTCAAAGTAGCAGATTAAAGTCTGAGTTCACTTCTGGCTCTGCCTCTAAATCATGATGAAATCTATAGCTGGAAACGCCTTGGAATATCATACTATGAATTAGGTATAATATTTACTCTGTTTCTTTACACTAGGAAAAACTGGAGGAGTGCCTAAAGCAGCTAAAGGAGGAAAGAGTAATAAGGCTTAAGGCTGATAAACGAGTCAGTGAGGTAAACAAGTTTCTTCTTACACTTTTGAAAATTTCTTGGTTTTATTTTGATTTGATTTTAAGCCACATGCATATAGTTTGTAAGCTTGAAAACTAATATGTTGCAAATTGGTGGTATCATATGGACTTTTACATTTACTGGTATTTAGTGATCATATGATCTAAATACAGGATGAAATAGAGCTCTCATTTCCCATTTTCCTTTTAGACATAGGCTTATAGTTTATATATATTATTATATTACATTTCCCAGAAGGTATGTTTTTAAAAATGCAAAAATCTGTTTTTTAGTGTGTTGTGTATGCTTTATATGGTGTTAGCTTATTTTTTGTTCATGATTATTCGATTCAAGAAAGCATATTTTGTGTATATACTGTATATCTAGTAACATAAATGACATGATGAGACTTGGCAGTGAATTAGGAAAATGAGTCATTTAAATGTGAAAAGGTTGGTTTGAAGCTCAGCATTCAGAAATCAAAGATCATGGCATCTGGTCCCATCACTTCATGGGAAATAGATGGAAAAACAGTGGAAACAGTGTCAGACTTTGTTTTTTTGGGCTCCAAAATCACTGCAGATGCTGATTGCAGCCATGAAATTAAAAGACGCTTGCTCCTTGGAAGGAAAGTTATGACCAACCTTGATAGTATATTAAAAAGCAGAGACATTACTTTGCCAACCAAGGTCCATCTAGTCAAGGCAGTGGTTTTTCCCGTGGTCATGTATGGATGTGAGAGTTGGACTGTGAAGAAGGCTGATCGCCGAAGAATCGATGCTTTTGAACTGTGGTGTTGGAGAAGACTCTTGAGAGTCCCTTATACTTCAAGGAGATCCAACCAGTCCATTCTAAAGGAGATCAATCCTGGATGTTCATTGGAGGGACTGATGCTAAAGCTGAAACTGCAATACTTTGGCCACCTCATGCGACGAGTTGACTCACTGGAAAAGACTCTGATGCTGGGAAAGGTTGGGGGCGGGAGGAGAAGGGGACGACGGAGAATGAGATGGCTGGATGGCATCACTGACTCTGTGGACATGAGTTTGAGTGTACTCCGGGAGTTGGTGATGGAGAGGGAGGCCTGGCGTGCTGTGATTCATGGGGTCGCGGAGCGTCGGACACGACTGAGCGACTGAACTGAACTGAACTGAACTGAAAGCCAGTACAATATTGTAAAGTAATTAGCCTCCAATTAAAATAAGTAAATTAAAAAAAAAGATATTGGAAAACTAGTAAGAATGCAATGAAATAAAAATACTTGCTGTGAGAATTACATTAGGTAATGTGCATGAAAGCAGAGCATAAGCTAAAAAGTTCTATATAAATACAATTTATTACAGGGTGAGTGTAGGGAGGAATTTTTGAAAGTGCATCTACTGGATTGGTGGACACTAGTTCATTCAATAAATATTGAACACATGCTTATATAAGACATGAAGGCATCATGAACATAATGGCCTTTCTGAGAAATACTAGAGTTGATTTTTATATAGGGCAAATCATAAATGATGATCTAAAGAAGAGTGCATGGGAGTGAATATTTCAAGAAGCCAAGGAGAATATTGGTGATGGTACAGTTAATAAATTGGGCTGGATATGATTTAGGACTTTTAAGCATTAGATATTTTGCTCACTAAAGTTATTCCTTAACATTCAGCAGAGTTGTAAATATGCTTTGTTCAAATTAGGTTCTGTGCTTTGTTTTCTAATTTAGGGGAAACTTAATAGCAGGTAATTTTCTAATGTGGAATGAGGATCCGTTATGAATTTAACCAGTTTAAAATGTGATCTTTTGAAAGATCATTAATAAAACAATCACTTCGGTGTATTTATATATATGTTGTATAGGAAACTTTGTTGAGTGCCTCTGCTTTTTGGTTATTATGTGATGTGGTCTCTGTCTTTACTGATGCAGAGTTAGATTAATTACAAATTAATTACATTTGAGGATGACAGAGGATGAGATGGTTGGATGGCATCACCGACTCAATGGACAGGAGTTTGAGCAAATGCCAGGAGATGGTGAAGAACAGGGAAGGCTGGTGTGCTGCAGTCCACGGGGTTGCAAAGAGTCGGACATGACTGAATGACTGAACAACAAATTGCACTTTGGATGTTTTAGTTTTGTTCTTTAAACTAGACGAGACTTCGTTTTCTTTGATGACAGTGAGAAAAAATCATGTCAAATACTTTCAATCTTCTTTTATAGCTGGAACATGAAAATGCCCAGTTAAGAAATATAAATTTCTCTTTGTCTGAAGCCCTTCATGCACACTCATTGACAAGCATGATCCTGGAAGATGAAGGTGTTTTGGGCAGCATTGAGAATTCTTTCCAGAAGTTCCATGCTTTCTTGGATCTTCTTAAAGATGCTGGGTTAGTTCTTTTCTCTTCATGGCATTCTTCTCTTTGCAACTATAGAGGTAGTTTGCTGAGGAACTTGAGCAGTCTTTATTACTTCCATGACCATATTTAGCCAAATGCAATGAATTATAGGTAATAGAGTTGATTTTTTTTTTTTTAATGAGGAAATCTATAAAGAAAAGCAAATAGGGCAGCCTGCTTTGGTAGAGTGGGAAGCCCGTTGTAAACAAATAACCTGTAGACAAAGTAATTAGTAGGTATAATTTTTTGTAAAGACTACATTGAAGGCAATTTTAAATGAAAATATTTGGGAATGCATAAGAATTTTCCTGCCTTTCCCTTATTTTTCTCGTTCAATAAGTTTGAATTAAGATTGTTTTTGTCTTGGACTTAAAAACGGTTATATAGGGAAGATGCAGGTCAGTGGTTCTCAACTGGGAGCAGTTTTGTCGAAAGAGGGAAGTGGAGATTGATGATTGACGGAGTGCTGTTTGGTCGGTGTTGGGAAGGAAGAAGCAGACGCTTCTTGGGAGCTGGAGGAATAGTAACCGAGTGTGGGAATGGGGGTGAGAGGCAGTGGACGGTGTGTGTGGTCTGTGTTGAAGCTGCTAGTGAGAGTGTGACTGGAGTGGTGAGAGGCGAGGAGATGGGATGTGTCCCAGAGGATGAACCTGGAAAGGGCTAAGAATCTGGGGGAGAGAGAGGCTTGTAGTCTGGAGTAGGTGTTGACTTAAGATGTTAGAAGTATTTCCTGATTGTAGGTCTGGGGATATGTAAGCTGCTCTTCCGTGATTATAGTAACTTTTGTCTTTGTCTCCTTTTCTCCTCTGGCCCAGGCTTGGGCAGCTGGCCACAATGGCTGGTATCGATCAGTCAGATTTTCATTTACTAGGTCGTCCCCAGATGAATTCTACTGTTAGTAGTCCACCTAAAGAAGAAAAGAAGGCACTTGAAGAAGAAAAACCAGAATTACAGCAGAGTGCCTTAGGACAAATGCAAAATATCCAAGTAAGTGGACAGAACAGAACTTAATGATTCTAAGAGCAGTTAGCAAAAAGGAAATTTCCAAGTCAGAAAGAAAATAATAATGATCAGTCTCTGAGAGTTCATATGCTGAGGAGCTAGAAGCCTCTTTGAGCTCCTTATCAGTGTCTTAGATTAGTACATTTGTGCCCAGTGAATTTCATGATACTGTATTGTTGTAAATAAGAAAACTGGAAATTCTTTTGAAATTTTATGAGTTTAAAGCAAACTATCCTTAGTGAAGAAAGAAAACCTTAGAGAAAATATCCTAAATTTTAAATTGTATAAATGCCTATTCTATTCATATTTTATCTAGGTTTCTATTTGTATGCAGTCAGCTTACAATGAAGGAACACTAATGAAGGTACAAGTACTGATATAGATTATTTTTTAAAATAAGTGGTCCAGACATAGTTCACAGGCAGTACATTATAGTGAGTCACCTGGTTATGGGAATGGGAGGGGGAAACCTATCAGCTTTTCCTCCAGCCTTATGTGGAGACTCCATCTCTCACCTCAACCAGTCTCAAACTGGTCTTGGAAACTGACAGCTTGGATACACAGGCTGGTCACAAACTGGACACTGTTTTACATGTTTTCAATTTTGTAAAGCTGTGTAAAAAAACTGGTTTACATTTACCTGGAGGATAGAAAAGAAATTAATTTTTTTACAGAATAGGGTTTTATTTTTAGTAAGGGAAAGGAAATAGGTGATAACTACCCTAAACACTTTGCGACCCCATGAATCACAGCACTCCAGGCCTCCCTGTCCATCACCAACTCCCGGAGTTCACCCAAACTCATGTCCATCGAGTTGGTGATGCCATCCAGCCATCTCATTCTCTGTCGTCCCCCTCTCCTCCCGCCCCCAATCCTTCCCAGCATCAGAGTCTTTTCCAGTGAGTCAACTCGTCGCATGAGGTGGCCAAAGTATTGGAGTTTCAGCTTTAGCATCAGTCCTTCCAATGAACACCCAGGATTGATCTCCTTTAGAATGGGGTCGCAAAGAGTCGGACATGACTGAGCGACTGAACTGAACTGAACCCTAAACACTGAAGTCTGAAAATGTAGCAGACATAATCTTGGATATATCTAAGTTGAGAATCACTTGCAAAATATAATTAGAAAAAAACTGACTCCGAAATCTTCTAAATTATCAATTGACTGTTTTAATAATAAGATCATAGAGTAACATTGAAATTTCGGACTCCACTTTTTAATGGTTAGGCTTCCCAGGTGGTGTTAGAGGTAAAGAACCCACTTATAATACAGGACACGTAAAGAGACATGGGTTTGATCCCTGGGTTAGGAAGATCCCTTGGAGAAGGAAATGGCAACCCACTCTAGTATTCTTGCTTGGAGAATCCCATGGGCAGAGGAGCCTGGCAGGCTACAGTCCATAGGGTCTCAGAGAGTTGGACACGACTGAAGCAACTGAATGCTTTTAATGGTAGGCCTTGCTCATCACTGAATTTTTGTCTTGTCTTTTGTTTTTCTCTCCAGTTTCAGAAAATTACAGGTGATGCTAGAATTCCGTTGCCTGTCGACACCTTCCATGTCCCAGTCTCTACTCAGGAGACCTTAGAGACTTCCAAAGACAGCTTGGGAGTCCCAGTCACAGAACAGCGGCAGGAGTCTTTTGAAGATTACATTGCTAGAGCATGTTCTTCTTCAGCAGATGTAATTTGTGGAACTGGAAGTCAAAGAAAAGAAGAGGAATTGTCTAGAAATAGCAGGCCTTCCTCAGAAAAAATGACCAAAACAGGTGAATATATCAAAAAGCACTCTGCTAAGAAACAGCCTGGGAAGGACCTGCATTCCTGCTCTGACTCACCTGTAAAGCAGAAAAGCAAAGGAATCGGGCAAAATAGCTCTTTGGTTAATGAACCAATTAAAAGCGAGTCTTCGAAAAAACACATTTCTGTTAAGAAAGAGAGTAAAATACTGACTGTTTCATCAAAGACAGCTAGAAGTAAACTCAATCTTCTTGAACATTCTGAAAGTGATACTCTTGGATCTGATTTTGAATTTCAAGAAAGCATCCATACTCTATCACGCCTGACATAGGTCTAAATCTTTTAAAATTATGTTTTTACCTTCAAATTTTAATAAATTACTTGTTTTTATTATAGCATTTGATGTTTTAAAATATATGACTGGGAGCCATTAGAGAAAGATTTATCTATACTTTTATTATAATGAACATTTTTGTATATGGTATATTTTCCCTTTTGACAATTTGCACCATTCATTCAACTAGTGTCTACTGAAGGCTTAATATGTACAGTACTTTTCTGGGTGCTGTTTCAGCAGTGAGCAAGATAAAGCTCTACTGTCTTAAAACTAATACTCTATGGTGGGAGAAAATATGAATAATAAAGCAGGGTAAGGGGACTAGAAAGGGGTGGGAAAAATAAATGAAATTGTTTTACCATTTAGTTAAATGTCAAACTATTATAAATCATATGGCCAGAAGTCATTGGTTTATTTTAATTCACAATCACCAGGCAGAATCAAACATTTACCAAGACACTTAATCATGTTACAGGCTATGCAACCCTATAAGGTAGGGAACTACTACCATACCCATTTTGTAGATGAGTCTGAGGAGACATTATGTAAGTTGTCCACAGTTACACAGCTGTAAATAAGTGATAAGCTAGGATTCAACCAGAACTCATAATCCAAGCTCTTTTTTTTTTCCTTAATGGACTTTAGTTTCATTTGTTTCTTATTTATGATGATCATTTTTATGCCAGTTTTTAAAATTTATTTTTTATTGAAATATTTTAATTGAAAGTTTAAGTGCAATGTTATGTTAATTACTGCTATATAGGAAAGTGACTCAGTTATACATATATACATTTTTTTTACATACTCTTTTCCATTATTGTTTATCACAGGACATTGAATATAGTTCCCTGGGCTATTCAATAAGACCTTTTTATTTATCCTGTATGTATATACCAGTTTTCATCTGCTAATCCCGAACTCCCAATCCAACCCTCTCCCACCACCTCCCCCTTGCAACCACCAGGCTGTTCTCTATGTTCCTGATTCTGTTTATA
Source organism: Moschus berezovskii (assembly GCF_049115385.1). Lineage (NCBI taxonomy): Eukaryota > Metazoa > Chordata > Mammalia > Artiodactyla > Moschidae > Moschus > Moschus berezovskii. Next base: position 61,438,918 of record NC_142466.1, read on the forward strand.
TTTCATGGATAGGCAGAACCCATGCTCTTAATTACTTTGTTTTGCTGTTTCCTTAAGAGAGGAGGGATTTAAGGAAGGCACTGAGAGAGAAGCTTCCTTTTGCATTGGAAGTGCAAAAGAGCAGGGCTCTCAGCACCTTTCCCTATCTCAGTAGAATTTATAAGTGGCAGAGTATTGTAAGACTATGTGATCACACGTCACTGGATTAGTCTCCCTGTAAAACATGCATAGCTAAGTCTTTAGTTCAATCAGACTGAAAGGTGAGATTAGGGAAAAGTTGGGAGTGTTAGAGTTCTTCTAGAAGGTTCTACCTGATTGTTACTAAGAGACTACTATTTAGTTCATTAATCATGGATTGAGTGTTATAGGAGTAATAGGATGGACAAGATGTTGTATTGGCCCTTTAACAGTGAGAATGAAAAACCTACATTAGATATGTTAATACTGCCTGTAACAACACTATATGAACTGTGAACTTCCAGATGTTCAAGCTGGATTAGGAAAAGGCAGAGGAACCAGAGATCAAATTGCCAACATCCACTGGATCATCGAAAAAGCAAGAGTGTTCCAGAAACACAGTTCAGTTCAGTTCATTTCAGTCACTCAGTCGTGTCCGACTCTTTGCCACCCCATGAATCACAGCACGCCAGGCCTCCCTGTCCATCACCAACTCCCAGAGTTCACTCAAACTCGTGTCCATCGAGTCGGTGATGCCGTCCAGCCATCTCATTCTCTGTCATCCCCGTCTCCTCCTGCCCCCAATCCCTTCCAGCATCAGAGTCTTTTCCAGTGAGTCAGCTCGTCGTATGAGGTGGCCAAAGTATTGGAGTTTCAGCTTCAGCATCAGTCCTTCCAATGAACACCCAGGATTGATCTCTAGAATGGACTGGTTGGATCTCCTTGCAGTCCAAGGGACTCTCAAGAGTCTTCTCCAACACCACAGTTCAAAAGCATCAATTCTTTGGCGCTCAGCTTTCTTCACAGTCCAACTCTCACATCCATATATGACCACTGGAAAAACCATAGCCTTGACTAGACGGACCTTGGTTGGCAAAGTAATGTCTCTGCTTTTTAATATGCTATCTAGGTTGGTCATAACTTTCCTTCCAAGGAGTAAGCATCTTTTAATTTCCTGGCTGCAATCAGCATCTGCAGTGATTTTGGAGCCCCCAAAAATAAAATGTGACACTGCTTCCACTGTTTCCCCATCTGTTTCCCATGAAGTGATGGGACCAGATGCCATGATCTTCATTTTCTGAATGTTGAGCTTCAAGCCAACCTTTTCACTCTCCTCTTTCACTTTCATCAAGAGGCTTTTGAGTTCCTCTTCACTTTCTGCCATAAGGGTGGTGTCATCTGCATATCTGAGGTTATTGATATTTCTCCCAGCAATCTTGATTCCAGCTTGTGCTTCTTCCAGCCCAGCCTTCCTCATGATGTACTCTGCATAGAAGTTAAATAAGCAGGGTGACAATATACAACCTTGACGTACTCCTTTTTCTATTTGGAACCAGTCTGTTTTTCCATGTCCAGTTCTAACTGTTGCTTCCTGACCTGCATACAGGTTTCTCAAGAGGCAAGTCAGGTGGTCTGGTATTCCCATCTCTTTTGGAATTTTCCACAGTTTATTGTGATCCACACAGTCAAAGGCTTTGGCATAGTCAATGAAGCAGAAATAGAAACACAGCTACTTTTGCTTTATTGACTACACCAAAACCTTTGACTGTGTGGATCACAACAAAGTGTGGAAAATTCTTCGAGATGGAAATACCAGACCACCTGACCTGCCTTGTGAGAAGTCTGTATGCTGGTCAAGAAGCAACAGTTAGAACTGGACATGGAACAACAGACTGGTTCCAAATCAGGAAAGGAGTACGTCAAGGCTGTACATTGTCACCCTGCTTATTTAACTTATATGCAGAGTACATCATGAGAAATACTTGGCTGGATGAAGCACGAGCTGAAATCAAGATTGCTGGGAGAAATATTAACCTGAGATATGCAGATGACACCCCTTATGGCAGAAAGTGAAGAAAAACCAAAGAGCCTCTTGATGAAAGTGAAAGAGGAGAGTGAAAAAAACTGGCTTAAAACTCAACATTCAGAAAACTAATAAGATCATGGCATCTGGTCCCATCACTTCATGGCAATAGATGGGGAAACAATGGAAACAGTGACAGACTTTATTTTTTGGGACTCCAAAATCACTGCAGATGGTGACTGTAGCCATGAAATTAAAAGAATCTTGCTTCTTGGAAGGAAAGTTATGACCAATCTAGACAGCATATTAAAAAGCAGAGACATTACTTTGCCAACAAAGGTCTGTCTAGTCAAAGCTATGGTTTTTCCAGTAGTCATGTATGGATGTGAGAGTTGGACTATAAAGCTCAGCAACAAAGAATTGATGCTTTTGAACTGTGGTATTGGAGAAGACTCAAGAGTCCCTCCTTAGACTGCAAGGAGATCCAACCAGTCCATCCTAAAGGAAATCAGTCCTGAATACTCATTGGAAGACTGATGCTGAAGCTGAAACTCCAGTACTTTGGCCACCTGATGCAAAGAACTGACTAATTTGAAAAGACCCTGATGCTGGGAAAGATTGTAGGCGGGAGGAGAAGGGGATGACAGAGAATGAGATGGCTGGATGGCATCACCGACTCAATGGAGGTGAGTTTGAGTGAACTCTGGGAGTTGGTGATGGACAGGGAGGCCTGGCGTGCTGCAGTCCATGGGGTTGCAAAGAATTGGACACAACTGAGCAACTGAACTGAACTGACAGAACCAAAGGCTGGTGAGGTTGCAAAGCAGCTGAACTTCTCAGATTGCTGGTGGAAATGCAAAATGATTCAGTCCTTCAAAACAGATTGGCAGTGTCTTGAAACATAAATATACCAGCAGTTTCACAAGTTACATGAAAACTTGAAAGCATAAGTGAGTCACTCAGTCGTGTCCAACTCTGTGACCCCATGGATAATACAGTCCGTGGAATTCTCCAGGCCAGAATACTGGAGTGGGTAGCCTTTCCCTTCTCCAGGGGATCTTCCCAACCCAGGGATCAAACTTAAGTCTCCTACATTGGAGGTAGATTCTTTACCAGCTGAGCCACAAGGGAAGCCCACATGAAAACTTGTGTTCACATAAAAACATGTACATGTTTTATAGCAGTGGTTTATAGCAGCTGTATTCATAGTCATCAAAATAGGTTCCAGCAGGTAGATGGATAAACAAATCATGGTCATCCACACAATGGAATACTAATCAGCAATTAAAAAGGAATAAATTATTAACTCATATATTTAAAATCTTATGCCAAGCTAAAGAAGCCAAAAGGTTACATCTTTCGGAAATCTCAAAAGATACATACTTTGTGATTCAATTTATATACTATTCTTGAACAGGCAAAACTATGGTAATGAGATTTGATCATTGACTGCCAGGAGTTGGGGTGAGAAGATTTGATTACCAAGAGGATGTGCAAGGGATTTTTTTCAGTGATGAGCTGTTCCATAGTCTGGTTGTGTTTCTGGTAACATGAGTCCATACATAAGTTAACTTAATGGAATTGTACCTACCTCTCAAAATCATCATTTTTACTGTATAATCTTAAAGTAAATATCTCAGGCCCTTTCCCCTCCCAAAAATAGGAGAGGGAAGATATTAAATATTATCCACCATAAATTCAAAACATTATTTATATTTTCTATCCATCATGAATATAAAACATTCTTTTGGAGAACTTATGAATCATTTCTAAAAGGACTTCCCTGGTCATCCAGTGGTTAAGGATCTGCCTTGCAATGCAGGAGATGTGAACATTTCCTAATCAGGAAGAGTTGAACATTTCCATAAATGATGCTGAGATTATTGACTACTTGGAAAACTTTTTTCTTTCACACCATGTACCAGAATTAAAATCCAAATTAAACTATTGCCATTCAGTTGCTAAGTTGTGTCCAACTCTGCATGGAAATATGAATATAATTAGAAGGAAATATTGGGGGAAAAATCTTTTATAAAGGTGGAGTGAGGAAAACCTTACCAAGCAAGACGAAAAGCCCTATATCCATGAAAGAAAAAAAAAACTGATTTTATTGCATTTTTTTTTAAAAAGGGACTTCCCTGGCAGTCCAGTGGTTAAGACTCCACGCTTCCACTGCAGCATGAACAGTTTCGATCCCTCATATGCCATGTGGCATGGCCAAAAAATCATACATAAATATAAAGAGGAGACAAAAGATTGGGAGATTATGTAAAATACAATGTAATTAAAGATCCATAATATTAAAGCACTTATAAGCCAGATAAAAGATGGACAAAAGGCATATAGATATTTTTATAAAGAAGTATAAGCAAGTATAAACTTTCAACTTCATAAACAGTCAAAAATTAAAATGAGGACCACTTTCCTCTTCCTTGAAAAGGCAGATTTGAAAGGATTGGTAATAGCTAGTACTGGAGATAATGTGAGTAAGTGAGCACTCTGTTGGAGAAAGTATTAGTCCATACAGCCTTTCAGGTGGACAATTCGGCAGTGTATATCAATTTTTAAAATGTATCTACCTTCTGATTTTGGCCTTTCCTGGTGACTCAGCAGTAAAGAATCTGCCTGCCAATGCCAGAGACACAGCTTTGATCCCTGGGTCGGGAAGATCCCCTGGAGGAAGAAATGGCAACCCACTCCAGTATTCTTGCCTGAGAAATCCCACGGACAGGAGCCTGGAGGGCTACAGTCCATGGGGTCACAAAGAGTTGGACATAGCAACTAAACAACATAAGACTCTGATTTTAAAACTCTTGACTGTAGGCATCCAGTCTAAAAAATCTTTATGCAAGTATGAGGTATAAGAATGTGTATTGAAGCATTTTTTGAAATAATAATTAGAAACAACATAATTGTACATAAATGGAGAATTATTGAATTAGTACATGTCAATTCCTACCATGCAATACTCTGCAGCAAATAAAAACAGGTTTATAGTGTGGACATGAAAATATTTGTAAGACAAAGTACTATGGAAAACAAGTTGCACAAGAATATTTAATTGCAGTCTCCTGTTTACATACATATGGTTAGGAACCTGTTTACATATGTATGGCATATGTGTGTCTGTGCGTGCCTAGAAAAACATTTATAATAATGCATATCAAACTGTTGATGGTTTCCTTTGCCCAAGGTACTAGGGTTGGAAGAGGAGGAATGAAAATAGGGCTTTATGTTATTTACTCCATTTACTTCTAGGTTATTTGATTTTTTTATAATCATGTTTTTGTGGATGACAATTTTCATTATCACAGAAAACTTGGAAAATACAAATATATAATCTCTAACACTGTATGTCCTGTGTCTATTTTTAATGTGCCTGTCCTAGTATAGCTGTGGAAAATGAGCTTCACTGTGTAACCTCCTCTCAGTGTTTTGGACGCCTGAGGTGTTTCTACGTAATAGTGTATTCAAACTTTTTTAAAAAGCCACAACCCGTAGTAAAAATTCTATTTTATGCAAAGTGACAGGTATTGTCCTGGTCCACACCTACCTGTGAGTACACAAAATGAGTGGAAATTTTCATCAGATAGTTCTTACTGTACGTCTAGTGATTCACTCTGATGTGTTCTATTTGCATTCCTTTAATGAGAATTATGTTTGCAACTTGCTAAATAGGGTTCACAGTCCACTAATGGGTCCTGTCCCCAGATATTTATCCTGTCTCTCTGACACAGCTGCCTCATAGAAAACACAGGTCTTTCATACATTTGCTTTATTGTATAGCTTGAAGTCCTTCTCCATTTGTGCAGTATTACTTCCAAAGCACAGTTCTCTTTTTTATACGAATTTTAAAATTTTTTATTTAATTTTATTATCTGTTTATTTATTTGGGGGGCTGTGCTGGGCTTTCATTGTTGTGCATGAACTTTCTCTAGTTGTGGCAAGCATGGGCTTCTCTCATTGTGGAGCACAGGCTCTAGGGGGCACGGACTTCAATAGTTGCAGCATGTGGGCTCAGTAGTTGTGGCCCATGGGCTTAGTTGCCCCGTGGCATATGGGATCTTCTTGGATCACAGACTGAACCCGTGTCCCCTGCATTGGCAGATGGATTCTTAACCAGTGAACCTCCAAGAAGTCCAAAGCCTAGCTTCCCTGAGCTCTTAAACTCCCACTACTCTTAAGGTAATTTTTGTTAGATTCCCCTTTTAAAAACCATTTTGTTACACTAAAAGCTTGAGTTTTCAAATTGACACATCTACAGGAGAAGTCTAAAATATAATTTGATTGAAGAGTTTTAAAAACAATAGGATAAGTACCCTGTAATTTCAGACAACCAGTATGGGTGACTGGCTGCTCACAGGCACATCATGTACTACAGGGTTGAAAGGGCTTGACCAAGCACCCCTGCTCTCTTTGTACAGCCTTTAAATTTCAAACCAGTGGGAATTCAAAATACAACAAACAACAAAGCAGTTTAGAAGAAGGTAAGGTTATCTATAGACCAGATAATCATTACCTTTGTTCTTGAAAGACCAGTGAGCATTAGTTGGGTTATTTAATGTCCTCAGAGTCCTTAAAATGTAGAGCAAGTTTTTCTCTCTTAAAAAAAAAAGGAAAACAAAAAACAAAACTTCATAGAATTTTTAAAATTCTGATTTTATTGGCATATGGTAGATGTATAATGTGATGTTAATTTCTGCTATACAGCAGTGTGATTCAGTTATATATCTCCATATTCTTTTTCATTGAGGTTTATCACAGGATATTGAATATAGTTCCCTATTCTATACAGTAAGACCTTGTTTATCCTCTAGAGGTTAGCATTGTAGACCTTTAGGTTAAGATAAACACCAAGCTGAAGACTTTCAGCTGTCCACACCTTTGAGTATTTCCTTTTTCAAAGAGGACAAGGATTGAAGTTTCCACTAACCTGAGATAAATCGCCTCCATAACTTACAGAGGCAATGTAATCAGTTAGAGCTGCTCCATGTCTGGTTAACTTGAAACCCATAATTCTTCCCTACAATGAAAAGATGTGTCTTACCTAACTATTAAGGAAAGTTATGACCAACCTAGATAGCATATTAAAAAGCAGAGACATTACTTTGCCAACCAAGGTCCGTCTAATCAAGGCTATGGATTTTCCCGTGGTCATGTATGGATGTGAGAGTTGGACTGTGAAGAAAGCTGATCGCCGAAGAATTGATACTTTTGAAATGTGGTGCTGGAGAAGGCTCTTGAGAGTCCCTTGGACTGCAAGGAGGTCCAACCAGTCCATTCTAAAGGAGATCAATCCTGGGTGTTCATTGGAAGGACTGATGCTAAAGCTGAAACTGCAATACTTTGGCCACCTCATGTGACGAGTTGACTCACTGGAAAAGACTCTGATGCTGGGAAGGATTGGGGGCAGGAGGAGAAGGGGACAACAGAGAATGAGATGGCTGGATGGCATCACCGACTCGATGGACATGAGTCTGAGTGAACTCTGGGAGTTGGTGATGGACAGGGAGGCCTGGCGTGCTGTGATTCATGGGGTCGCGAAGAGTCAGACACGACTGAGCGACTGAACTGAACTGATAACTATAATAACCATAAATATCAATAATATTTCTCCATATCCCCCATTCCGTCTTGAAGGAGAGTCGAGTGCCTTGGGCCTTGGATTAAACAGCTTTGGTCTTGCAGGTGACTGGCTTTCTAAGTCCGTGGGAGCATCTGCAACTGCCCTGAAGCCGCTCTTCATGTCACAGGCCTGCCTCCCTTTAGAGAGAGACTCTTAGAGAAGTTTGCAACAGCTCCATTTCTTCAAGAACTGCAGAGGCGCATGTGGAAGAGGAAATGTGCTTGCTATATAGCTGGGGCAGTCTTAACCTCCAAGCAGGCAGAGATGCCTCTTTGAGGTGGGCTTCCTCTTGCTGAGTTTGAGGAGAAACAGCTTCTGAGAAGAGTTGTCACAACGGCACACACGCCTCAGCCAGCCTTAGACTTCCGCCAGATGAGGAGAGGGCCCCGTGGCTGCAGTAATGACCCCATGAAAATGGGTTTCTCCCAGCTGAGTTTAAGTTGACAAGTCACCAACTCCAGACAACTGACCAAGGGAGTGACAGCCTGGAGAGCCTAAAGCCAGGATTGTTCTTCAGGGGAAGCGGCTGTGGAAAGAGCCAGACTCTGCCACCATTGCTGAATGAGACCCTCTTCCTGACCCTGAACCAAAAAGAAATTGGCAGGAAATAATTGTCAACTTTTAATTTCTTTAGAACTCAACCTTCAAGAGAAAGGATATTTATTTTTTTGGACTTTAATTCCTCCCTGAGAATTTAATAATGTAGAGGCATTTCATATAGTTCAAATCAGGGCATTTTAATATTGCTGGCATTTATTATTTGGAGTCATTTCATGCCTTCATTTGAGTTCCTTATGTAATCTCCAGTGAGCTCTGTTGAATGTCCTACATGGGAGAATGTGAAATGGAAGACAGATTGGGGAGTGAATTTTCATGCTTGGGCACCAGAACAGCCTCGAGCAAATTTAATCATGTTCTGTGCAGACCCATCTCAGAGCCTTTAGGTCCCATAGCTGACCTCAGAGTCTTCACAAAGAAGTTGTAACGATGTCAGGAAACAGCCCTGCTCACGTGAACACAGCATCCGTTCACAGCAAGAACAGTTGCCTTTTTGCAGTGCTGAGTCCTATGCAGTAAGAAGCCCAACGGTTGTAACTATTGGGGAGGCAAGGGGAGGGACATTTCTTCAAAGTCCAAAAAATGAGCATTTTCAGAGCTTTTGGGGACTAAACTTCCATTCATTCTTTCTTCCAAGATGAAGGAATGACTTATTCTGGCAGTGAGGTTGGCGAAGGGGTAGTTCCACGCACTGCCTTCTCCCTCTGGTTCTGTTGTGGATCCTGCCTGCCCCCAGGCAGTATGCAGTCTTTCTGTATAGTAAACACACCAGGGCGTTCTCTGCCTGTGTTGCCCGGTAAATAAATTCCATTTAGTGGGGGAAGAGGAATGAGAAGACAAGCTAGACTTCCAGTCATAGTTTCCAGTCCTCCTTGAAAGGTATTGGTGCTGTTATTTTGATCCCTATTGAAGTCTATTGGGTTTTTTGAAAAGGTTTCAGTTGAGTTCCATACTTTGGAGGGGAAATGGGTAGAATTAATTTGTATCCTAAAAATTCAACATGGGGACTTCCCTGGTGGTCCAGTGGTTAAGAATCTGCCTTGCAATGCCAGGGCTGTGGGTTCTATCTCTGGTTGGGGAACTAAGATCCCATATGTTATGGTGCAACTAAGCCAATGCACCTCAAATACTGAGCCCATGTGCCACATGCACCACACAAAGATCCTACATGCCACAACTGACACCCAGTGCAACCACAAATAAATAAAAGGTTGAATGGGATAAAATTAAAATAACAACACAGACTGTCTTCATGTGTCAAGAAATACGACGATTAACTCTAGAGTCCCATCTCCATAGCTTCCATCATGGGAAAGTCTGACTTCCTCAGTTTCATTTAAAAATCTTGGGGAAACGAAATCACACCCATTAGGATGACTACTATAGAACAAAAAACTAAAATGAAAGTAACAATCATTGGCAAGGATGTGGAGAAATCGCAGTTCTTGTGCCCTGTTGGTAGGAATGTAAAATGGGGTATGTGCTGTAGAGAATAGTGTGATGGTTCCTCAAAAAAAAAAAAAATTAAAAATAGAATACCATATGATCCAGTATTCCACTTCTGGGTACATACCATCCAGAATTGAAAGCAGAGTCTCAAAGAGATATTTGTACACTCATATTCATAGCAGTATTGTGAATTCATAGTATTCACAATAGCCAAAAGGTGGAAGGAACCCAAGTGTCTATTGACTGATGAATGGATAGGCAAAATGTGATATATACATACAATGGGATATTCTTCAGTCTTAAAGAGAAAGGGAGTTCTGACATACATATGCTATGACATATGCTAAAGAAGGGAATCTGAAAAGGTTCCTTGAGGACACTATGCTAAGTGAAATAACCAGCCACAAAAAGACAAATACTGTATTATTGCACTTTTATGAAGCACCTGGAGTAGCCATAGTCATTGGAACAGAAGGTGGAGTGGTGGCTGCCAGGGCTTAGGGGGAGGGAAGCCTGGGGAGTTGTTTAGTACGTATGGAACTTTGGTTCTTTAGGTTGAAGAGAGTTTTGGAGATGGGTTGCACGACAATGTGCATGTACTTAATGTTACTGATCTGTACATTTAAAAATGGGCTTCTCTGGTGGCTCAGACAGTAAAGAATCTACCTGCAATGTGGAAGACCTGGGTTTGATCCCTGAGTCAGGAAGATTATCTGGAGAAGGGAATGGCTACCCACTCCAGTATTCTGGCCTGGAGAATTCCATGGACAGAGGAACCCAGCAGGCCCCAGTCCATGGGATCACAAAGAATTGGACATGACTGAGTGACTTTCACTTTCTTTTCACATTTAAAATGGTTAAGATGGTACATCTTTTGGTATATATATTTGACCGTAAAATCCTAAAGAAGATTTTTGAGGAACACACATTGGATTGGGGGTAACACTTAAAGCAATCAACTGTGAACAGAGTCTGAGGCAGCACAGAACATCTGAGCCTCCACTCCTATGGAGAGGGGGTCTGCTCCTGCTGACCTTCTTGACTGTTTGAAACTAGTGAGACTTTGGAAATCTCTGGAATCTGTGGCTGAAATATGTAAACAGAACTGAAGAGTCTTTGAGACTTTTGCAGAACAAACAATGCTGTAGTTTTTTAAACCAGTCTAAATGAGAGGGTGAAATATCTCTTCTTTTTGAGAAGAGTGAAGAAGAATGAAATGGATAAATCTCAGAAGCTCAATCTGAAATAATAGGACAGGGTGCACAGAAAAGAGAGGTTTCTTTTTTTTTTTGAGGCTCTGGGATAGATAAAGTGTTCTTGCCTATAATAAATATTTCCCAGTGATGTATAGTCTTCTGAGTTCAGTCATTTAAGTTCATGTCAATTTACAGCGATAAGAACTTAGTAATTTAAAAATAAAAATGTTTTTCTTTTGTAATATCACTTAAAACTTTGGTTCAGAATATAATGTTAATTGTTGATTTTCTGTTGAAACTTGGATTTCTGCTGGGCTAATATCTCACTCTAAGGAATCTGCCTGCATGCTGATGAACTGAAATGTCTGGGGGGCCAGGCACATCAGCAGAACATCTCAGGATTCTGGTCACTGACAGAAGTTGAGATGAAGTCACTGGGCCCAGCTGTGCAAAGGAGGGGGAAGGTGAGGAGGAAAATGTCGAGTTTGCCTTTTCAGCCTTCACAGGCTTTTTTCTGCCAGGAGCATCCCCTTTGGGATTTGAACTAGTCCCTCTCGCTTCAGTATCACAGTTCAGGGGCTGCTGCTTATCTTATTGTTCTGCCTCTGAGTGTAGGAGTGGGTGTGTGACCCAAGGGCCCTTGGAGTCCTTCCAACATGATTTTGAAAACAAAAACAAGGGAAGAGAGTCCACATGGGTGTCTTGTCCAAATTGCCCCTGAAGCAAATCCTTACCTTTTCCCATTTGCTCTGAAGTTTGGTTCTAGGTTCAAAGATGGATTCATCTCCCCTCTGATGGTTTGAGTGAGATTTCGGTCGGTTGCAATTAAGAGAGCCCAGCGACGCAGCTAAGCGAATTGAGCACAGGCCACCCAGTGTTCCTCTAAAGATGGACTAGTGACAGGACTAGGCTACTACCTTCTTCCACAAGGAAATGGAGAATAGCAGGAAATAGTCTTTCAAACACTGGTCTAAGAACAAAGAAGAGCAATCTGATTTTTGCTTCTGCATTAAATGTGCTGTGTGATTGGTGATGAATTACTTTCTAGTCCTCTGTAAGATGAGGGGCTAAACAGCACCATCCAGAGGAGCCTTTCAACCCTTATATTCTTTTAAATATATTGCTCAGAGTTCAGTTCAGTTCAGTTGCTCAATTTTGGTTGGCCCAAAAGAGGTGCGTCTCAGTGTGTTTGAATAAGCAAAACATGAACCTGAGCAGTTCTGCCTCTTAGACCGGCTCCCCTGATCCCATCTTCTGCTGTTATCAGTCAAATGGGATCTTCTCATCCAAAACTGTTATATCAGAAAAGGAACATCAGACCTTCTTAATGGTTTATTTCTTACTAAGGCCCATAAATAGGAGCAGGCTGAACAATTATTGACTCAGTTAATTTAGCCTGCTTCAGTCAGTCAGTCAGTTCAGTCGCTCAGTCGTGTCCGACTCTTTGCGACCCCATGAACTGCAGCATGCCAGGCCTCCCTGTCCATCACCAACTCCTAGAGTCCACCCAAAACCATGTCCATTGAGTCGATGATGCCATCCAACCATCTCATCCTCTGTCGTCTGCTTCTCCTCCTGTCCTCAATCTTTCCCAGCATTAGGGTCTTTTCCAATGAGTCAGCTCTTCACATCAGTTGGCCGAAGTATTGGAGTTTCAGCTTCAACATCAGTCCTTCCAGTGAACACCTAGGACTGATCTCCTTTAGGATGGACTGGTTGGATCTCCCTGCAGTTCAAGGTACTCTCAAGGGTCTTCTCCAACACCACAGTTCAAAAGCATCAATTCTTCTGCACTCAGCTTTCTTTATAGTCCAGCTCTCACATCCATACATGACCACTGGAAAAACCATAGCCTTGACTAGATGGACCTTTGTTGGCAAAGTAATGTCTCTGCTTTTTAATATTCTGTCTGCGTTGGTGATAACTTTCCTTCCAAGGAGTAAGCGTCTTTTAATTTCATGGCTGCTTAGTTATACCACAAAAGAAGTGTGCACATCCATGTGTGTGTATGCATATGTGTGCATATTGCCTTTTATTTTGGGTTTCTTTATGTTCTAAACCAAATTTTGCTCTGTTGTAAAATTTAAAAAGCAAGATGCAAAAATAGTGCATGTAGTTTGCTACCTTTTGTGTAAAAGAAAGGGATGGAATAAATATATATTTGTATTGTCTTATATTTGCTAAAGAAACTCTGGAAAGATCCAAAAGCAACTGATAAAAGTGGGTACAAGTGGAGATGCAATGGGATCTAGATGGGTGGAAAACTAGGACATTTTCACTGTAAAACTCTTGTATGTTTGACTTTTGAATCATATGAATATATTATCTATTTAAAAAACACACCTAAACTGAAATTGTCTTGAAGGTTGGACATTCTCTGTCTACATTCTGAATTTATAGAATGCTTAAATATTTTAAAGCAATCATGTGTAACATTTGCCTCAGGAAAACTTTAAAAAGGAGAAAATCATTTTGGAACAACAAATGCTATCCAGATTTTTCAAGATCTAAGAAAACAAAGGCAAAATACCATATGTGTCTCTAGGTACCAAAACAATAAGTAAACAAGCCAAGTTCAAAACACAGGGAAGAAAAAAAATCTCCCAAATTCTGGGCCTTCTATATAAACACATCTCAAAATTTATATAGCTAAAAAAGTTATATTGCACACCAGCCAGAAAGATGCTCCTCTGAGCCATCCCCCTAAGGGTGGTTTAAAATGTCCCTGTGGCACTGAGCAGTTGCAGAAAGATGGAAGACCAGCAAAATGGCAACAGTGAACTTGGAGATAAATGACTAAAAAGAGGTGAGAAGGAGCTTGGGATGAAAAGGGATGGTAGAAAGGACAGAGAAAAAAAATGGACAAGCTTAACCAAGGCTGCTTGAGATACAAGGGATCAACTCTGGGGCTGGCAGACTAGAAAGCAGAATCAGTAAAAAGTCACAGAAATAATGTCTGCAGCCTTGCCTGCTATTGGGAGAGGATGCAGCATTCTGTGGAGGGAGTGGCAGCATCCTGAGGCTGGACAGGGCAGCATATGCCCATGCTTGTATGACTGCTCCCGCTCACACCCTTCACTTTTCAGATCTGTGTATTGCTCAGGTTCAGTTTGTATTTCTCTGAGTTTGCTCTCTTAGAGAATTTAAATGACCTGACCGACAATTTTAAATCATTTTAATATGGGGGGACGTGTGTAGAAGAAGGGTCATAGTCTCTGGAATAGAAGGATGGTGATTTGCTGTTCTCTCCTTGGTCTGATTTCTCAGATTCTTGGTGACCCTAGACAGATACATGAGCTGGTTTTCAGCTTTTCTTTCAGTGAAATGGAGGCAGAGATTACCAGCAGGACACAGGGGATAACATCTATGAAGCCACTGATGGCAGGACTGGCCCAACCTGACACCATCCCTTCATCCCGGGACCATTTTCCTCATCCGAAAGGTAAGGAGTTACACTAAGTTCCTGAGATCTACAATATGAATCTGATAACAGATACCCCAAAATGTGTGTAAGACACACTGAAAATCCTTCATATTTTGATATAGATCAGTTCAGTTCAGTTCAGTCGCTCAGTCGTGTTCGACTCTTTGCGACCCCATGAATCACAGCACACCAGGCCTCCCTGTCCATCACCAACTCCCGATAGGCAGTCTTAAAAATGATGGTAATTTCATCCCATTTCCCAGCTCTGCAAACCTCCACCCCAATCTCTGGGCAATCATCTAGGAATGTAATCCTTGTAATGGAAGTAATGTAATATAAGTACTGACTTACAAGGGAACGTATCTTAATTTTCCTGTTCACTGCTCCAGGATAACCCTGGGAGAGACCCACTCTCAGATTGCATGGATAGATAATTCTGGATGACATTACAAAATTCCAGCTCTTTGAGTTTGAGAAACATCGTGCATTACCACCTCCCCCACCTGCAGGTCTGCTCGTCTAACTACCTCTTCTTTCCTCATAAAACACGTCCTTTCAACAGCTTGCAACTTGCCAAGACCTGTCATAAATTTCAGGTAGTTGTGCAAAGTCAGAGAAGTGGGATTGGATCCAGTGCCAGTTGGATAGAAGTGATTCCATCATCAGTGGAAACACTGACCTAGAATTCTAACTGCAGGAGAACATGTTAGTACTCGATGCTACGATCAGCCTTTCAGCCTCAGCAGAAAACACCTGGTGGAAAGATGGGCCTCAGAAGGTATGGGCTCACAAAAGTTGCCAAGTAGCTTCCCAGGATCACCAGGGCTTCGTGGAGGGTCTCATGCCTATCCTCACTCCACTATTTAAAAAATAACCAACTTTTTAAAAAGTTGATTAAGTTTTGAATATTCACTGTGGAAAGTTCTAGAAAAACAATCTTTCAGCAACAAAGACTGTCAGCAATGCCATCTATTTCATTCTTTCTCCCTTTTTTATATTCACTCTAGGAGTATCCAGCAAGCACTCATCAGTATACCTGATACTGAGGTATAGCCATAAGCAAGTTAGGCATAGTCTCAGCTCTCAGAGAATGTACTTTCTAGAATGTACTCATTCTGTAGTGAGTAAGTATTAGTACTTCAGACACTAGCAAGTTATGAGAGAAGTGTCCCAAGAAATGAGACGATAAGGGTGGGCAGCGGGTACTTTTGATAAGGTGGTCAGTCACAGTGTGAAAAGATGGTGCCTCAATAGACTGAGAGATGGGCAGAGCCAGTCATGATGAGGCTGGAGGGAGAGAATTTGGTGAGGGAAGGAGCATGAGAGAGTCCTGGGACTGAAGGAGGAGTTCGGAGATTGAGCAAGTAAAAGGCTGAGCCAAGAGGTGACCAAGGACCAGGTCAGGCGGGGTCTTGCGGGCCTTTTAGGAGTTCAGTTCTAAATGGAATGGGAAGCTATTAGAGGATTTCAGCAGGGCAGTTATGTGTTCTACTCCATGTATGTTTTAAAATGTTTATTTATTTACTTTTTATTAATTTTTATTGGATTACTGTTGTTTTAGTTTCTTGCTATACAGCAAAGTAAATCAGCTATACATGTACACGTATCCCTCTTTTAGCTTTCTTCCCTTTAATTCACTTACAGAGCATTGAGTAGACTTCCCTGTGCTATACAGTAGCTTCTCATTAAATAACTATTTTATAGATAGTAGCTGTATATCAGCAACAGTTCAGTTCAGTTCAGTTAGTTGCTCATTCATGTCCGACTCTTTGCAAGCCCATGACTGCAGCATACTGGCCTCCCTGTCCATCACCAACTCCCCGAGTTTACTCAAACTCATGTCCATTGAGTTGGTGATACCATCCAACTATTTCATCCTCTGTCGTCCCCTTCTCCTCTCATCTTCAGGCTTTCCCAGCATCAGGGTCTTTTCAAATGAGTCAGTTCTTCACATCAGGTGGCCAAAGTACTGGGGTTTCAGCTTCAGCATCAGTCCTTCCAATGAATATTCAGGACTGATTTCCTTTATGATGGACTGGTTGAATCTCCTAGCAGTCCAATGACTCTCAAGAATTTTCTGCAACACTACAGTTTAAAAGCATCAGTTCTTCAGTGCTCAGCTTTCTTTTTAGTCCAACTCTCATATCCATACATGACTACAGGAAAAACCATAGCTTTGACTAGATAGACCTTTGTTGGCAAAGTAATGTCTCTGCTTTTTAATATGCTGCCTAGATTGGTCATGACTTTTCTTTCAAGGAGCAAAATTCTTTTAATTTCATGGCTGCAGTGATTTTGGAGCCCCCCAAATTAAAGTCTGTCACTGTTTCCACTGTTACCCATCTATTTGCCATGAAGTGATGGGGTCAGATGCCATGATCTTAGATTTCTGAATTTTGAGTTTTAAGCCAATTTTTTCACTCTCCTCTTTCACTTTCATCAAGAGGTTCTTTAGTACTTCTTCACTTTCTGCCATAAGGGTGGTATCATCTGCATATCTGAGGTTATTGATATTTCTCCCGGCAATCTTGATTCCAGCATGTGCGTCATCCAGCCCATCATTTCTCATGATGTACTCTGAATATAAGTTAAATAAGCAGGGTGACAATATACAGCCTTGACGTACTCCTTTTCCTATTTGGAACCAGTCTGTTGTTCCATGTCCAGTTCTAACTGTTGCTTCCTGACTTGCATACAGATTTCTCGAGAGACAGGTCAGGCGGTCTGGTATTCCTATCTCTTTCAGAATTTTTCACAGTTTATTGTGATCCACACAGTCAAAGGCTTTGGCATAGTCAATAAAGCAGAAGTAGATGTTTATCTGGAACTCTCTTGCTTTTTCGATGATTCAGCAAATGTTGGTAATTTGATCTCTGGTTCCTCTGCCTTTTCTAAATCCAGCTTGAACATCTGGAAGTTCATGGTTCATGTATTGTTGAAGCCTGGCTTGGAGAATTTTGAGCATTACTTTACTAGTGTGTGAGATGAGTGCAATTGTGCAATAGTTTGAGCATCCTTTGGCATTGCCTTTCTTTGGATTGGAATGAAAACTGACCTTTCCAGTCCTGTGGACACTGCTGAGATTTCCAAATATGCTGCATATTGAATGCAGTACTTTCACAGCATCATCTTTTAGATTTGAAATAGCTCAACTGGAATGCAATCACCTCCACCAGCTTTGTTCATAGTGATGCTTCCTAAGGCCCACTTGACTTCACATTCCAGGATGTCTGGCTCAAGGTGAGTGACCACACCATTGTGATTATCTGGGTCGTGAAGATCTTTTTTGTGTATAGTTCTTCTGTGTATTCTTGCCACCTTTCTTAATATCTTCTGCTTCTGTTAGGTCTATACCATTTCTGTCCTTAATTGAGCTCATCTTTGCATGAAATATTTCCTTGGTATCTCTAATTTTCTTGAAGAGATCTGTAGTCTTTCCCATTCTATTGTTTTCCTCTCTTTCTTTGCATTGATCACTGAGGAAGGCTTTCTTGTCTTTCCTTGCTATTCTTTGCAACTCTGTATTCAAATGGGTATGTCTTTCCATTTCTCCTTTGCTTTTTGCTTCTCTTGTTTTCAAAGCTATTTGTAAGGCCTCCTCAGACAGCCGTTTTGCTTTTTTTCATTTCTTTTTTTTGGGGATGGTCTTCACCCCTGTCTCCTGTACAATGTCATGAACCTCCATCCATAGTTCTTCAGGCACTGGCTATCAGGTCTAATCCCTTGAATCTATTTCTCACTTCCACTGTATAGTCATAAGGGATTTGATATAGGTCATAACTGAATGGTCGAGTGGTTTTCCCCACTTTCTTCAATTTAAGTCTGAATTTGGCAATAAGGAGTTCATGATCTGAGTCACAGTCAGCTCCTGGTGTTGTTTTTCCTGACTGTATAGAGCTTCTCCATTTTTGGCTGCAGAGAATATAATCAATCTGATTTTGGTATTGACCATCTGGTGATGTCCATGTGTAGAGTCTTCTCTTGTGTTGTTGGAAGAGGGTGTTTGCTATGACCAGTGTGTTCTCTTGGCAGAACTCTATTAGCCTTTGCTCTGCTTCATTCTGTACTCCAAGACCAAATTTTCCTGTTTCTCCAGGTGTTTCTTGACTTCCTATTTTTGCATTCCAGTCCCCTATAATGAAAAGGACATCTTTTTTGGGGGTGTTAGTTCTAGAAGGTCTTGTAGGTCTTCATAGAACTGTTTAACTTTAGCGTCTTCAGCATTACTGGTCGGGACATAGACTTGGATTAGTGTGATATTGAATGGCTTGCCTTGGAAATGAGCAGAGATCATTCTGTCATTTTTGAGATTGCATCCAAGTATTGCATTTTGGACTCTTTTGTTGACTATGATGGCTACTCCATTTCTTCTAAGGTATTCCTGCCCACAGTAGTAGATATAATGGTCATCTGAGTTAAATTCACCCATTCCAGTCCATTTTAGTTTGTTGATTCCTAAAAGGTAAACGTTCACTGTTAGGGGCTTCCCTGGTGGCTCCGCTGGTAAAGAATCTGCCTGCAATGTAGGAGACCTGGGTTCGATCCCTGGGTTGGGAAGATCCCCTGGAGAAGGGAAAGGCAATGCATTCCATGATTCTGGCCTGGAGAATTCCATGGACTATACAGTCCATGGGGTCGCAAAGAGTCAGATACAACTGACTTTCACAGTGAAGAGTGTTAACAAATGTATCAGCAACAGTCATTTTTAAAAAGGCACACAGTTTTTCAAATTGGATGGATGTTACTGCTGTTTGGAGAATGGATTCAAGGGGCCACAGTGAATGCAGGGAAACCAGGTCCAGTAATCAAGAAGAATCTATGGAAGCTTGTACAGGCAGGTGACAGAGAGAAGCAAATGGACTGGAGAAAATTCTGGAGGTATAGCAGATTTGCTAAGAGAGTGAATAAGGCAATGAGGAAAGATCAAACCTTCTTTGAAACCTTGTGGAATGAGACTTAGTTTGGAGTATGAGAAAAAGGGGGAAAGCAGGAAGATCCAGGTCATGCACTGGCTTCCCCTACTGCTCCCCCAAATATCCCTGGCTTTGCTGTAATGCCTTTCTGTGTATTTGCTCTGCCACCAGAAAGAAAAGGAAAGAACAAAACTACGTTCAGATTATAAAAGTACAGAAGTCATTCTAAAACTGAGATGATGGTTTATATAATAGAGACACATAGATTTTGAACAGGTGAGTAAACAAGTGTTCTGTGGCCCATTTTCACATTCCATGTGGGACCCTGAAATGAATGAGATGTCCCAGGTGAAAAGTGGGGCTTCTCAGGTGGCACTAGTGGTAAAGAACCCACCTGTCAAGGAAAGAGATGTAAGAGACACAGGCTCAATCCCTGGATCTGGAAGATCCCCTGGGGGAGGGCAGGGCAATCCACTCCAGTATTCTTGCCTCGAGAATCCCATGGACAGAGGAGCCTTGCAGGCTACAGTCCTTGGGGTCGCAAAGAGTCGGGCATGACTGAAGTGATTTAGCATGCGTGCAGGTGGATTGTGCTGATCCAAAAGATGCCTGTGTACATGACCATGTCCAGCACACTGGGTGTGAATAGTGTGTCTACAAGCTAGAGAGGCGGTGCCAGAAATGTCGTTCTTTTCCTTTTTTTTTAAAAAGGCAGTGAAATAAATACATTTTCAGGTTAAAAAACTTGATGCTTTTTTATATCATTATCATTTTAGGGTATCAGGAGATATAAGCAGTATTCCATTTCCTCTGTAATGTTGCCCACTGATCCATAGAGAGCACTTCCCCTAAAATGACCCCCTTAGAGATTTTATTTGTATGAAGCTTGCAGTGGGATGCTCTCTATAGCGATTATTTGAAAATGAAGCAAAAGGGGGGAATTGAGGGGTAAATAGGCAGAGCACAGAGGATTTTTAGGCAGTGGAACTACTCTGTATGATACAATAACGATGGATACATGTTATCATACCCTTGTCCCAACCTACAGAATGTGCAGCACCAAGAGTGAGCCCTAATGCAAGCTGTGGACATTTGGTGATAATGATGTGTCAATGGAGGTTCATCAATTATAACAAATGGACCACTCTGGTGGGGGATGTTAATAATCAGAGAGGCTATGCCTGTGTAGGGATGGGAAGTAGTTGGGAAATCTCTGGACCTTCCTCTCAATTTTGCCTTGAACCTCAAACTGTTCTAAATAATAAAATATATAAATAAAGATATTTAATTTGATTTGCATTTCTCTGATGATGAGGGATGTTGAGCATTTTTTTATGTGTTTGTTAGCCATCTTTATGTCTTCTTTGGAGAAATGTCTGTTTAGTTCTTTGGCCCATTTTTTGATTGGGTCATTTATTTTTCTGGAATTGAGCTGCAGGAGCTGCTTGTATATTTTGGAGATTAGTCCTTTATCAGTTGCTTCATTTGCTATTATTTTCTCCCATTCTGAAGGCTCTCTTTTCACCTTGCTTATAGTTTCCTTTGCTGTGCAGAAGCTTTTGATTTTAATTAGGTCCCATTTGTTTATTTTTGCTTTTATTTCCAATATTCTGGGAGGTGGGTCTTGGAGGATCCTGCATGGAAGCAACCTAGATGTCCATCTGCAGACGATTAGATAAGAAAGCTTTGGTACATATACACAATGGAGTATTACTCAGCCATTAAAAAGAATGCATTTGAACCAGTTCTAATGAGGTGGATGAAACTAGAGCCTATTATACAGAGTGAAGTAAACCAGAAAGAAAAACACCAATATAATATACTAATGCAAAATAGGAATTTAGAAAGATGCAAATGATAACCCTGTATACGAGACAGCAAAAGAGACACAGATGTATAGAACAGTCTTTGGGACTCTGTGGGAGAGGGTGAGGGTGGGATGGTTTGGGAGAATGGCATTGAAACATGTATATTATCATATGTGAAACGAATCGCCAGTTCAGGGTCGATGCATGTTACAGGATGCTCGGGGCTGGTATGCGGGGATGACCCAGAGGGAGGATAAGGGGAGGAGGGAGGTGGGAGGGGGGTTCGGGAGGGGGAACTCATGTACACCGAGGGCAGATTCATGTCAATGTATGGCAAAACCAACCAATATAATATTGTAAAATAATTAGCCTCCAATAAAAATTAAAAAAAAAAAAATAAATCCCACCACACACACACACAAATATTTAGAGAGGAAAAAAATGGATGAACTGAGAACATATTGTGCTAAGTGGTATAAGCTGGTCACAAAAGGCAAATTTTATATCTTCCACTTACAGGAGATACATTTGTTACTGAACCAAATTTGGGTTCAATTGATACCAACCCCAGGGTTCTTGGTCTTCCCAAATCAATAGAAATTGGCTAGAGGCCAGAAAAGAAATTCAGGTAAGGCTTTATTGGGGCTCCTGCACTGCTTGCTGCAGGAGGGAGCTAAAACAAGTAACAAGTTCCCTTGCACACTCCTGGGGGTGGGGTTCAGGTAGTGGGGAGGAGCTCATTCCTTATATGGGATGAGGGTAGGAGTGTGTCCAGGGGTCGGGCTAGAGTTAAGGGTGGTTTAGGTGGCTTGCCCATCTCTTTGTGGTGTTGAGTGCAGAGGGCATGTACAGTAGCCTGCTTTTACTTCCAGCACCCAGTTTTTGCTTCTGGCTGTTCAGAAATGGCAGTTGGGTTTTTTGTTTCTTTTTTTTTCTTCTTTGTATCTTTTGGTCCAGAATTTGCCCCAGCTACACATACACACAGTTATTTTTAGTCCCATATAGTTTCTTTTTAGTTTGTTGCTGGAGGAGAGGTTTGTCCAGGTGCAAGTATTGCAGCACTGCAGCAAAAGGTCCCAGGTCCCAGCTTATCTCACACTCACCTGACAGGCAGAAAAACTGATTTACTGATACCAATCTGTGGTGAAAAAAAGTATAATATTAATTGCAAAGGGTCAAGCAAGGAAAATGGGTAGCTAATGCTCAAGCTCTGAACTTCTGGATGGCTTTCAAGGAAGGAGTTTTAAAGACAACATTAGGGGTGAGCGTTAGAGGTGATTGGCTTGATTGACTGATGAGGAGGTGATAGGATGAAGTTTCAAAATCTCAGTCATCTACTTTCTGAGTCCAACCAGTCTGGGGTCTGTGTGCTGGCAGTCGGCAATGTAGTTAACTTCTACCTGGTGGGAGTTCTAATATCCAAAACAATATGACTCAGGATATTATCTATAGTCCTTGAGGAGGAACTAAAAGTCCTTGACTGTGTTTTATGGACAAACTATTAAGATTTTGCCTTGCTTTCTTTTGTTTTTGCATTTTCTCACTTCTTTGGTTAAAATGGCTCTTTGGAACTCAGGGAAGGCCTAGGAGACTAAAGCTTTTCTACAGAAAAGAGGCAGTGGACTTGGAGGTCTGTTTCAGGGAAGGTCCCTTAGGGTCCTGTTCCATTTCACTTAGAACAATCAAATTTAGAGACAGAAAGTTGAATGGTGGTTTACAGGAGCTAGGTGAGGGGGAACAGGGACACTGTTTAGTGGGTACAGACAGAGTTTCAGTTTGGGAAGGTGAAAAAGTTCTGGAGATGGACAGTGGTGATGATTGCACAGCCATGTGAAAGTATTAATGCCACTGAATTGTACAGTTAAAAATGTTAAAATGGTACATTTTATGTTATGTGTATTTTATCACAATAAAAAAATGAACCAAAATAGGGTGAGGACATAAACTGAGGTAATAAAGTGAGTAGGATGGATATGTTTTCCTACCAGTTGGGGTCAGAATGGAGAGTGTAATAGGATTGTGACTTTTTTTTGCTACATAAACTCTGATGACTCCCTCTCCCCGTCCTCCATTTTTTCTTGAAATAATGAGTGATAAGGAAAAAGGATCTTCATCTCCAGTTACAAAAAGAGCAATAGAAGTAACCTCACTCATTCCAAACAGGTTTCTTTCTTCCTCAGAGTTGCCCTTTTTTCTCTTTCTGCTCCCCTCTAAACAGGACACTGATCTGATTGGAAATGGCAGCAAAGCTCACCATTCATTCATAGTAAGGGCTCAATAAAAATATCTATGAAAATTGATATTTACAAAGTATGCATTTCATGAGAAGCTACCAAGAGGGGAGCAAAGTGAAAATGAAAAGTGTTAGTCACTCAGTCGTGTCTGACTCTTTGAGACCCCATTAACTGTAGCCCCGCCATGTTCCTCTGTCCATGGGATTCTCCAGACAAGAATACTGGAGTGGGTTACCATTCACTTCTCAGGGGATCTTACAGACACAGGGACTGAACCTGGGTCTCTTGCAATGCAGAAGATTTTGCCATCTGAGCCACCAGGGAAGCCCTAGAGGGGAAAGGCCCTTATGAAATGCAGGGGTTCCCTGAGCTATCTTTGTACATCTGCACTGCAGAATAGGCAAGAATGACAGAATAATATTTTAAGATTATATTTCCCCACTGTCTTCCCTTCTCCAAACAGGAAGCAAAGATGCTCTTTGTTGAATAAGGGGAAATACATGACAGAATACTATAATCCCTAGAAGGAGAGCTGGTGATCAGCAGGCTGCAACAGGCTTCTGAGAAGCTAGGTCTGACACCTCACAATATTGATCTGTATATTACTGTCTGAAATTTGTAAACATTTAAGAGTTGGGAAACATCACACAAAAATCTGGATTTTGGTTTCTCTTTACGTATGGGAAGATAGCTTGAACAATCTTGTTTGTTCACTTGGTGACAACAAGCTGGATCTCTGAGCTGAAGTTGTTGCATTTAGATGGTGTATAAGTTAGGATAACATAGCCCTTCAGATTTCAGTGGCATAACCTAAAAGAAGTTGATTTCTCATGTGTAACAAGCCCAGAGCAGGTAATACAGAAGCTGGGGCTCCTTCCTTTCTGTGTCTCCATCATCCCCTAGGACTTTGGAGTCTTCAATTTCACCCTGCAGAACAGGAAAAAGGAAGTGGAGAAGCACGCCATTTCTCAACCACCTTGGTCTGAAAGTGGTATTCTCTGTTCCCTTCCATTGGTGGGTTCCAGCCACATGACCAGCCTTGATGCAAAGGGAGCTGGGAAGTATGGAGCCTGACAAAGGCTCTATTCTATGGAAGGGGAAGCATACATGTGGGGTGGACAGGTGCAACTCTGCCATAAATGGGTGTGCGCATTTCAATTCACCACAATCTCACCGCTGTCTTTCTATCCCTGAGTGGCCCTGGCTGAAGGTGTTTGTAGACAGAATGTTTGAGGACGAAGCATAGAAAGAGATGGATTCTTTCTGGAATGAAAAAGAGACTTCCTTGGGTTGGGAGAGAGACGGAGGTCAGCAGGTCCCTGAGTAAAGGGTCTGTGTGCCTTATCTGTAATGTCATCGAGGACACTACAAGTCTCTCAGAGGACTGACTGCACGGCATGTCTTGGTGGACATGATGACAGCCACTCTTGTGTGTATGCTCAGTCTCTCAATCTTGTCCGACTCTTTGTGACCCCATGGACTATAGCCCAAAAGGTTCCTCTGTCCATGGAATTTTCCAGGCAAGAACACTGGAGCATGCTGCCATTTCCTACTCCAGGGGATCTTCCAGACCCAGGGATCAAACCCGTGTCTCGTGTGTCTCCTGCATTGGCAGGCAGAGTTCCTACCACTGCACTACCTGGGGTGCCCGGATAACCACCCTTTCTTCACCCAAATGAGTCATAAAAGTGGTAGAGAGCTAATCTATTGAAGTAGCTTATAGACTTCAACAGTGGCAACAACTCAGCTAAATTTTCTGGGGAAATGGATGAGTGCTTCCCTCTCTACTCCATGCCACTGTGTAACTCCCTGGGATGAACTCCCCCACTCTCTCAGTAGATTAGCTGCTTGGAGTCTACAACTAAGTCATTACATGCAATAATGGATACGTGACAATTCTTGCACACCTGAGTTTATGGATAGACATTCATACCCTCTATTCAATTTTGCAATTTTCTAAATGAAGGGGCAGAGGAAGGCAGTGAACCTTGTTCATTTCAGCTTTTTCTGGAAACTTTGCCCTCCACCACCCAAAGCTAAAGCAGGACCTCCTATCCTAGCTCAGTCCCTCCCACATACCACAATAAAGCAAACAAAAGTCCTAGCCCTGTCAGTTTACAAATCTTTTCAAACTTGGGTGGTTGACCCTGGCTGGTGTGATGGTGGAAAGCCCCAGGACAGGCATTCTGTATATTCCTGGTGCATCACTTTTGCTCAAAGATTTGGGGAAATATTTTAATAAGAAACTGGGTTAAATTAAGGAGTTCAGTTCAGTCGCTCAGTCGTGTCCGACTCTTTGCGACCCCATGAATCACAGCACGCCAGGCCTCCCTGTCCATCACCAACTCCCGGAGTTCACTCAAACTCATGTCCATCGAGTCGGTGGTGCCATGGAGAAGGGGATGCCATCTGTCGTCCCCTTCTCCTCCCGCCTCCAATCCTTCCCAGCATCAGAGTCTTTTCCAGTGAGTCAGCTCGTCGCATGAGATGGCCAAAGTATTGGGAGTTTCAGCTTTAGCATCAGTCCTTCCAATGAACACCCTGGATTGACCTCCTTTAGAATGGACTGGTTGGATCTCCTTGCAGTCCAAGGGACTCTCAAGAGTCTTCTCCAGCACCACAGGCAAAATTCACGTTTTAAACAAATGATGAAATCTAAGACTTCAAAGGAACTTGTTTCTTGCAGGAAGGGGGCCTCCTTATTTCAGAGTCCCATGTGGGTCTCCACTGGAGTTCTTCTGAGAAGAACATTTCTGTAGAAAAGTTTGAGCTGTGCTTGCCCTGTGCCTGGCCCTGGCTTGGGCTGACGCTCCCCAGAGGTATCGCTTTCTTGTTGCTATCTCCTCACGTTTCTAAACTCACAGCTTGTCAGCGCCTGCGAAACCCGAGAGGTAATGCCAGGTTCCAGCTCACTCTTTTCACAAGGGGGAAAGGAGAAGGCGCAACTTAAAAGGACTTGCCTGGGAAGCATTCATACTTCCCAGGTCAAAGCTCCTCTCAGCGTCCTTGGCAACCCACGACTCTTAATCCTGCTTTAACCCTTGGCCCCTTGATGTTTTGCAGAGAACCTCATCTCCCACCTACCCACCCCCAGCACATAGTTCACCCTGCAGTTCCATCCTTAGGGGCTCTGCCTCTCCCCTGTATTATCTGGCGCCATGGCGGGGTGCTTAGGAAATTTAGTGAGTTAGTGACTGCTGACCCAAACAAATGCATCACAGTCCAGTCTACGGTCTGGTGAAGATGTAGTTGGATGGGGATGAAGAATTATTTACTCCGCATCTCCCCGTGCAGCCCACGGAGAGGGTCTGAAGTCAGGTTTGGAGGACTGGAACCGGCCTCAAGGGTGCAGAAGTGCCAACTCATGTTGGCAAGGGCAACCGCTTCTAGCCGCCCACGGTTCTCGGGCGGGCAAGCAGCCGCGCCGCCAGGCTGGTGCAATCTCCCGCGCGCCTTGCATTGATCAAAAAGGGTTGAAACAGTAAACGCGAGGTGGAGCAACTGCTCAGGAGCCGTGACTGCGAAGCACGACCAATGGGGATGCGAGTCCCATTGCGCGAACCAATCAGCGCAGGGCCAGCGATAGCGAAGGCAGCTACTGCGCCTCTCGGAACTGGAAGAGCGGAGAGTCCTTGCCAGCCGCGAACTTGCGCTGCCCGATCGATAGGTCCTCTCCAGCTGACTCGCCGTCCCTGCAGCAGCACCATGGACTCCCTGATGCCGGTGGTCAACTTCGGACCGGGGCCTGCCAAGCTGCCGCGCTCCGTAAGTCCCAGGGAGCGCGCGCTAGGACTGCGCTCCAGGCGGGAGCACGCGCGTTGGTGGCTGTGCATCCCTGCGAGGAGAGCTCGGATCCCCTCCACCCTCCCCGAGACCCCTGAATACTCTGCATGAGTGTGCACGCCCAGGTCAGGATATGCCGCGGGTGCGCCTTTGAAAGAATACTTTGGAGAAGGAAAACTTGCTGAGGTTTGCTTGCTCAGCTGCCCCTGGCGCCGGCTACTGGGGCGCCGCGTGCTGAGTTCGGCCCGCCGGGGACCTGCTGGCTCGCTGCGCAACACACCTGCAAACTCAGGCGCTGTGCCTTCAATAGGGTCGGACTAGGGGTGCGGCGGGAAAGAAAAAGCTCTCAACTGTGCATTCGCCTTGCCCAGCAGTGCTGCGATCTAGGCAGTGTTGAGTGGATGCGTGAATGGACATGGTGAATGAGTGGTGAATGGGGATCGTGTTAATTGGAGCGAAGTGTAAACCAGAGGCCCGTGCAAAACCCCTCGGGAGCAGTGTGGGCTTCAGCTAGCACTTGGAAACGTTGCTTTTCAAACCTGTAAATTTAAAAGACTTCAGTACAGCCCAGCCTTTCCCTCTTTGCCTCTCAGAGACTCCACCCGTCTCTAAAGCTATTTTTCTCTGCTCTGTTTCACGCATAGGTTTTCCCTCCCTGTACTGGCGTGTACCCTAAAGGCATTCTAATATTCAAGCTCTGGTAGGCACTGGGCAGCTAGCCCAGTTCGCTTCATTTTGTTCTGGAGCAAATGAATGGCTGAATTCTCCCCCGGGCCATTACCAGACTTTTCAAGTGCAAGTGTAACTCATTCCTTGCCTTCCCAGCCCCCAACCGGGTTCCAGCTCCTTCCCTAACCTTCAATACCCACTCCCCCAACCCCTATTCTCCTCCCCACCCGCCAGCTGTGAAGGAGGCCTAGTCTCTAATGTGCCTTGGACGCGTTGACCAGCTGCCCCTGCTGTTTGTTACATTTTGCTTTTTCTAACCGGGATAACTCTTATAGTACCTTGTAGCAACATGGGACATAGCCAAGTGCTTTTCAATTATCTATTGTTAAACAGAGTGGAAATATCCCTGGGACAGAGCCTTCTCTGTGTTGTCCTAAGAAGAGAGAATTTTTATACTTTTAGATGGGAAAGAACATGTTGCTTTTCTCAGTGCTCAGGGTAGTTGAGAGTACAGGGCTTACTTTTTCTTAGTTTTTGCAGTCTGCTTTAGGTGAGATTCCCTGTTATAAATATGCAAACATTTCTACTACCCTTACCGGTTTTCCCCTGCATGTTTTGGAGTCTTTTGCTTATTTGTTTCCTGTGTAGTTTGTTCTGCATTTATTATAAAGATAATTGTTATCAGTAGTACAATTACTTATTATTTATTTTCCTGAAGGATTTATGCCTTCATATGTGCTCTCTAACCTGGGAGGGGAGAGCTGTTTCTATTTATGTGTTTTCTTGATAGTTGAATTATAAAGATTAGAGAAGTTTTGCAAACTTTTTTTGACTGTAACCATAATGAAAAATATATTTCATGAAGTGAGCAAGTACCTGAACATAATTAAAACAAAAAGTTTATGAAGTATTTAGCCTGATGACTACAACATACACAATTTTATGTTCTATTCTGCTTTGGTCTATTCTAGTTCATTAAGAAAATATTGGTTGTGATCCACAAAATGATTGCATTCTTCAGTTTGAAAAAAATAAACTTCACTTGATTAGAGGGGTATGCTTTTGGGGTAAAAGTCTTTAAAACTTTTTATAATGATTTTGGTTATAAACCTTTATAGATCTTTTTTTCCAGAGAATACTACAAGAGAATTCTATAAGAGGAAGGGAGTCTGAAAAGAAGTTCAAGGATGACTATCACTGATGTTTGTTTATACTAAAGAAAAGGATTCACTATAAGTTTGTTTGATCAGCCAGTGCTAATGTGTCCAACAAAAACGATGACAAATTCTTAACCCCCCCCCCCTTTTTTTTTTTTTGGTCTAATTCTTTATCGCTGAAATGTTTTTTCATACAAGTTGCAATCTAGTTTAGGTTATGTTTTATGAGATCTTTAGCTGGTATATTTTAAGGCAGTCTCCTTTGATGGCAGGATGCTTCTACAAAGGGTTTGTCTCACCTTTTTTGTATACATTTTTAGAGCTTTTCTTTCTGATATTTTTACTTTATGGCAGTTCACTCATACTCAAAGATAGAGAGGGAATAATATAATGAAAGTCATAGACCTAGCCAAGATTTAACAACTAAGGACATTTTGCCAGTCTTGTTTCAGCACTCCCTCCCCGATACCCTCTTTCTCCCCTTCTGCTTCTGGATAAATTTTAAGCTAGTTCCAAATATTATGTCATTTCACTCCTGTAAACACTGCAGCATGCAACTCTGATAGGGGTTTGGTTTTCTATTCTTCTTACTGAAATGTATATGAAATATATAGATGAAATAAGTACATATATGTGTGCATGTGTTCATACTAAGTTGCTTCAGTCGTGTCCAACTCTTTGAGACTCCATGGACTGTCAGGTTCCTCTGTCTATGGAATTCTCCAGGCCAGAATACTGGAGTGGGTTGCCATTTCATTCTCCAGGGAATGTTCCCCAACCCAGGGATTGAACCCCAGTCTCTTGCATTGCAGGCAGATTCTTTACCATCTGAGTCATCAGGGAGGCCCATATTAAAGTGTGTGTGTGTGTACATATATATATAAATGAAATAGGTGTTTTTCTTTTGAGTGTGTAGTAATTTGCCTTTTACTTGCCTTTGGGAACAATGACAACGAGGCACCTCTCTAGCAAGTGAGCTGTGTATTTGGGGGCAGTGGGTGGAGAATGAGCTTTCCCATTCTCCCCCTTTACTGGCACTGGAGGATTGGTCATAAGATGGGTCCCACCTGTCCAGTTGCTCTTGTGAGGCAGAACGTGCTTATCTTGTAAGATGGGTCAAAGGGCTGGATAGGGACATACAGTTAAGTTCTTTTGGCGGCTCAGCTGAGATTCCTCACCTGCACACTGGGGATGAGACTATCACCTTCAGTGCTGTTGTTGAGGGGGCGGTCAGTACCCCCATGGGTGTATGTGTGCGTGCTAAGTCACTTCAGTCATGCCTGACTCTGTGCAACCCTATGGACTGTAACCTGCCAGGTTCCTCTGTCCATGGGATTCTCCAGGCAAGAATACTGGAGTGGGTCTCCTCCTCCAGGGGATCTTCCTGACCCAGGGATTGAACCCATGCTTCTTACGTCTCCTGCCTTGGCAGGCTGGTTCTTTACTACCAGCACCACCTGGGAAGCATCCCAACCTAATCTTAATTCACAGCATGTGCTTCCTACTTCCTGCCAAACCCACCCATTCCAGTAGACCAAAAAGATGGAAAATTGAGTTATCAGTTTAATTTGGGCGTAAATTATATTTTGTTGTCCTCTATACCCGGAACTTTTTGTGCTTTTGCTTTTGCTTTCAGAGAGTGGCAAATGCAGTTGTGAGAGTCGCAAATGCAATTGTGAAGGGGACATTTTCTAGGGAGTCAGATTTTTCCCAAAGTTATTCTTTAACTGATATTGACAGGTAAAGAATTGTTACTAGAAAACTTCCTACTTGATTTTTATCTTACCTTCAAGTGAGTTTTTCTCTCTAAATTTGTGCCTTTGGAAAAACTGTATCTTAGAATCGGTCACATTGCATAATTTCATACTCAACTTGAGTGTAAGTTGCATCTTCAGGGTTCTGTGGGAACAGGCAGAGGAAGGGGATTGGCTGTGGCAGGGACAGAGGCTTCCTCACAGACCCAGCGTGTGGAACTTCTCCTTGCCCCTCCTCTTTTGCAGTTTGTGTATCCAGAGAGAGTTGTGCATAGCATACTGAAATCATCTTCTTTTCTTTTTTTCCTAGGTGTTGCTAGAGATGCAAAAAGAATTATTAGACTACAAGGGAATTGGGATTAGTGTTCTTGGTAAGATTTACTTTTGGATGTTGTGAATGTCCAGGATTTAAAGGGAACTAACTAACTGATGCTAAAGCTGAAACTCCAATACTTTTGCCACCTCATGCGACAAGTTGACTCACTGGAAAAGACTCTGATGCTGGGAAAGGTTGGGGGCGGGAGGAGAAGGGGACGACCGAGAATGAGATGGCTGGATGGTATCACCGACTCTGTGGACATGAGTTTGAGTGAACTCCGGGAGTTGGTGATGGACAGGGAGGCCTGGCGTGCTGTGATTCATGGGGTCGCGGAGAGTCGGACTGAACTGAACTAAAATGTATCATCAAGCCTAAAATTTCTACTGGGTCTTCCCATAGGTGTTTGTAGATGTCTTTTTAAATTTTAATAACTTCCATGGCATGTTTGATCAAAGCAGTTTTGAAATCAACATAAATGCTGGTGAGGGGTTTATACATCTCAGCTTACCATTTCATAATTGGTTTTTGCTATACATAGGATCTGAGATCAAAAGATCTTGTGCATTTGTGTAATAGTGCCCAAACATTTATAATATTGTTTCACATTCTTTTTACAGTTTTTTTCTCTTCTTAAACATGAACTCATTGAATATATAGAAGCCTTTTTTGGGAGATCTTGCATGTTAGTAATTCCGTTGTTTCTCCCCTCTGTTATTAGGAAAGATGACCTTTGAGTTCTAAAATGTACCTTTTTAAAAATTTTAACTTTCTTTTTCTTTTTTGGTAGTTCCAGAGGCTACAGAGTATTAAGAGATCGTAGGGTTAACTTTTTGTGCTATTGCTATTGAATTCTGTTCCTTAATTTGAATTAAGTGACATGTGCTTAAATTTCTGTGAAGGGGCAGCACAGTATGGCGTTTTGTGCTGTTGTCCTAAAGGGCAGCCTTTGCAAACAATTCTTGTTTGTGAGAAAATGATGAGAAATCAGAGCCTGAAGAATAAAGTAGCAAATGGCCCAGTCAGTGACTATCGCCACTTGAAAAAAATCATTCTGCTGTGACAATAAAGTTAAAATGTTTGCAGTTTGAAAATCAATTTGGATATTCTCTTAAAATGTGTGGTCCATCACTTGTATGCAATATAACTGACATTTCCCTTTATTATTTTATTTGCAAATTTTGTAGTTACATCTTCAATAACTTTTGTTCCTTTGGTTTTGAACTGGAATATTTTTCTTGTTGTTTATTTTTCCTTCCACAGAAATGAGCCACAGGTCATCAGATTTCTCTAAGATTATCAACAACACAGAGAACCTTGTACGGGAATTGTTGTAAGTATAAAATTTTAAAGACAAAGTTGTGTTATTCTTGTTTGGTAATCCATATACGTAGGTGTATGTTGCATTACTACATTCTGCTATGTGTTCGGAATATTTCATTCTTAAAAGTCATCTTTTTAAGATTCGTTTAAAAGATCTTTCTAAAGAGTCTCCCAGATTCACTAGATCAGTACATAATGTTTTTAATTTGATCCTCATCCTGCATTTGTGTGTTTATTTTTATTTTATGTGGTTTTTCCAAAGATTTGAAATCATTATATCTGGGAAAGATTGTTCAGCACTGTGGACGTTAAATTGGATTAGAAGGGATTTAAATGACAAGTGGTCAACTTTGTCAGCATAATTAATTGTAATTTAGTTCACTGGCTTTTAAATTATGGGCCTCATACAATCTGTCAGAATCACCTCTTGGGAGAAATATAAAAAAATTCAAGTGCTGGGCCCCACCAAGACTTGTCGAATCATGGCCTCTTGAGAAACTTCATTCTTAACAGACTCTTTGGGCAATTTTAAGGGTTATGAACTCTGGGAACTGCTCCTCAAATGAACTCTCTTAGTTATCTGCACTGCTTTTGTTTCCTAGAGGAAACTATATTCTTAAATAGATTGCTGCTTTAAGCTACGGTTTTATGCATTACATACTCACATAGACATACAAATATGGTCACCTTAAAAACAAAATACTTGTTTGTTTGTTTTCTGCTCATAACACTGTTGCATGTTTATGGTGGGAAGCTTAGGGAAAAACTCACAAATTTAACTGGAATTGTCCATAACCCCACCAGTCAGGAATAATCATTGTTAAAGTTTTAGGGTCCATCCTTGCATTATTTCATTAACAAAATTGGATTTGTACTAATTGTGTAATAACGTGCTCTTTAAATTGCTTAGTAAAATGCCTTAGATGAGGCAGCCTTAGTGACACTTTCTGAGGAGTGTTAGAAGCCCACCGCAATGTGTGCGTCAGAGGCAGTCATCATCTGTTTGACAGCACGCGGGGCTGCCTGCTGGGTCCCCATTATGTTCATGGAGCGATCCTGTCCTTCACGAATGCTTGGAATGTTGGTCCGAGAGACGTGCCATTTGACCCACAGAGCTGTGGGCCTCTCCAGCCGGGACTTCTGGCTCAATGTATGGGCCAATCCCTTTGGACCCTGGTACCCAGACCTCTGGTGTCCTTCCATCCAGTTCTTGGCCTTGTTAACTGCATCTGAATAACATAAACCTGGAACCCTGCTTTGGGCTGCTGTCCTCCCAGCTGCCAAGAACCTGATAGTTACTGCCTCCCAAGGCCTGTCTGCATGCTCTGCTATTCTCTGGAGCCCTGGAGATAAGCAGGCATGGCTCAGAACCAGATACATGCACACCACCCCACCTGCTGGCGAGCCCAAGACCCTCTCACATTGCTGGCTCTTTGCTGCTTTCCTTAAGCCTCTTTTCTGGAGCTCTGTCACCTGGCCATTTGCCTTCTGCATAACCTGTTCCTAAGCTCTGACATTGCTCAAAAGCTCGGGTCCAGTTTCCATGGCCTGTGGCTCTCCCAATCATCATCTTAATTTTCCATGCTGGAATCAAATCATTTCACTCTTAATCTCAATATATATGGGGTAGGTGAAATATGCTTAGGTCTAAAGGGTTATGGAAGATCCTTCTCCACTGTTCACCTGATTCATAGCATGGACCAGCACATATATACTTTTAGGACTTTTGGTTGCAAGTGAGAAACCCAACTCTTGGCTTAAGCAAAATAAATAAATAAATGTATTACTTCATAGGACAGAAAAGTGCAGGAGCTCACATGATGTAAGGAAGGTTTATTCCTCTGTCTCCTGGATCTGCTTTTTTATGTGTTGGCTTTATCAGATGGCCACCAGTGATTGCAGATGTAGCTCCTGC
Source organism: Moschus berezovskii (assembly GCF_049115385.1). Lineage (NCBI taxonomy): Eukaryota > Metazoa > Chordata > Mammalia > Artiodactyla > Moschidae > Moschus > Moschus berezovskii. Next base: position 61,473,024 of record NC_142466.1, read on the forward strand.
AAGTTTTTTCCCTCAATAGAAACAGTCTCTCTTTTCTAGAAGTTTGGATCCAAGATTTCAGAACCAAACCCCACTGGCCAGCGTAGGTCACGTGCTCCTCCCCTGGAGCTGGGATTGGGCACCCTTGAACCAGCTGGGCTGAGAGTGATAGCCAATGCTTCCCGAAAGGAACAGCAGGGTGTTACTAAGATTCTGTCGAAACAGTAACCATAGGCTTTGAACATGAAAAGTGAGTGAAAGTGTTAGTCACTCAGTCATGTCCAACTCTTTGGGAACCCATGCACTGTACCCTGCCAGGCACCCCTTCCAGGAATTTCTCCAGGCAAGAATACTCGAGTGGGTAGCCATTCCCTTGTCCAGAGGATCTTCCCAACCCAGGGATCAAACCCAGGTCTCCTGCATTGTGGGCAGATTCTTTACTGTCTGAGCCACCAGGGAAGCCCAGACTTCCACTGTGGGGCCTGTTAAATATCTGTGCAAGAAATTGAGTAGATAAATGGCTGATTTGGGGAAGGCAGAGGTGGGGCTTTACCATTGCTCCTACAGTGTGTCCACCCCAGGGTGAAGTGCCGGAAGAGCATCATTCATTGTCAATCTTTGACCCCTTTTACTGTCACCTCTGCTTCTGCCCAGAGCTATTCCAGACAACTACAAAGTGATTTTTGTACAAGGAGGTGGATGTGGCCAGTTTAGTGCTGTCCCCTTAAACCTGATTGGCCTGAAAGCAGGAAGATGTGCTGACTATGTGGTGACAGGATCCTGGTCAGCTAAGGCTGCAGAAGAAGCCAAGAAGTTCGGAACTGTGAATATTGTCCACCCCAAACTTGGGAGTTACACGAGTAAGTGCTGGTAGCTGAGCTGGTCTGTGAAATGCTGGCCAGTGGGTGATCCCTCCTTAGCTAGCAGGTTACCCCTGCCCTGGGCAATTCTTTCTTCCCCTGTTTGATACCATTTAGATTTTCTGTCTGTTCCTGTTAAGATTACTAACTGCCTGCTGCAGAAAGAGTATTCCTAGGCTGTTGTGTGCGTGCCTGCTCAGTGGCTTCAGTTCTGTCCAACTCTTTGCAACCCCATGGACTATAGCCCACCAGGCTCTTCTGTCTATGAAATTCTCCTGGCAAGAATACTGGAGTGGGTTGCTATTTCCCTCTCCACCTGGGCTGCTAACTTAGTTGCAAAGCCCAGGTGCTTGGTTGGCTTTAGGTATGGCTTAATCAAGGGCCCCCCTACAGTGAGGGGACCTCTCCTGGTGTCTCCCTCTGTCTCCTCCACAGTCAGGAAAGCTGCCCCCTCATTTTTAGAAGATGGCTGCAGCTGCTTCTTGCTTTATATTCTCCCAAGTTTCAATGCCTCTGCTCAAACATTCCCAGTAACAGTCTCGTGTCTCCTGTGTCCCATTCCAAATCAGTCCAGTGGCCTTGCCTGAATTGCAATCTACCTTCAGGGCTGTGGGTAGAATTGGTTCTACTGGAATCACATGAGCTGAGAGTGAGGGAGACTGGTCCCCAAAGGACACTGTCAGTGGACCTAGGATGTTGGATGCGGGGTGACAAGGAAAAACATAAATACCTACCACACCATTCTTGAAGATTATTTGCCCCCAATAAAAGTCAAAAGAGTGAGATGGAGCATCCTTTTAGGATGTTGGTGGTGATTGTCATACTAGATGAATAGGATGCCATTTACTTATGAATGCTCTGGGATCAGTCTTCCCCTGCTAGACGAGGGGTGTCATACCTGGTGGACTCCCGTCTCCCTAAGGGAAGAGGGGAGGAAACGTGGAGTCCCTAATTTGCCTCCTGTGATAGAAATTCCAGATCTGAGCACCTGGACCCTCAACCCGGATGCCTCCTATGTTTATTACTGCGCCAACGAGACTGTTCACGGAGTGGAGTTTGACTTTATCCCTGATGTCAAGGGAGCAGTGCTGGTCTGCGACATGTCCTCAAACTTCCTGTCCAGGCCAGTGGATGTTTCCAAGGTAAAGCGTGAAAGAGGCCTGGGTCAGGGGGAACCTAGCACCTTGGGTTTTCTAAGGACATTTTAACATACAGTAGAACAGGGAAGGGCCGACCTCAGAATATTTACATCCGGACATTCACAGCCTTTTGTTGACGGTTGCCTCACAGGGGCATACTTGAGTCCTTGGGGAATTCACCTGCCTCTGAGAGTGGCTTTTAGAAATTCTTTTCATTGACACCTTGGGCATTGCTTGCTGTTGTCAAGGGAAGATATGCGTTATCCAAACCTGGGGGGCTGTGAAGGAGCCCTGCCTTACCTCGTTAGCCACCCCAGCACAAGAGCGTCCGTAGGACATGGAGATTCACAGGTGGCTCTCCAGGGTGGGCAGTGGGAGAGGCACCCACAGTTGCACAATATGGGGGTCAGGGGTTAGAAGGGTGATATCTGTAAGGAAGTTAAAACTAAGTGGTAGTGTGCCTTTAAAAAAAATTTCTGGTAAAATATACTTATTATAAAATTGACCATTTTAATGATTTTTAAGCATACAGTTCAGTGGCATTAAGTACATGTACATGATTATACAGTTCTCATCACCATCCATCTCCAGGACTTTTTCTTCCCACTGAAATTGTCCCCATTAAACAATAACCCCAGTCCTTCCTCCCCCTAATCACTGGCACCACCATTCTACATATATTTCTTTTAGTCTCTGTGAACTTGACTGGTCTAGATGACCTCACATCAGTGGAGTCATGCAATGTTTGTCCTTTCATGTCTGGCTTGTTTGCACTGAGCAGCACAATGTTCTCAGGGTTCACCCTTGTGGTAGCATGTCAGAACTTCATTTCTTTTTAGGCTAAGTAATATTCTGTTTTGTGAATATATATATTTTGTTTATTGCGTACTTTTTATTTTCACTTACCATACACTGGCAATTCTAAACAATGTAAATTGTAAAAATACCTCTTCCTGTTGGGCCAGGCTATCCCCCTTCTCCCCTGTGGGATGCTACTGAATTTTCCTAAAGGTTTCCTGGGGAGACATGGAAGAGGGTTCTATATCTTACGTGGAAATTGTCCCAAAGTACCTTAAAACATCTCTTTTTTCTGAATTTTTTTCTCTCTTGGGCAGCTTATCTCATTTCTCAGTGTTTTCTGATTGTCCCTTTATACAAATATAAATAGATTAAAAAATTGGTTTCTTTAGATTACCAAGGACAGCAGCCTTATTTTAAAGATGGGCTTGGATGTAGAAAAGAGATTTAATAGAATGAATAGGAATAGATGCAAGGTTTCCACAGTGGTGGGCTTGGGCTGACCTCTTCCTGGGGAGAAAGACCAGGCAGATTCATAATCTGCAGGCTCTAAACTTACAAATATTGATTTGCTTTCCAGATAGAGATTCCTTTAGAAAAGGAAACTTGCCCTGAACAGGATTAAAATAGAGTTATTTCCTCATAAAAACTATGTTTTAGAAAGAGATGGGGGAATTTGACATACATTTATGAGAGATGACCAAGTACGTTTAAAATAGCAGGTTTTCTCTTTGGCAGTTTGGTGTGATTTTTGCTGGTGCCCAGAAGAATGTTGGCTCTGCGGGGGTCACGGTGGTGATCGTCCGAGATGACCTGCTGGGGTTTGCCCTCAAAGAGTGCCCTTCAGTCCTGGATTACAAAGTGCAGGCTGGAAATAACTCCCTGTACAACACACCTCCTTGTTTCAGGTAACTCCAGGGTGTGGCTTGGGGACCAGGGAAGGAGGGGGTCTCTGTATTTCCCATCAATACTAGGTGACTTTCTGAAGCTGGACGTGATTCTGTGAATTGGTAACCCCGTCGCCCAGATGTCCTTCAGGATTCTCTGCCCGGCTCACCTTCGCTCATCCTTCTCTGTGCGCTGTCTCAACAGCTTTCCTTGCCTTTCTGTTTTGGGGTGTTTCTGTTTGGTCTTGGTAGCCTTGGTGGGTCACCATTAGCCCAAAGGCTTTCTGCACATGAAGTGTCATGCCTGCATCTCAAACAAGCAGTGCGACTTTAGAGAAGAACTTTCAAAGGTTGGGCTCCCTGCCTTTTTCATCCCCTTGCTGGGCCTGCTTGAAGCCCACTGCTTGACACTGAACACACGGGCTGAACAAAACACTTCTCTGGTTTTCACCCAGTCTGCAGGGGTCCTGTTAGCCTGGCTTCCTGTCAATCCTAGTCAGAGTCTGCATTATGGCACTTTTGGGGAGAGCAAGGCTGTTCCACCTTATGGTCTTTTAACTAAATGTCAGACTCAGGTAGTTGGTGAAAATCTTTGTAACACCTATGATTTAGCCTGATAAGTTTTATTACTAACAATCTATGTGAGCTTAGGCAAGTTACTTAATCTATCTGTGCATCTGGTGTCTCCAAGAGTAATTAGTTGCTGATGAGGATTGGATGATTAAAATATGTGTCTAAAATGTGCTTGAAAAAAATAAATAAAATAAAATGTGCTTGGGGGTTTCCCTTGTAGCTGTCAGTAAAGTATCTGCCTGCAATGCAGGAGACCTGGTTTTGATCCCTGGGTTGGGAAGATCCCCTGGAGAAGGACATGGCAACCCATTCCAGCATTTTTGCTGGAGAATCCCATGGATGGAGGAGCCTGAAGTGTCTAAACCTCTACCACCAAAATGTGCTTAGGGAATGCCTGGCTCTCAGTGGCTTATATTATTATTTACCAGCAGGGATAAGAGCCAGAGTTTGTAGATTATCTTTCCAGGGCATCTATGATGTAAAATGGTGATGTATATGACCCTCTTAATCTCCCAAGCACCCTAGGAGGTAGGTACTTTAATTGTTATTTCCATTTTGCAAGTGAAGAAGCCAAAGCCATACTTCTAGGAAGTGGCATGGGTTTGAACCCAGGCAGTCTGACTTGAAAGCCTGGATAAGTACACCTGGTGCCTTCATGCTCTTCACCAGCAAAATGACCAGTGTGGGTTTGTGTTGGAAGGGTCCCATCTCTGGAGAACAGATGGCTGTTGGAGTTTTTCAGTGACGGTGGATGCTCTCATAACAGAGCATATGAAGAGGGGCTCGGGCCAGTGCAGGCCTCGGCTCCATGGGGGCCGGGGCTTTGTTAGTGGTCTCCCTCCGAGGCGCTGCCTGTGGGAAAGACACTTCTTCCATATAATTTACCACAGGAAGGAAAGAGCTTTTTCCACAGCTGGAATGCTGGTGGAAGTTGTTGCTGGTTTTCTGCGTGGCTCACGCAGGCTGCAGCAGCTCTTCACTCTGTGTGCCCTGCTTCCCTCAGGGAACGGAGGGGTCTGGTATTTTCTCCCGGTCACCTGTCAATCCCACTCTGTCTCACAGTTGAAAGTGCTTCTGAAGTGCCTGGTGGGGATTGCGGAGCAGGGCTGAACCCGTCTTGCTCACCTGTCTTATCTCTGGGGTTTCTGGTAGTGGAAAAACCAGTAATCACTGGCCAGCTGGGAAAGGAGCCCTGCTGTGCTGAGCAGTGCTGGACAGTTGGGTCCTCTGGGGAAGGGGCTCTGGAGCCAGGCCACACCGTGGCAGGAGGTGCTGGAAGGCATTCAGTCCTTACCTATTAGAATAAGCAGCCAGGGTCTGGTCTCCAGCACTTGAGTCTTTCAGGCAGAAGCAGAGACCATCGAGGCTCTGGGAGCAAGAAGGTGTGAGGGGCCAGGAAAGCCCTGGCCCTGGATGTGCCCTGAAGGCCAGCAGTTCTGATCAGAGCATAGACTGGGGGGGCAAGCTGAACTGTCTTACCCTCTGGCACCTTCTCTATGTGAGTGAGTGACCTTGAAGTCAATTTTTTAAAAAAATGTCATGAATATGTTAAAATGCAGCCTATTAATATTAAAAGTCAGCAGAAATGGTGAGTTAGCAGGTGAGTCTGTCTAATGGGAAATAAAAATGTCCAGAGTCAGACCTGGGGGAGGCATTGAAAGAAAGTCCTCCTTGAGTGACTCACAGAGGGTCATTCCCCTGCCAGGCCTTGACCAGTCAGGTATGCAGGGTCAGCCTGGTCACCTGGGGGTGGGAGCACAGGGTGGGGGAGGGCAGACATTTCCTGCCTAGAGCCTTTCTGCCTAAGGAGGGAGCTGAGCCAGACACACAGAAACAAGGGGAGAAAAAGAGCAAGGTTTCTTCTCCAGACAGATCAGGATAGTGAAAACAGACCATCTCAGGGCAGGACTGACAATAATATTTGATCAGAATTGCATATAGCTGATTCATTTTCTCGTACAGCAGAAACTAACACAACACCAATTAAAAAAAGAGAGAATCATATAAACGTGGAGGTCCGAAGAGACTGGGTTAAATACATTCTGAGCCAGGACACCCCTCGGTGTCTTGGATTCTTTTACTCTAAAAGAAGAGAAAAGAGAAAACAGTAAACATCTGTGTGATTGAGCAGTTACCTTCAATCTCTGACTTGAAAAACTAAGATTTCATTTGGTGTATTTTTGAGATTAGAAAGTTGTAGCCCTCCCAGTGAGAACAAGCATCGAGTAGTGAAAGGAGGATTTGTGCATGACACCCTCCCCAGGCCTGGCTGTGAGCTGATAAGGCACCCAGCACAGTTCAGAACTTTGTCATCACGTGGAAGTCCTTGAAAATGTCCCAACTTAAAAAAGAAGCTCTTTTTTTCCTAATCAAATTAGAGCCAAGTGACCAGAGGCCCTGGGCAGTTTGTTTGAACTGAGCTGGACAACTGGCCTTTACATAATTGCCTGTAACCCTGAGCAGTGAATTGGGGTGGAATAAAGGACCATGTGGACATTTTGTTTAACACTAAGCCCAGTTTGTGGACAAGCAGATTCCTAAACTTCCCTTCTAACCCTATAAGGCAGATTTACTTCCCACGACTAACGGGACCCGTAAGTATAAATTCGTTTTATCTATAGTATGAAGTAAAGTAGCTAATGAGAAACAAAATATTCCCCACTAACCCAGGCCATCCTTCTTATCAGAATGGGAGTGTGGACCTGCCCAGGAGGCTTACTCCTTTAGAACAGCCAGGGAGAGTTTCCAGGGCTTTCTGGGGTGCTTTTCTAATCCCTAGTGCCCAAAAAGCATTTTGTATTGCTTAGAAAAGTTAACACAAGATCTTGGCAAAGATTTCTGAGGCGAAACTACTGTTAACTGCTTGCTATGCAGGGCAGATGCAAATAGAGCCATATATTTAATTATGCAAATGAAATGTTACCATACAGGCTGCTTTGTGAATTCTTTTTCCACCCAGCAGTGTACTGTGAACACGGCTGTGTCAGGACAAATGCCTGCCTTTTCCCCTCTTTGAACTGCTGTGTGATATTCCAGAGAATGGATCTGCTGTGATTTATACAGTTATTTAATGCACAGGCTTAGACAGTACACTTTACACTGTATGAAAAGAAAGTGAAAGTGTTAGTCCCTCAGTGGTGTCCGACTCTGCAACCCCATGGACTGACTGTAGCTCTCCAGGCTCCTCTGTCCATGGATTTCTCCAGGCAAGAATGTTGGAGTGGGTTGCCATTCCCTTCTCCAGGGGATCTTCCCAACCCAGAGATCAAACCTGGGTTTCCTGCATTGCAGTTGGATTCTTTACCGTCTGAGCCACCAGGGAAGCCCCAAGCTGATGGCATTTTAGAAATGACACCCTGGTTAGTGGGGAGAATGGAGACCAAGTTGCAAGGCTGCATAAGCATCTTAGGACCCCTGTGTTTTGAAGATTTCAGATGGTATGGAAGTGGAAACGTGTGTTAACTATGCATTAGAGGTTCCGGTTGAGTCATGAGGCCAGACATCCTTCCACTTCTGGGGCATTTGGTCTCCAGGAGAACCCACTTCCTTCCAAGCCATCTGCCTTACACTGAGGCTTTGTAGACAGAAGCTAAGGGTGCTAGTTCTGGGCGGCTTATAAAATGGGTGAGTTCTCTGTTGACTGTGCTGCTCAGATCTCATTAGGATTAGCCAGGAGCATGGGTAGTGAGTCTGGGTATGGGGCTGAGTCACACACCAAGAGGGAAGGGTGCGGGTGCTGAGGTCTGGCTGGGACCATGGACCTGGTCTGAGCCTTTGCTGCAGCCGTGATTTGATGACTGAAATAGCAGCTTGGGAACCCTGGGAAAACAGCTGCAGTGAGAAGTGAAGCTCAGTCACCAAAATGTACCGTTGAACGGGCAGGACTCTCAGGTGGTTCTGCTGGGATCGTGTGGCAGGGTGGGTTTCTGTGGTTCCTGGGGGAATGAGAAGTTTGGGGTTAGATGGAAATTCTAGAGCATCTTACAGGAAAGTGGGAGAACACCTAATCTGGAACACACGTGTGAGCTGTTATGCCCCTGCAGCAGCTGCTCTTGGCACCTGTGTCTGAGCTGTGGTGTCAGCCTGACCGCCCCACTAGCAGGTGAGATAGTGGTTGAGGGTCTGGAACCCCTTTGTTATTGTGAAAAGAGCTGGGGCTTTGGAATCAGACCAGCTGGGATTGGAATCCTGCTTTATCAGCTACTTGTTGGATGTAAAAATCATGCAGAGTCAAGCTCTCTGAGTCTAATTCCTCATCTGTAAAATAAGATAATGGCAGCTCTGGCCTCAGATATTTTTTGATCAGTAAGAGGGAGAGCAGCCAACAGGGCGCCTAGCCTGCTGAACGTTGCTTCCCTCCCCTTGCTTTCTTCTTTCTTCTTTGCCCCTCTGATTTCTCAGTCTTTATCCAGAGAGCTTCAGCTGAGGCTGTAAACACCCAGCGGCTGATTTCTGCTTTGAGCTCCCTCCCCTCCGGCCCTGGACACCATTTCTCATTCCTTCCAGGGCCATCTGGGGAGCTGGGGAAGCTTCCAGAGGAGCCATTGCATGTTCTGGGTACAGGCCATTCTCTGCCCAGTGCCCCTGGGCAGCCCCACATTGGCTTCTGCTACCTTCTGGGGGTAGAAATACCAGAGTTCTCAAGCCACCTGGAGGCAATGAAGGAGCCAGTCAGTATCTTGGGCTTCCCTGGGACAAGCCTCTTGTGTTAAGAGTGTCTTCCTCTCCCGACCCTGTCACAGTGTTAATAAATGAGGCAGCAGCTGTGTTGGGGGGGTCCCCACCCCAGACCTTCACTGGACCTGGACACCCAGCAACTAAGTCTACACAGATTCCTCTGGGGAACCTTTGTCCCCCCTCGTAGAGAGGGCATAGCTGGCCTTCTCCATATGCCCAGCTCGAGCTGTGTCTTTTCCACAGAAGACCTCTGTTCCTACCCTGTGGGCTTTCAGTGAGGTGCACACGGAGCCCTCAGCACCATTGGATTTTTCATTTTTTGGTTTTGCCTAGTGCCATGTGGGATCTTAGTTCCCCAGCCAGGGAGCCAACCTGCACTCCCTGGACTGGAAGCTCGGAGGCTTAACCTCTGGACCACCAGGGAAGTCCCCTCAGCAGTTTTTTTTTTCTTTTTAAAGAAACTTTTTCTCTTTTAAAATAATTTATCTAATGGTGTCTTTAAGTCTGTTTTAGTACAGCTTCAGTTTGCTCAGATGTCTTGTAATTTGTGCAAAGCTGATATAAATGGATAATATGTATTTTTTTACTCTTTATTTTAGCATCTATGTCATGGGCTTGGTCCTGGAGTGGATTAAGAACAACGGCGGGGCAGCAGCCATGGAGAAGCTTAGCTCCATCAAATCACAAATGATTTATGATATTATTGATAATTCTCAAGGATTCTATGTGTAAGTGGATGGTTTTTACCTCACATTTTGCCTCTTGTGAATTGAAAAATGTGTTTATGCTGTGTTGGTTTTGGAATATGGATGCAGCCATCTTTCTTTGAGACACTGAAGTCCCCAGGAGTGTGAAGCACGTGTTTTTCTTCCTGCATCTCCACCCCAGAAATACCAGGCTTTGGGACTGTCTCCCACTGGTGGTGAAATTGCTCACACTGCACACCCCTCTCTCCCCACCACCTCCTCTGTATGTCCCTGGGGACAAAACGTGAACATGCTAGAAGCTCTCAGCTTTGTCTCAGGACTCCACTGGAGACCCTTGGTATAAGCACCCACTCCTGACCTCTCTGGGATATTTACCCTTTTAGAAAAGTGTACTCTTTCCTCTTATCACAAGACAGACTCTCCAGTCCTAGGCCTGTAGTCAGTGAATAGAATCGGCTCTGGTATAGTTGACTCCTAGTTAAATGTCCTTGTGACTAATTGATTCACGAACAGGTGTTGACCCCTGGACCAGTGCCAGAAAAGCTACGGACCTTGTATTGATCTCTTAGGGATGCTAGAGCAAAAGTACCATTAACTTGGTGGCTTAAAACAAGAGGAATTTATTTTCAGTTATCGGGAGTCCAGGAATTCAAAGTCAAGCTGTCAGCAAGTCTTTGCTCCCTGCAAGCGACTCCTGAGAAAAGTCCATTCCTGGCCCCTTCCAGCTTCTGGGGCTTTGAGCATTCCTGCCTCACCCCAGTCTCTGCTTCTGCTTCACGTGGCCTTCTCCTTCCTTGTGTGTCTTTTCTTCTGTCTCTCACAAGGTGGTTGTTGGATATAGGACCTACTCAAATAATCCAGGGTGATTTATCTCATCTAGAGATCCTTAGCTTAATTGCACCAGCAAAGATCCTTTTTCTTTTCTTTTGCAGTAATTACTTTGATTGTTTGGCTGCCCCAGGTCTTAGTTGCAGCATGTGGGATCTAGTTCCCCAACCAGGAATTGAACCCTGGCCCCCTGCATGGGGAGCACAGAATCCCAGCCACTGGACCACCAGGAAAGTCCTGACCCTTTTTCTTACTAGGTCACATTCACAGGTGAATGTGGAGGTGAGCACATGGATAAACCTTTGCAGAGGCCACCATCAACCCCCTACAACAGGCCTCTCACCAAAATGCCACATATAAAGTACCTACTATAGTGCCTGGTACACAAAGAACTTAACGGGTGGTGTTTTCATTTGCTTTCCCTTCCTTCAAGGTGGGGACTCCTGTGGGAGGGTCTGACTTTATGCTGTGTATGCATGCCCATTTCTACACACATATGCATAGATACTCTCATTGACCAAGCCAGGACCCCGTTCTTAGTGGTATTTACTCTTCGGAGTTCAGTCTGTTGTAACAAAAACATCTAGCTGACAATCACAAAGGAATTTTCGGTCTCTTTTGAGAACTCAGTGGGCCACATAAAACAAACAAAAAAAAGATGCCTCAAACCTGGCTTAGAGTTGTATGTTTTACCCAAGACTTGCTAACACATCTCCATAACCAGCCATGGGTGAGGGCTGGGGGTGTACTTTTGGGGCAGCCATAACTCTGCTGTTGTCTCTGCCCTTAACTGACTGCCTGCTCCTATGAGTTCTTGGCTTGCTCCACAAGCCCTTAGGGCATCCGGCTTGGCTGAATGACTTAACCTTTGGGATCGTCTTCCATATGCCATCTGGGGGAAGAGATTCCCCACTATGCATCTCTGCCTTCTCTGTGGTTCTGTGGCTTGGACCTTGCAAGTCTTCCATTTTAGATCCTGATATGTGAGAGGAGAAGCCAGAGTACTCCACTTGCACTTATTAGAGCCATTTTAACATGTGTGATTGGCAATAGATGGTCCAAGGAGTTCATAGCCAAGGGCTAAATGATGAGTCATGAGCTGAGGACAGGAGGATACTGCTTTGGCTGGAGGAGAAGGGAGGGCTTTTAGATGAGCTTCAGCCTTGGGCAAGAGTAGAATTAGGCAGAGATGAAGGCAGAAGTTCTATAAATTTTTAGGAAGGCAAAGAATGGCCCCTGTAAAGCACTGAGGGAAGAAAGTAGTATGTTTGGAAAGCAGAGAGTGGGCTGCCTAGAGGGCATGGCTTGTGCTGGGATTGAAAGGATAGTGTGGAAAGGTCTGAAGACATGTTTAATGCATTAGTTCATTTACCCATTTGTCTGTTCACCCATCCACCCACCCTCGGTCTACCCATCCATCTACTATCCATTTACCCATCCGTCCATCCAGTCATCTGCCCATCCATCCATCCATCCATCCACCCACCCCTCCAGTAAACGGTGCCTGAGCACTCCTCTGGGCTAGCCTGGTTTTAGGCTCTGGTGTTACAAAGAAGAATAAGTCTTCTTTGCTGGCTTCCTAAGAGTGCACAGAATATGAATGTGAGTGAGAGCATGTGGCAGCTATTGTGAAGGGGAGACCAATATTTCTGTTAGCATCTGACGTCATGTATTTCTTGGGAAATGTATAGGCACAAAATGGAAGGACAGAAAGAATGGTGATGCCCCTGGAAGAAATCCAGGGCATTAGAAAGAAAATAAAGTATAGAAGGAACACCAAAAGTCCCAGAAATTCTTCCCCCCACTTGAGATCCTTTAACTACAAGCACCCCCCAGCATCTTCCAGAAGGCAGCCCGCCAAAGCCAACATGGCAGGTGGGTAGTCTCCTGGGCAATCTGATCACTTTCCCATGCAAAACTCCTCATTCACTTATGAACAGCCTTTTGAGCCCGAACTTGCATCCTTTTCTGAATAAAACACTTTCTGGGAACTCCCATTCACCCCTGGGCCGCCTGCCCAGAAAATGTTATCCTGACTCATGGAATTACTGTGGAAACTTGTTACCATAGTCAGGAGCACACTTTGCTCCCCCCACCCCTGTTCAGCAGTTGGACACTCACCAGCTGTCTCTGTGTGCATCTGGATTTTCAGGAAATTCTTCGCTATGGAAATACGGCCCTGAAGGGGAGGTGAGCAGTTTCTAAGAGGAATACCATGGAACCTAGAGTTGGAATTTACCGTTTACCATCACTTTCACTAATTTTTGTCCCCCCTTTGGTGCCCCCCTGCCTGGTAAAGCAGCCCCTTTATGGAACACAGTTTTGGGCAGTTTGCTGGGGGTTGGACCAGCTCTGCCAGTGTTCCTGGCCGGGGACTCAGAGACTTGAGAGGGCCACTACTGAAGTCCCTGTTCATTCTATAGCCTGACCACCCGCAGTTGCTGGCTGGCTGTGAGTTGAGCCCATGTGGGCAGTGTAGCATCTTGGCCGTAGAAGCCCTGCATTACCACTTACTAACATGTGGCCTTGGGCAGGTGTCCTGACTGCTCTTGACTCAATTTCCTCATCTATACAATGGACATAAGTCCATAGAATATTATGACCATCATGAGGGTTAAACGAAAATGCATAGGAATCAAGAGTATGTAGTGGAGGGATTTAAGAGCTTTTGCTCTGGGTCATTTGTGTAAAGCATGAGAAACCCTACTTGGTAGATAGGGAGTATTCCTGAAAGTTAGCTCTTAATATTATTTGTTTTATTTTTAATTGGAGGCTAATTACTTTATAATATTGTATTGGTTTTGTCATACATTGATATGAATCCGCCCTGGGTGTACATGTGTTCCCCATCTTGAACCCCCTTCCCACTTCCCTCCCCATCCCATCCCTCTGGGTCATCCCAGTGCACCAACCCTGAGCATCCTGTATCATGCGTCGAACCTGGACTGGCGATTCATTACACATATGATAATATACATGTTTCTATGCCATTCTCCCAAATCATCCTACCCTCACCCTCTCCCACAGAGTCCCAAAGACTGTTTTATACATATGTGTCTCTTTCGCTGTCTCGCATACAGGGTTATTGTTACCATCTTTCTAAATTCCATATATATGCATTAGTATACTGTACTGGTGTTTTTCTTTCTGGCTTACTTCACTGTGTATAATAGGCTCGTTTAATCCACCTCATTAGAACTGATTCAAATGTATTCTTTTTAATTGCTGAGTAATACTCCATTGTGTAAATGTACCAAAGCTTTCTTATCCATTCGTCTGCTGATGGACATCTAGGTTGCTTCCATGTCCTGGCTATTATAAACAGTGCTGCAATGAACATTGGGGTACACGTGTCTCTTTCAATTCTGGTTTCCTCGGTGTGTATGCCCAGGAGTGCGATTGCTGGATCATATGGCAGTTCTATTTCCAGTTTTTTGAGGAATCTTCACACTGTACTAGTTGCATTCCCACCAACAGTGTAAGAGGGCTCCCTTTTCTCCACACCCTCTCCAGCATTTATTGCTTGTAGACGTTTGGATCCAGCCATTTTGACTGGTGTGAAATGGTTCCTCATTGTGGTTTTGATTTGCATTTCTCTGATAATGAGTGATGTTGAGCATCTTTTCATGTGCTTGTTAGTCATCTGTACGTCTTCTTTGGAGAAATGTCTGTTTAGTTCTTTGGCCCATTTTTTTGATTGGGTTGTTTATTTTTCTGGAATTGAGCTTCAGCAGTTGCTTGTTTATTTTTGAGATTAATTCTTTGTCAGTTGCTTCATTTGCTATTATTTTCTCCCATTCTGAAGGCTGTCTTTTCATCTTGCTTATAATTTCCTTTGTTATGCAGAAGCTTTTAACTTTAATTAGGTCCCATTTGTTTATTTTTGCTTTTATTTCCAATATTCTGGAAGGTGGATCATGGTGGATCCTTCTGTGATTTATGTCAGAGAGTATTTTGCCTACGTTCTCCTCTAGGAGTTTTATAGTTTCTGGTCTTAAGTTTAGATCTTTAATCCATTTTGAGTTTATTTTTGTGTATGGTGTTAGAAAGTGTTCTAGTTTCATTCTTTTACAAGTGTTTGACCAGTTTTCCCAACACCACTTGTTAAAGAGATTGTCTTTTCTCCATTGAATATTCTTGCCTCCTTTGTCAAAGATAAGGTGGCCATAGGTGTGTGGATTTATCTCTGGGCTTTCTATTTTGTTCCATTGATCTACATTTCTGTCTTTGTGCCAGTACCATATTGTCTTGATGACTGTGGCTTTGTAGTAGAGCCTGAAGTCCGGCAGGTTAATTCCCCCAGTTCCATTCTTCTTTCTCAAGATTGCTTTGGCTATTCGAGGTTTTTTTGTATTTTTATAAAAATTGTGAAATTATTTGTTCTAGCTCTGTGAAAAATACTGTTCGTCGATTGATAGGGATTGCATTGAATCATTTTCACTATACTCATTTTCACTATATTGATTCTTCCAATCCATGAACACGGTATATTTCTCCATCTATTAGTGTCCTCTTTGATTTCTTTCACCAGTGTTTTATAGTTTTCTATATATAGGTATTTTGTTTCTTTAGATAGATATATTCCTGAGTATTTTATTCTTTTCATTGCAATGGTGAATGGAATTGTTTCCTTAATTTCTCTATTTTCTCATTATTAGTGTATAGGAATGCAAGGGGTTTCTGTGTGATGATTTTACATCCTGCAACTTTACTATATTCATTGATTTGCTCTAGTAATTTTCTGGTGGAGTCTTTAGAGTTTTCTATGTAGAGGATCGTGTCGTCTGCAAACAGTGAGAGTTTTACTTCTTCTTTTCCAATTTGGATTCCTTTTATTTCTTTTTCTTCTCTGATTGCTGTGGCTAAAGCTGCCAAAACTATGTTGAATAGTAGTGGTAAGAGTGGGCACCCTTGTCTTGTTCCTGACTTTAGGGGAAATGCTTTCAATTTTTCACCATTGAGGATAATGTTTGCTGTGGGTTTGTCATATATAGCTTTTATTATGTTGAGGTATGTTCCTTCTATTCCTGCATTCTGGAGAGTTTTGATCATAAATGGATGTTGAATTTTGTCAAAGGCTTTCTCTGCATCTATTAAGATAATCATATGGCTTTTATTTTTCAATTTGTTAATGTGGTGTATTACATGGATTTGCAGATATTGAAGAATCCTTGCATTCCTGGGATAAAGCCCACTTGGTCATGATGTATGATCTTTTTAATGTGTTGTTGGATTCTGATTGCTAGAATTTTGTTAAGGATTTTTGCATCTATGTTCATCAGTGATATTGGCCTGTAGTTTTCTTTTTTTTTTGTGGCTTTTTTGTCAGGTTTTGGGATTAGAGTGATGGTGGCCTTATAGAATGAGTTTGGAAGTTTACCTTCCTCTGCAATTTTCTGGAAGAGTTTGAATAGGATAGGTGTTAGCTCTTCGCTAAATTTTTAGTAGAATTCAGCTGTGAAGCAGTCTGGACCTGGGCTTTTGTTTGCTGGAAGATTTCTGATTACAGTTTCAATTTCTGTGCTTGTGATGGGTCTGTTAAGATTTTCTGTTTCTTCCTGGTTCAGTTTTGGAAAGTTGTACTTTTCTAAGAATTTGTCCATTTCTTCCAAGTTGTCCATTTTATTGGCATATAATTGCTGATAGTAGTCTCTTATGATCTTTTGTATTTCTGTGTTGTCTGTTGTGATCTCTCCATTTTCATTTCTAAGTTTATTGATTTGGTTCTTCTCCCTTTGTTTCTTGATGAGTCTGGCTAGTGGTGTGTCAATTTTATTTACCTTCTCAAAGAACCAGCTTTTGGCTTTGTTGATGTTTGCTATGGTCTCTTTTGTATTTATTTCTGCCCTAATTTTTAAGATTTCTTTCCTCCTACTAACCCTGGGGTTCTTCATTTCTTCCTTTTCTAGTTGCTTTAGGTGTAGAATTAGGTTATTTAGTTGACTTTTTTCTTGTTTCTTGAGGTATGCCTGTAATGATATGAACTTTCCCCTTAGCATGGCTTTTACAGTGTCCCAGAGGTTTTGTGTTGTTGTGTTTTCATTTTCATTCTTCTATGCATATTTTGATTTCTTTCTCAATTTCTTTTATGATTTGTTGGTTATTCAGGAGCTTGTTGTTCAGCCTCCATATGTTGGAATTTTTAATAGTTTTTCTCCTGTAATTGAGATCTAGTCTTACTGCATTGTGGTCAGAATAGATACTTGGAATTATTTCATTTTAGTTTGAATTTACCAAGGCTAGATTTATGGCCCAGGATGTGATCTATCCTGGAGAGGGTTCCATGTGCACTTGAGAAAAAGGTGAAATTCATTGTTTTGGGGTGAAATGTCCTATAGATATCAATTAGGTCTAACTGGTCTACTGTATCATTTAAAGTTTGTGTTTCCTTGTTAATTTTCTGTTTAGTTGATCTATCCATAGGTGTGAGTGGAGTATTAAAGTCTCCCACTATTATTGTGTTGTTGTTCATTTCCCCTTTCATACTTGTTAGCAATTGTCTCACATATTGCGATGCTCCTATGTTGGGTGCATATATATTTATAACTGTTATATCTTCTTCTTGGATTTATCCTTTGATCATTATGTGGTGTCCTTCTTTGTCTCTTTTCAAAGCCTTTTTTTTAAAGTCTATTTTATCTGATATGAGTATTGCTACCCCTGCTTTCTTTTGGTCTCTATTTGCATGGAATATCTTTTTCCAGCCCTTCACTTCCAGTCGGTATGTGTCCCTCATTTTGAGGTGGGTCTCTTGTAGACAGCATATATAGGGGTCTTGTTTTTGTATCCATTCAGCCAGCCTTTGTCTTTTGGATGGGGCATTCAACCCATTTACGTTTAAGGTGATTATTGGTAAGTATGATCCTGTTGCCATTTACTTTATTGTTTGGGGTTCAAGTTTATACACCCTTTCTGTATTTCCTGTCTAGCATTTGTTGGAGAGTTAGTTTGGTGATGCTGAATTCTCTCAGCTTTTGCTTGTCTGTGAAGCTTTTGATTTCTCCTTCATATTTGAATGAGATCCTTGCTGGGTACAGTAATATGGGCTGTAGGTTATTTTCTTTCATCACTTTAAGTATGCCTTGCCATTCCCTCCTGGCCTGGAGTTTCTATTGAAAGATCAGCTGTTATCCTTATGGGAATCCCCTTGTGTGTTATTTGTTGCTTTTCCCTTGCTGCTTTTAATATTTGTTCTTTGTGTTTGATCTTTGTTAATTTGATTAATATGTGTCTTGGAGTATTTCGCCTTGGATTTATCCTGTTTTGGACTCTCTGGGTTTCTTGGACTTGGGTGATTATTTCCTTCCCCATTTTAGGGAAGTTTTCAACTATTATCTCCTCAAGTATTTTTCTCATGGTCTTTCTTTTTCTTCTTCTTCTGAGACGCCTATGATTTGAATGTTGGGGCGTTTAACATTGTCCCAGAGGTTTCTGAGATTGTCCTCATTTCTTTTAATTCATTTTTCTTTTTTCTCTCGGTTTCGTTTATTTCTACCATTCTATCTTCTATCTCACTTATCCTATTTTCTGTCTCTGTTATTCTACTGTTGGTTCCCTCCAGAGTGTTTTTAACCTCATTTATTGCATAATTCATTATATATTGACTCTTTTTTATTTCTTCTAGGTCCTTGTTAAACCTTTCTTGCATCTTCTCGATCCTTGTCTCCAGGTTATTTATCTGTGACTCCATTTTGTTTTCAAGATTTTGGATCATTTTCACTATCATTATTCGGAATTCTTTGTCAGGTAGATTCCCTATCTCTTCCTCTTTTGTTTGGGTTGGTGGGCATTTATCCTGTTCCTTTACTTGCTGGGTATTCCTCTGCCTCTTCGTCTTGCTTGTATTGTTGTGTTTGGGGTGGCCTTTCCGTATTCTGGCAGTTTGTGGAGTTCTCTTTATTGTGGAGTTTCCTCGCTGTGGGTGGGGTTGGATGGATGGCTTCTCAAGGTTTCCTGGTTAGGGAAGCTTGTGTCGGTGTTCTGGTGGGTAGAGCTGTATTTCTTCTTTCTGGAGCGCAATGAAGTGTCCAGTAATGAGTTATGAGATGTCAGTGGGTTTGGAGTGACTTTGGGCTGCCTGTATATTGAAGGTCAGGGCTATGTACTGTGTTGCTGGGGAATTTGTGTGGTCTGTCTTGCTCTGGAACTTGTTGGCCCTTGGGTGGTGCTTGGTTTCAGTGTAGGTATGGAGGCATTTGATGAGCTCCTATCGATTAATGTTCCCTGGAGTCAGGAGTTCTCTGGTGTTCTCAGGATTCAACTTAAGCCTCTTGCCTCTGGTTTTCAGTCTTATTCTTGCAGTAGCCTCCATCTGTCACTTCCAAGGAGGTTCCCTCTGTTTTAGCTTCTTCTGTTTGATGGTCTCTTCAGTGTTTAATTTCTGCCCTGACAGAAGGGGGCAGTGGTGGACACTTTTTTAGGCTCACTTGTTCAGTCGTGTTGTGGGGAGGGAGGAACGCAGCAAATAAATATCACTGGCGTCTGTGGGGAGTGCTCGCAGTGATTCGGCCACACTGGGTTTGCCCCTGTTTACGGTGTGTGTGCTTTCCCTGTCTATACTGTTCAGGCTCTAGGTTGCTCTGCCAGGAACTGTCTGAGGCTGGCCCTGAGTTGCATGCACTTCCCAGGTCTAAGCCGCTCAGGTTCAGGTACTTGGGTACTCCACAAAGATGCAGACTTGGTTGGGCCTGCGTTTTGTGCCCTTCCCTGGTCCGAGCAGCTCAGGTGACCAGGTGTTTGGCGAGTGCGGTTGCTGCGACTTACCACCTCCCCGGTCCCTGCCGCTGGGTTTTCTGGGTGTACAACTGGCACACCTTCTCAGGTGGATGTCGTCCGTCCAGAATCCCAAGAAGTCTTGGTTAGCAATGAAGCCTACTTGCAGTTAGGTAGATGATGCCTGTCTGGGGCCACGATTAGCCCTTCTGGCTCTGGCTGCCCTCCCCTGCCTGTCTTGGCGGGGGATGGGCCGTCTGCAACCGGCTAGTTCTAGTCAGCCCTTTGTTCTGTGAGTGGGTCTGGCGGTGTCTTAGGTTAGGGCTTTTCACCTTTTCACGGGGTAGCTATCCCACAATCTACTTAGTTATTTCAAGTTAGCTCCCTCAGATTGCCCTTGGGGCATTCAGGCCTGGTTCTCACTTTAAATAATACAGCCCGCGCCTCCCTGCCCAGCCCCCACTTGCTAGTGGGGGATGTGGGCGCCTGCACTGCTTCTCCACTGGGAGTTAGTTGGGCAGTAATCTGCGGGTTTTAATTATTTATTTACTTTTCCTCCCAATTATGTTGCCCTCTGAGGTTACAAGGCTCACCACAGACTCGCCAGTGAGAGTGTTTCCTGGTGTTTGGAAACTTCTCTCTGTTTTAAGACTTCCTTCCCGGGACAGATCTCCATCCCTACCTCTTTTGTCTTTCTTTTTATCTTTTATATTTTTTCCTACCTCCTTTAGAAGACAGTGGGCTGCTTTTCTGGGTGCCTGATGTCCTCTGCCGGCATTCAGAAGTTGTTTTGTGGAATTTACTCAGCATTCAAATGTTCTTTTGATGAATTTGTGGGGGAGAAAGTGGTCTCCCCGTCCTATTCCTCTGCCATCTTAGGACCACCCCTCTTAATATTATTTGTGGTTATTACGGAAAGCACCTGGGATGTTCCTGACACATAATGTTTAATATGTATTAGATACTAAATTTTTAGAATTTATTTTAATTGAAGGATAATTACAGTATTGTGATGGTTTTTGCCATACATCAATATGAATTGGCCATCGGCATACATGTGTCCTCTCCATCATGAAACCACTCCCCCACCCACCTCCCTCCCCACCCCATCCCTCCAGGTTGAGAGAGCACTGGCTTTGGGTGCCCTGTGTCATATATCAAATTAAAATGTTTCAGATATTAACTTTAACATGCTAAAGATGTCCAAATGGTAGAATCCATTTCAGATCAGAGGTCACCTTTTCTCATCAACTTCCTATGGGAACCAGGCCTTAGGAAAGAGGGAAATACCTGACGGGTCCAGTGACAACCTGAAAATAAAGCCGGCAGAGCTCTTGGTGTTTTACAGATATTAATACATTGTATTGTTGTCACTTCCTTGTGAGCAGACAGTGGTTTACAGCAGCACAGACGGGTTAGGGTCAGGTGCAAAGGGCGGTGGGATCAGGCAGGGTATGAACGTGGGGAGAGTCGGTGGGGGTGGTTTCAGGGCCATTAACTACTACACTAAGGAAACAACAGAAATCACAGATGATGTGACTTTCTCTTCAAAATGCAGGAGTCAGCGGAAAAGATTAGAAATGATTATGTTCAGAATTGTGATCGGTTACATCGAAATGTACAAAAGTCAATTACTTTCCCAAATTCCAGAGATAACAATAAAAAATGAGGAAAGATCCCATTCACAATAATCACAAACATTAGTAAATATTAGTTAGTTCAGTGTTTAACTAGGAAAGTTAGTGCAAGAGGATAGCTGAAAAATGTTTAACATATGTGGACATTAGTAAAATGTAATGTTAGCATATGATCTGTTAAAATACAAAGCTACTGGCAGAGGGAAAGACAGATAACTGGAAAAGTTCAGAAACTTATGTTTACTTGAGAATTGCATTTTTTTTTTGTTGTTGTTGTGTAATTTTTGGCCACATGTGGGATCTTAGTTCCCTGAACAGGGATTGACTCCACACCTCCTGCACTGGAAGTGGGAAGTCCTAATTACTGGACCATCTGAGAAGTCCCTGAATTTTGAATTAGACAAAAAAACATGTTTTCTATTGATTGAAGCATTGATAATTCATTTAAACAAAAATTAGAGTTATATATTTTCATCATGCCATACATACATTCTAATCAATCAAAAAGATGTAAATGCATTGAAATGCAAGACATACATATAAAATTCAGGAGAGAATTTCTGTTTAAGTATAGAGTGTACAGAGGCCTTCCAAAATAAGCCATAAAACTCAAAAGCTATAAAGTAAAAGACATATAATTACATGAAAAATTTGAAACTTTGCTACAGTTCGAGACATGATAAACAAAACAAAATGATAGATATGAAAAAAACTTGGTAGCATATAACTTATAAGGGTTACTTTTGCTATAGGGAAGAATCCACAAATTAAAAAGGATAAACCAAAAAAAAAAAAACACAACAACAACAGGAGGAGGTGGTCTCTAACTGTATGAGGAAACAACTGGGAAGAAACAGCTGGCTAATAGATGAAAGGGGTTAATTTCTTTAGGAAATGCAGATTAAAACCATGAGGTGTTTTCCTTCTGATCAGCAGAAATTCTAAAGATTGATAACAGCTGGTGTTGGCAAGGGCCCACACTTTGGTTATATCAAGTGTAAATGTGTTCAATTTTGGAGTGAGGTTGCAACACCCATGAAAGTTCACAACTCTTGCACTTTGACCAAAGACTTACCTTCGGCACCTGCCCTCTGCCAGTACTTTGCCTGGCATGGAAGTGTGCACAAAATCAGGTGCCTGCAAGTCCAATGTGGGATGCTTACATAATGGGGAAAATCTGGAGTCAACCCAGGTGTCCTTCCAGAGGGGTCTGATGAAGGAAATTAGGGTCCATCAATAGTTTGGGGTGGGGCTTGCCAGGCACCCGGTACCCTTTTTGCTACGAGAACTTGCTGGGGTCTTCAGGGCTTGACGGACACGGCTCTCTGCCACACGCTGTTCCTTCCCCTCACCCTGTCCTAACCCCTCCCTCATACCTTCCTCTGAAACCTTTCAACCTTCTCTGGGCAGAATTACTTGCTCAGCTCTGTGCTTCCACAGGGCTTGTCCTGTGGAATTTTAATTCCCTACATAGCTGTCTTGCTAGGTTGGAAGCAACTAATTCCCCTTAATCTATTTCTTCTTTCTCTCAGCCCCACATCAGAGACTCTGTTGGGCACTGTGCAGGTATCTGCTGCATGCTAATTTAATCTTCAGTTTCTAGGTTTTATGACATTGTTGCTGTTATGGTGCCATCTACTTTCACAGTAGGATGGGTGAGTTTGTGGGGGAGGACTGTAAATACAGATTTGTATTTATAGATTTGTAAACCCAGGTTCTTAATTCTTCCCCCTTTTAATATTTTTTACCCTTACACCATATGTCCTTTTTGCTGCTCCAGATCTATAATTGGACCCTCGAATGGGGAGCCTGAGGCAGCAGAATATCAAAGGAGGTAGACACTAAAATTTTAATTTAAATGTCAACCAGGAAACCTACTACCTGTGAAAAGGTGGGGGCCAGAATTTAGGCTCAAAGCCTATTACCAGAGACCTGATTTCCCTTCTTGGGTCTCTTTTGTCTGTTAATGTGGACTTGACTCCTGTTAACTTTAACAAGAACTGTGTGTGTGCCCTCAGGGGTGAGCATAGCTGTTAATGGGGGGCTTCCTCACACTGCTTTTATTTGCTGTTGAATTTTAATGAATCCCACCCTGTAGAAATGGAAGGATAGAACAGGATGTGCTTGAGAAGATGGGGAAAGAGAGTTATGACATATTTTCCCTTGTATTTCAGAGTAGCATGTCACTCTCCTTTCTGTTTGTCTCATTTGGTTGTCAATGAAAAATAATTTTGGCTTGCTTGCTTTCCAAATCAGAAACTGAAGTCAAATACTAACCTATCCTAGATGAAATTTGACTCATTCATTTTTGAGAATCTGTGTGAGTCCCGTGCAAGGTGCTGGGAATAAAAAGACAAATTTATTTGATTTTAACAGATGCTTCTATAGCATTGAATGTGATCCAGGCACTCTTCTAAATTGTATCAGTTGTCTGCTTTTGCATCACACACAGAAAACTTCAAGACTGACTTAAAACCACAGCCATTTTTCATTGCTCAGGATTCTTTTCCGTCAGCACGTTGAGCTCAGCTGGGGGGTTTCTTCTGCTGGTCTCATCTGAGATCGCTTATTCAAACAGAGTCATCTGGTGGTTCACCTGGAGTCTAAAATGGCCACGCTCACCTGTCTGGCAGCTGGTGCTGGCTGTTGGGTAGGGCTCTTGTTTCCTGCAGCTAGCTTGGACTTGCTTACATAGCAGCAGTATGTGAGGAAGACAGGTATAGAAGCTGCATGTGCCTTGGCTTGGAAGTTGTGTGGCATCATTTCTGTTGTAGTCTCTCTCTTTTTAAAAAAATTATTTAATTGGAGGATAGTTAATTTACAATATTGTGATAGTTTTTTGCCATACATCAATATGAATCAGCCATAGGTATGCATGTGTCCCCTCCATCCTGAACCTCCCTACCCACCCTAACCCTCCAGATGGGTCTCTTGGTCAAAGCAAATCCACAAGGCCAGCCCAGATTCAAAAGCTGTGAACACTAGGCACCACCTCTTGCTGGGAAGGCTATAGAGAATTTGTGGCTATTTTCAAATGTACCTCAGAAATTCTCTGCAAATACTTTGTTTAGTTCTCACATCAGAGAACAACAGGGAGAGTTAATAAGTTGTTCAAGGTCACATAGTTTGGGACACTCAGTTCAGTTCAGTTCAGTCTCTCAGTCGTGTCCGACTCTTTGCGACCCCATGAATCACAGCACGCCAGGCCTCCCTGTCCATCACCAACTCCCGGAGTTCACTCAAACTCATGTCCATCGAGTCGGTGATGCCATCCAGCCATCTCATTCTCTGTCGTCCCCGTCTCCTCCCACCCCCAATCCCTCCTAGCATCAGACTCTTTTCCAGTGAGTCAACTCGTCGCATGAGGTGGCCAAAGTATTGGAGTTTCAGCTTTAGCATCAGTCCTTCCAATGAACACCCAGGATTGATCTCCTTTAGAATGGATTGGTTGGATCTCCTTGCAGTCCAAGGGACTCTCAAGAGCCTTCTCCAGCACCACAGTTCAAAAGCATCAATTCTTCAGCGATCAGCTTTCTTCACAGTCCAACTCTCACATCCATACATGACCATGGGAAAAACCATAGCCTTGACTAGACGGACCTTGGTTGGCAAAGTAATGTCTCTGCTTTTTGAGTGTTGTAAATGTTTTGAAAGTTGCTGCTCATTATTTTTAAATCTTACAGCCACTATCGGACCAACTTTTTCTTCTCTGCAGGCTTGTAGAGAAAGGGTCATTCCCATTGCTCTGTGGCTGCCATGTGTTGGAAGTTTCATATATGTTGTGTCATTGAACTGTCAAAAATTGTCTGAAATGGTGATTTTATTAATATTCCCAATATTTCGATGAGAAAACTGAGGCTTTTGGAAATTAAGTACAAGTTGTATAAGAGAACACTAACTCCCTTTTCCAAATGCAAAAGTAGTCTCCTTTAGTAAATTATAAATGTCCTGGGGCAGATTTTTAACCTCTTGTTGCATCTAGAAAATGATTTTTTAAAAATTTTCTTTTGACTTGTTAAAGTTGTACATTGCAGAAAATTATCTGCAACAATAAATGTGTTTTTCAGATGTCCAGTGGAGCCCCAGAATAGAAGCAAGATGAATATTCCATTCCGCATTGGCAACACCAAAGGAGATGATGCTTTAGAAAAAAGATTTCTTGACAAAGCTCTTGAACTCAATATGATCTCCTTGAAAGGGCATAGGTGAGTACATGTCGCATCCAGAAGCTTGTCAGAGAATTGGTTTAGTTTTCAGATGCAGTGAAAGTGTTAGTTGCTGAGTCATGTTGGACTCTTTGTGACCCCATGGACTGTAGCCCATCAGGTTCCTCTGTCCATGGAATTCTCCAGGCAAGAATACTGGAGTGGGTAGTCATTCCCTTCTCCAGGGGGTCTTCCTGACCCAGGGAGCAAACCCATGTCTCCTGCATTGGCAGGCGAGTTGTTTACTGTCTGAGGTGCCAGGGAAGCCCCTTCAGATGCCGAGTAAAACACATCCAGGAGCCTGCGCAGCTTGAAGTAGAAGTTACTATGACTAGTTGAAAAAGACCAGTTATTACGGGATAATCTTCTTGTTGCTTTTGGAGCCCTTAGCATGATTTCTCAGCTGAGAGCATGATGGAGCCCCATCTTCTAGGAGCTTTGGTCAAAATTACCTTTGAGACTCTCTGCTGTGACAGCTCAGAGGTTGCCATCCCATCCACAGTGCAACTGGCACAGCCCTGTCCAATGTAAGAAAGAGGCACTATTGCTAACAGGAAGAATAGTTAATCCCTCAGGCTCCATGAAAAATGTATGTCCTCACGCACAAGAGTACCTGCCAGATCCCTGCCCACTGTACAGCAGGCTCATCAAAGAGTTGAGTTAACCTCGGTCACATGTGAGCATGACGCTCACTGTGTTGGGAAGAATTCCTAAGGACTGAGATGTCTGAAGCTCTTGGCCTCCTATGGGTATTTTCAGGTGAGAAGTTGGACAGGATGATCTCAGGTGCCATGACTCTTAAAGGAGTGGGTGACTGGAAGGAGGGTGGTCTTGATGTTAAACCAGATGCTCCTGTTCTTAATGGCTGCATCTGTGGTCCTTCCAGGTCTGTGGGAGGCATCCGGGTCTCTCTGTACAATGCTGTCACTGTCGAAGACGTCCAGAAGCTGGCAGCCTTCATGAAGAATTTTTTGGAGATGCACCAGCTATGAGTGCATCCTGACCAGTATATACTCTGCCCTTGAACAATGAATGAAGCTGAAAGTCACTTGGGAATGGTTACAAAAATATTAACAAAATGGCATTTTCTCGAATGATATGATAGATTCTTCTTTTTTAGAGAAAAACAGCAACACATCCGCAGCTCTGCCAAACTGTTGGGACTTAATCTTAATTCTGACTTTAACTGGAAGTCTTTAAAAAAATCTTCCCTCTCATTTTTCTAAAAACTCTTAACTAATACTGTCTTCGCTGCTACTCTTTCTCCTTAGATCTCATATTCAAAGCTGCCTGTGGCTTTAACTATGCAAATTGGCAGGTTATTATTTTTAGAAACACACAAACAGAATGGAGGGTGGGGTGGGGTCCTCTGGGTGCTGAGTTCTGATCCTTGGCAAGATGACAGCAGTGGGGGCCTCCTGGGGTTCTGCAGCTATTAATTCAGGTCACCACCATCTGTGCGGTGAGTGTTTAGGAGTTCAGACTCAAAGGCAAACTGGAAATCTTTCCTTATACTGTTATTCTCATAAAGAGATGAAGGTGACATACTGTATGTTTATATAACAAGGTCTGTTTTTAATACTAAATAAATAGTTTATATCTCTGTGCACTTACGTTTTCTAATAATACAGTTCCTGTGGGTATATGTTCAGACTTTGAGAATTTGATAGGATCCTTAACGTTGTGCATCGAAGTGTTATGTTTTCAAAGGTTGTGTTCCTCCCCTACCCCTTCCTTTTTAAAGCTACTTCACAAGGTTTGGAAGCTCTCTGATTCACTTTCCGTTCCTCTCAGTGGGTAGAAGAAAGGTTGGTTGGTTGTTTCTTTGCTTTTCAGTTATGCCGTTAAACTAAAAATCTCTGTTAAACTCCTCTTTCATTTGTTCACATGACTGCTTCTTTATGGTGTTTGGCCAGTGATGCTGTGAGTTTGGGAAGATCTTTCCTGAAGACTCTTTTCCCCTGTTATTCATCCATTGTCAATGTTTTATGTTGAATATATGAAGGACATTAAAGTCCTAAAACATCTAAGTCTTTGTCAGTAAATTTCTTTACCTGCTTTTTAGACAGATTGTTCTTTTAAAAACTTTCTGTTGGGAAAACTTGAGTCTAAAAATAGCATCTGTGAACTGTATTTTGTTCAACTAATGGCGCAAGACTTACATTCTCTGCATCCATGTTTGTAATGATTCAGCACACTGGTAACTTTCCATTGGCTCTTGGAATGGACAGAGTCAACAAATGACTTTATAACACAGCTCACGGTATAAAGTTCTACGAAGTTTGCCCCAGTTCAGCTGAAAACATGCCAGTAGGACAGTATTGAGCTATCTTCATGGTTTGTTGGATTATGTAATGAGTACCGTACTGATCTTTCGTCTGAGCCCTACACCAATTAGTTGGGTTAGTTGAGATTCTCTGCTTAGGGTTAAGCCTTTACAGGCTCGGTTCTCTCATCTTCAAAGTGAAGTGAAAGTCGCTCAGTCATCCAGCTCTCTGTGACCCCATGGACTATATAGTCCATGGAATTCTCCAGGCTCTGGAATGGGTAGTCTTTCCTTTCTCCAGGGGATCTTCCCAACCTAGGGATTGAACCCAGGTCTCCTGCATTGCAGGTGGATTCTTTACCAGCTAAGCCACCAGGGAAGCCCTTTCTTTGAAAGGAGAATAGCAATAACTCCTTAACTTTTCTCAGGGATGTTTGAAGCCATAAAACAAGGACTAAATGCAGGATGTGACTAATAACCACAGTAAATGTTTAAACAGCAAAAACTGCCCAGTCCATGGACTCCAACCAAGTGTTTACATGTCATAGCATTCAGTCCATTTCGCCTCCTTCCTCATCCATTCACATGAAGGTTGCAAAGTCCCTGTGGTTTGTACCAACCCCAAATCTCTTGAATCTCTACTTATTTCCATTCCCCTTGCTGCAACCAGCTCTGCCAGCCTTCACAGGGTCATCGCAGCAGCCTCATCTGCCCACACCATCCCCTACAGCACAGCTGGTTGGATGATCATTTCATGTTCCTCTTTGGTTTTTAAAAAGGCCCAGGCTTCTTAGCCTAGCAGTCACAGCTTTGTAGCATCTAGTCTGGCCTTTTCTTTTATTCTTAAATTTTTCATTGGAGGATAATTGCTTTACAATGTTGTGTTGGTTTCTGCTGTACAACAACATGAATCAGCCATAAGTATACATATGTCCCCTCTCTCTTCAACCTCCCTCCCACCCGCACCTCAACCCACCCTCTAGGTTGTCACAAAGCATGGAAGAGTTGAGCTTCCTGTGTCATACAGAGACTTCACATTAGCTATTTTACATGTGGTAATGCCTGGAGAATCCCAGGGGCGGGGGAGCCTGGTGGATTACTGTCTATATGGGGTTGCACAGAGTCGGACACGACTGAAGCAACTTAGCAGCAGCAGCAATGTATATGTTTTTTCATGTTCTTTCTTGTGTTTCTTGTTCTTGGAATGTCATGCATAAGCCAATGCTTCCACAGGTAAGCCTGAAGTTCCTGCCCCATTTGGCAAGAGCAGCCTTCCTTCAAGATGCCTGCCAACCTGCTGACCTTGTTTGTGTCTCCTCCATTGCAACCATGCTGTTTTCCTTTGTTCTTACAAGGGTCACCCTTTTATCCCATCACAGCTCCTCCATTCTGTTCTTTACTGTGCTGAGTGTGTCGCATATTTACCTGCCTTCCCCACTAGAGCAAGGAGCAAGTCCTGTTTCTTCACCTATATCACCTGACATCCTGCTTTGCCTTTAGGGGATGCTCAGCAATTGTCTAATGAATGAAATCTTCCTGAATTTCGCAAACAGCCTGCAGTAAGGGCAGAGGTACAGTCTCACATAGGAGGATTTTTAATTTTCAAAAGTTTAGTACACAATTTAATTTTTCACAAAAACTTAAAATCTTAGATGGCTCCCAGTCTCTTCTTTATGTATCCGTGAAAGTTTGAAAAATGGTCAGCACTTGCTGCATGCATACCAGTCCAAAGGGTGGACGCTGTTGTCTGGACAAAGGAAGGTTCTGGAGCACAGATTGCTGGAATACACTCATTGAATGAAAACCTTGACCTTTGTGTGTCTCAAGTGAATGAACTGACATCAGGCTGCTGACCACGTTAAAAGAGGGGGAAGAGGAGATAAGGTTTCAGGCTCTGGGTCAGCAGGCTGTGGGAGCCATGACTGGCCAGTCTTGATTAAAAGCCACGTGGACAAAAAAGTGTCTTTCAGGCCTTGGGAAATCTGTGTAAGGCTTGGGGGCCTTATGCTCCTTTAGATTCTCTAAACTGTACCTCTTCCCCCAAACTGATGTTAAAGTTTTATTTTTCTCTTTCAAAATTTGACAGCACATAATCACGTTAATACCACCCAGGTGAGAAAAAGCAGGTTTATTTTCACATTGCATGTTTACCTCCTGACACTGCTTTGTGTCCAGCACGGCAGTTCTTTGTGTGCATGAGAAATAATACTGTGCTCTGTTCCCTGCTAGTCTATGTTTATCTAAATATCTACTGCTGTCTCATCACGGCTTAGCAGGTCTGGGAGGCTTGGCAAACTCTTAGGTAAACTATGTGATCTAGCAAATAATTATTCCCTTCTCCCTTTTGAGCTTAAGGAGCCAATAAGACCCGTAAAATGGACAAGCCCCATTGACAGAGGTCTAATTTGGCTGAAGGCACTTGCAGGTCTAACCGTGAATCACTCTATGATTAATGGTTGTTGTGTCATGTTCTTTGGAAGGAAAATAAAATGAGGAAGAATTTCTTCACATTTGATCAGAATGCACATAATTAAAAAGTAGAATGCTACTGCATCTGCAAAGAAATCAGTCACTTTAATTGGAAGGAAGATTCCTTCCCTCTGTTAGTAATTGGGCTTAGTAATTTAGAATCAGAATCCATGACAGCTTGAGATAAATTGGCTCCTTTTGGGCTAAAGAAGGTAAGAAGTTCTAATTACCCTTGGATCATTCCAGAGTAGATGGAAAAATCTTGATCAAAGAGATGTTGGGAGAGAGAGAGAAGAGCTAGCAGTGAGCAAAGATTTATTGAATTTCTTTTTAAGAAGATAAAGAATAAAATAGTTCATTTGATGTGACAAAAACTATAGCTTGTGGTATTTGAAATCCAAGAGATATAAATTTGATTTTCTAAGAACTGCATATATTAGAAAAAGTTTATGAATAAAGAGGTTCTATAGTAAGGTTATAGAAATTTACCTTGTTTACTTGTTAGCACATGAGAATATTGATGACATTGGACTTCACTTAGGGAAAGTATGGAATTTGTACTTTGAGTATTTAAACATATAAGTAATTGGCACTAAGTTTAAGGAAGTCCAAATTGTTTTATTCAAATGAAAGCATACTTTAAGTTGGTAGAAATATCCTCAGAATACAAATGTATGCACTATTGACTCAGTGCCTGTTGATATTCTAGCCTTTGTTTCTCTTCAGATTGCCTAACAATACCTGAAGTATAGTCTGGATCTTAGGTTGATGCATTTATTTTCAATTCTGTGTATTTATTTTATATCAGTTCAGTTCAGTCGCTCAGTTGTGTCTGACTCCTTGGAACCCCATGAACCGCAGCATGCCAGGCCTCCCTGTCCATCATCAACACCCGGAGTCCACCCAAACCCATGTCCATCGAGTCAGTGATGCCATCCAATCATCTCATCCTCTGTCAACCACTTTTCCTTCCACCTTCAATCTTTCTCAGCATCAGGGTCTTTTCAAATGAGTCAGCTCTTCGCATCAGGTGGCCAAAGTATTGGAGTTTCAGCTTTAACATCAGTCCTTCCAATGAACACCCAGGACTGATCTCCTTTAGAATGGACTGATTGGATCTCCTTGCAGTCCAAGAGACTCTCAAGAGTCTTCTCCAACACCACAGTTCAAAAGCATCAATTCTTCTGTGCTCAGGTTTCTTTATAGTCCAACACTCACATCCATACACGACCGCTGGAAAAACCATAGCCTTGACTAGATGGACCTTTGTTGGCAAAATAATGTCTCTGCTTTTTAATATTCTGTCTACGTTGGTCATATCTTTCCTTCCAAAGAGTAAGCATCTTTTAATTTCATGGCTGCAATCACCATCTGCAGTGATTTTGGAGCCCAGAAAAATAAAGTCAGCCACTGTTTCTACTGATTCCCCATCTATTTGCCATGAAGTGATGGGATCAGATGCCATGCTCCAAGGCCAAATTTACCTGTTACTCCAGGTGTTTCTTGACTTCCTACTTTTGCATTCCAGTCCCCTATAGTGAAAAGGACATCTTTTTTGAGTGTTAGTTCTAGAAGGTCTTGTAGGTCTTCATAGAACTGTTCAACTTCCGCTTCTTCAGCATTACTGGTCGGGGCATAGACTTGGATTACCATGATATTGAATGGTTTGCTTTGGAAACAAACAGAGATCATTCTGTCATTTTTGAGATTGCATCCAAGTACTGCATTTCGGACTCTTTTGTTAAATATGATGGTTACTCCATTTTTTCTAAGGGATTCCTGCCCACCATAGTAGGTATAATGGTCATCTGAGTTAAATTCACCCATTCCAGTCCATCTTAGTTCACTGATTCCTAGAAAGTCGATGTTCAGTCTTGTCATCTCCTGTTTGACCACTTCCAATTTGCCTTGATTCATGGACCTAACATTCCAGTTTCCTATGCAATATTGCTCTTCACAGCATCGAAACTTGCTTCTATCACCTGCCCCATTTTATATAGATATAGGCATATTATTACAGATAAAATTTCAAATTTAAAGAGAAGTTACAAGATTAGTATGAAGAACTCTTGTATATGCTTTACCTAGATTCACCAATTATTGATTTTTAGCTTTATTTGCTTTGGCATTCCCTATCTCTCCATATATGTTTTTTGGCTGAACCACTTAAGGGTAAAGAGACACTGTGCCCTTTTACCTGTAAATAGTGATTATTTCCTAAGAGCAACAATAATTTTTTACCGAACCACAGCACAGTGGTCTAAGTCATAAATTTAACATTGATGCTGTTTACTAGTCTAAGTCCATATTCATATTTTGCTACTTAGTCCCATAACATCCTTAAGGGCTACTTTTTTCAGGAACCAGTCCATCCATAATCATGCATTGCACTTAGTTCTTATGTCACTTTGGTCTAAACAGGAAATAGTTCTTCAACCTCTTTGTTCTTCATACTATTGAGTAGAGTAGGGACTGGTCGTTGGACAGAATGATCCTCAGTCTGGGTGTGTCCTCTGTTTCCTTGCAGCTTTTTCATGTTATGTGCTTTTGGTGAGGGTTCCACAAAAGTAACAGTGTGTCACTCTGCGTCCTTACAGAAGCCACCTGATGGTCATCTGTCTTGTCAGCATCTCGGTAGAGGTGGTGCCCATGACGTTTCTCCACTGTCAAGTCATCATTTGTCCCTTCATAGTGTCCCTTATACTGCAAGGAGATCCAACCAGTCCATTCTAAAGGAGATCAACCCTGGATGTTCATTGGAGGGACTGATGCTAAAGCTGAAACTGCAATACTTTGGCCACCTCATGCGACGAGTTGACTCACTGGAAAAGACTCTGATGCTGGGAAAGGTTGGGGGCGGGAGGAGAAGGGGACGACGGAGAATGAGATGGCTGGATGGCATCACCGACTCTGTGGACATGAATTTGAGTGTACTCCGGGGGTTGGTGATGGACAGGGAGGCCTGGCATGCTGTGATTCATGGGGTCGCGGAGAGTCGGACATGACTGAGCGACTGAACTGAACTGAACTGAGTTAATCATTTCTGGAGAGATAGTTTGAGACTCTGAATGTATTCTGCTCTTCATCAAGCTTTTGAATTCCATATCTGTTTCATGGAACTGATAGTGCAGATGGACTTATTTGATGGAGAATAAAGAGAGAATGGAGAATGATGTTATTCTTAATGCTTATTTTCTACTAATATTTTAACAACCTGCTCTTCTTTCTCTCAAAGGGGGGGAAAATCCTAAAATATAAGCAAAAGTGTGCAGAATAGTTAATTGGGAATTTAAAAGGCAGCCACTGGAGGTTATATATTCCAGAAACACCGAGAATAACAATCATTTTGAGAATGTGAACAGGATGGGCAAGTATGCTTTTTGGTGAACTGAGGAAGGCAGAAGAGAACCCTAATCAGGATATAAGGACCAGCTTGTAGACTTTTCCTTCTATGTCTTGTCAAGTTTGTCTGTTTCTCAGTATTTTTTAAAATATAGACCTTCAGCCACACAGACCTTCAATCTAATAACCAGATCATGAACAACAGAGTCTGACTATACTTTGAAAGTTGTCATATATATAACAACATAAAGTTAAAATTTCTTCTGATGACTCTAGCCTAGCAGAATAGCCTCCAAGAGAAAAATAAAATCCTGACTTCTACCTAGCCAGGTGAAAAGCCATAGGCATCTTAAATACCCAAGAAATGAAACTTGAAGTTGAAATGTAAGAAGTTACAGGACATTCTTGGGGGAGAAATAATGATCTTATCCAGCAGAGTAAAGGGTGGCTAGAGGCAGAATCATTCCTTCTTGCTGCTTTCCTCCACTTTAAAACCATAGTTTCTTTAGGTTGAAAGTCCAGGGGTTGAAGCAGAAATCATAGAGTTCTTAGGAGATGACAGGTGAGCAGGTTAATAATCTCAGGTAGCAAATATTCTGCTATAAAACACACTGGGGAAAATACTTCTGAGTTTCATGCATTTAAATCAAGGGCAATCTAACATAATTTCTAAAGAATTATGTTCAGATTAAGGCTCCAGCTGATGTTACCAGTCACCTCCTCCATTAAGCCATCCCCAGTTCTCCCGATGAAATATTGTTCAAGATACAGTATCTTTCATGAGCTGCGTTCTTGTTGATACAGGGGTAAGCAGAATGATCAAGGTTTATCAGTTAGGATTTTGCTGGTCACAATAGATAATAGAAAACTTGGTCCAAATTCAGTTCAGTTCAGTTCAGTCGCTCAGTCGTGTCCGACTCTCCGCGACCCCATGAATCACAGCACGCCAGGCCTCCCTGTCCACCACCAACTCCCGGAGTACACTCAAACTCATGTCCACAGAGTCGGTGATGCCATCCAGCCATCTCACTCTCTGTCATCCCCTTCTCCTCCCGCCCCCAACCTTTCCCAGCATCAGAGTCTTTTCTAGTGAGTCAACTCGTCGCATGAGGTGGCCAAAGTATTGCAGTTTCAGCTTTAGCATCAGTCCCTCCAATGAATCCAGGATTGATCTCCTTTAGAATGGACTGGTTGGATCTCCTTGCAGTATAAGGGACTCTCAAGGAAAAAAAAATGTTGATTGATATAAGTGAAAAGTCCAAAGGTAGGGCCAGCCCATGTCTGGTTTGCTCCAGAGGCCTGTGATGTGTAACCCTTGGAGCCACCTTTCTAGGACTCTGCCCCTTTTCCCTCCTTCATGTCATGATTCATTAAACTACCTTGGTGTTTCTGTCTCTGCAGAATAGGTTTGTATCTCTGCCTTCCCCACCCGAGCATCCACTCTGCTTGAGCTGCCTTAGGTCATATTCTCATTCCTGTACTGATGACTGAGACAAGGAAGAAGGGACATGTCCACTGGTTGGAATACAGCAGGGTCCATCCTTGCAGCTGGGTGGGTTGCCAATCCCATCTAAAGTATATGGAAGTCTGTGCAGTTTGCAAATAAGTTCTTCTTCCTGTTGCAGGGAGGCAGACAAACAAATAAGCAAATGGACACAAGATATAAACTCAACAAACAGAGCTGTGAGACTAAATGTCAGGAAGCCACAGTACAGACTGAGAAGTGGGAAGTGACATTTGAGTCGAGATCTGAATGGTTCAGTTCAGTTCAGTCCCTCAGTCGTGTCCAACTCTGCGACCCCATGGACTGCAGCACGCCAGGCCTCCTTGTCCATCTCCAACTCCCCGAGCTTACTCAAACTCATGTCCATTGAGTCGGTGATGGCTTCCAGATCTCATCCTCTGTCATCCCCTTCTCCTCCCGCCTTCAATCTTTCCCAGCATCAGGGTCTTTTCCAATGAGTCAGCTCTTAGCATCAGGTGGCCAAAGTATTGGAGTTTCAGCTTTAGCATCAGTCCTTCCAATGAATATTCAGGACTGATTTCCTTTAGAATGGACTGGTTGGATCTCCTTGCAGTCCAAGGGACTCTCAAGAGTCTTCTCCAACACC
This sequence comes from Moschus berezovskii, assembly GCF_049115385.1. Classification (NCBI taxonomy): domain Eukaryota; kingdom Metazoa; phylum Chordata; class Mammalia; order Artiodactyla; family Moschidae; genus Moschus; species Moschus berezovskii. The sequence goes on from NC_142466.1 coordinate 61,508,214, forward strand.
ACAGTTCAAAAGCATCAATTCTTCGGCGCTCAGCTTTCTTTATAGTCCAACTCTCATATCCATACATGACTACTGGAAAAACTATAGCCTAGAATCTGAATGGTAGAATGGGAATTAATCAAGAAAAGAGGTTATGGGGACTTCCCTGGCTATCCAGTGGTTAAGATTCCAAGCTCCCAGTATAGGGGGCGCAGGTTTAATTCCTGGTTGGGGAACTAAGATCCCACATGCCACTTGACAGGGTATATAAATAAATAATAAAAAAATAAATCATTAAAAAAAGAAAGAAAGGAGAGATTACCTTTCTTAGTTTCCAAGAAACCTTTGTTACCAAGATTACCTATGGTTAACAAGGGGGAAGAGAGGGTGGGATCAATTGGGAGATTGGGATTGACATATAAATACAATTGGTACTATATATAAAAGAGATAACTAATGAGAACCTACTTTAGCACAGGGAACTCTACTCAGTACTCTGTGTGACCTAAATGGGAAGGAAATCTAAAAAAGAGGGGATGTGTATACATATAATGGACTTACTTTGCTGTATAGTGGAAACTAACAGAATAAAGAAAAGGGATTAGGGAGAGATGAGTGATGTGAGCATTTGGGGGACATTTATTATTTTACTTTGTCTTAGGAAAGTTAGTGTGTGATATTCAAGACACTGCACAGAGGCCAAAGTTACAAGTGGCTAAAGGAGTATGACTACAGGAAGGCACCAGCTGACTGGAGGTGGACACAAATGAGTACCCACCACTGGCCCACTTCTGAGGCCTGAGGTCCACAGGGCTAGAGCTGGGGTAGAGAAAGTTAACCAACTAGGATGGAAGTAGTAGATAAATATATAAATAACTGGTATGGCAGCAGAAGTGTGTACTTGCTGGATTTCAACTGAATGTACCCCATTCCTCTGGGCCTCTTTCCACTATCTACTGACCACCTAACCTTCCTAAGTGATACTCCATAAACATTGACTAAACATAGCTGACTCATTGGAAAAGACCCTGATGATGGGAAAGATTGAGGGCAGGAGGAGAAGGGGACGATAGAGGATGAGATGGTTGGATGACATCATCGACTCGATGGACATGAGTTTGGGTGGACTCCGGGAGTTGGTGATGGACAGGGAGGCCTGGAGTGCTGTGGTTCATGGGGTCGCAAAGAGTCAGACACAACTGAGCGACTGAACTGAACTGAACTGAAACATAAAGATGACTATGTTGATAGCAAGGGAAAATCACCTCACTCATGCTTGGTTGATACTGACAGACAATTTTGCCCCAGAGCAAATTGGCAAATGCTTTCCCAGATTCTTCAGGGCATCTGAGACATTGATTCTCAACTAGAGGCTTCTGGAATTTGAATCAGCACCTGCCTGGAGTCTGAAAATTGTGGGAAATCTCAGCCTGGAGATACATACTGATTCCATTGTAGAATATTGGAAGCCTATACAGAGTAATAAATTTACAGTTGTGTTTTGTTTGAACCATTTAATACTTATTAACTCAATGACCAATTAAAAAATCATGAGATGAGGTATTAACATTTTGAGTCTTTTTCTTGAAGGGGTAGAACATCTGGGCCTGCACTTCAGTGTGGACATTTGTCTGGAGCAAGTAGAGGCTGCCTGTTCAGATCATGTGCTCTCATTTGCCTTTCTTCTACCTTGACTTCTTTTTCATATTTGTTACCCCTTGGTCTTTGGGTATTGGGTCTGAAAATAGCAAGATTTGTGCTTTCTATTGGAGAAGGCAATGGCAAGCCACTCCAGTACTCTTGCCTAGAAAATCCCATGGATGGAAGATCCTGGTAGGCTGCAGTCCATGGGGTCAGTAAGGGTCGGACACGACTGAGCGACTTCACTTTCACTTTTCACTTTCACACATTGGAGAAGGAAATGGCGACCCACTCCAGTGTTCTTGCCTGGAGAATCCCAGGGACGGGGGAGCCTGGTGGGCTTCCGTCTATGGGGTCACACAGAGTCGGACACGACTGAAGTGACTTAGCAGCAGCATGCTTTCTATTAGAAAACCTTCCCAAGGTAAACAGAGCAAGAGGATTCTTGCCATCACCGTTCTTGCCCTTTCTACCATTTTAACCCCAGTGGCAGGAGCACAAATTTTCCAGCTGTGTGAAGGACTCAGAACTGAGTCAGAGCAATCCTCAAACGGGCTGAAGTTAGTCTGTTAGCTCTGTGCAGGCTGAAAGCGTTAAATCATCATTTCCAGTTACACCTTCTGTTATTTCCCTTTGGTATATAGCTTCCTCCTCCAAGTTCCTCTCTTATAGTCTGAAAGCCTCCAGAGCTAACCTAGGAGCCTCCACTTGGATGAGTAATTGTCATTAGCCTCCTTTTAGTCTCTTAAGCATCTCTCCTGTTTAGGGCTGAAGTTAAGTCCCATATGATTTCAAATAAAAACTCCCATCCTCAAGTCACTCATCCATTCATCCAAGTTTACCTATTTATTGAGCAAATTGGGGAATCTTACTGAAAAGATCATTCTCCTCAAGTGATTTGGAGCCTATTAGGGAAATTAAAATGTGAACATATAGGGACTTCCCTGGTGGTCCAGTGGTTAAAACTCTGTGCTTCTAATGCAGGGGACACAGGTTTGATCCACGGTGGGGGAACTAAGGTCCATATACCATACGTTACAACCAAGAAATAAATAAGAATTAAAAAGTAATTAATTTAAAAAATGTGAACATGCAATAGCCATACTCTGATAGATAGGTTTGCAGATAAAATACAGGATGGCCAATTTAATTTGCATGGTTTATTGGTTAAATTTGATAACCCGATGCTGCTGTTTAGTCACTCAGTTGGGTCCGACTCTTTGGGCCCCGTGAACTGTAGCCCACCAGGCTTCTCTGTCCATGGGATTTCCCAGGCAAGAATGCTGGAATGGATGGCCATTTCTTTCTCTAGGGGATCTTCCTGACCCAGGTATTGAACCCAAGTCTGCTTGGCAAGTGAATTCTTTATCACTGAACCACCTGGGAAACTCTAGATAACCCTACCACCGGGGAAAGCGTTGGGCACAAGGGAACATATCTAAGGAGATCAGGGACAGCTTCCTGGAAGCACTTCCATCGAGGCCAACATGAGAGGGGTTAAGTCAAAAGAGGTGGAAGACAGGGGAGTGTTCTGTGAAGAGAGAATAGCACGTGTGAATTTCTGTACTTGAGGGCTGCCCCAGGAAATTCTGGGGCCAGTGGTTCAGGATGTGGGAGTGGTTCAAGATGTGGGAGTGTGGAGGGTTTAGGACCACATCAGGGAGGGGAGATCGGAGATACAAAAAAGCCCTGGCGTGGAATCTGGACTGGATCCTAAGCACAATAGGTTCAGCCACTGCAGGACTTGAAGCAGCAGAGTGAAGAAGGATGTGCATTCAAGAAAAATCCTTCTGGCTGGAGCGTAGTGACTAATTAGAGGAGGGAGTCTGGAGACAGGAGAAGGGAGAGCTGTGCCCAGTGCAGTAACAATTGTGAGTGAGGCTAGGGACGGAGGACTGGATAAACTACTTAGAGGAAGGATCGTTAGACATGGGAGGTGAAGGGAAAGAGAGAGGTCAAGTATGAAGATAGTTCCACCAGTGGGACAGGTGAGGCAGGGAGAATGAATATCGTGCAGCCATTTTCCTGTTTGTCTCAGACCTGCTCCCTGCCTTTCCACTGTTCTCCTCCATGTTACAGGGCTAATCCTGCAAACCTCACCTTCCAGACTTTCTCGCCAACTCTTGTCCAGGTAGGTTCAGCCAATGGAAAGCACTTGTTGGAGGGTGGAGAGCCTGGGGATGGGAGAAGCCAATGTATTTCCCCCTCCCCATCCTGCTCTCTATTCGGGCACCTGCAGCGGGGCTGGTGGGTGGCTGCTCAGTTCTGAGGCCCTGCCCCAGCAGGCAGCCACTCCCTCTGTCTCCTAGCTCCTACCTCATAGCTGTGGCAACACCACTTCTTTCTCTGCCCCCCAGCTCAGCAGAGGGGTGGCTGAGGCTTCCTCTGGTGTGACTTTCTGGATGGTCCCACCATCCTCTTTGGCCTTTTAGCTTTCTCATCACCATATGAAATTTGGTATTGAACTGATTGTCCTGGGTTGTTTTTCTGAGTGTACATTTGACAGACTTATGAGCCATTTAAATGGAGATGTTTAACAGGGTGTCGTATGTAGATTTAAAGCTGCAGAGAGAGAATGGTCTTTGATGGAGATAGCTGCTGCTGCTGCTAAGTCGCTTCAGTCATGTCTGATGCTGTGTGACCCCATAGCCTGGCAAGATGAAAACAAACTTAGATGGTAATTGAAACTAGGGGAGAAGATGAGCTTCCCTGGGAAGATAGCACAGAAGATGAAGAGCAGAGAGCCTGATGCAGAGCCCCAGAAATACCCCCCAAAAGATCGGCTCAGAAAGAGACTGAGAAGGTGCAGAGAAGGGGAAACCTATTGGGAGGGTTGGGTGGCACAGAAGCTAAGGAAAGATATTGTGAAGTAAGAGATATTGTAGAAGGGAAGGTGGGTGAATTGGGAGATTGGGGTTGACATATATATATATATATACACTACCATGTGTGAAATAGGTCACTGATGACCAGGGAGCTCAGCTTGGTGCTCTGCGGTAACCTAGAGGGCATAGGATGGGGGGCAGTGAGGAGAAGATCCAAGAAGGATGGGATGTATGTATACATATAGCTGAGTTACTCCGTTGTACAGCAGAAACCAAAACAACATTGTAAAGCAATTATCGCCCTCCACTCTCCCCAAAGAGACATGGTTTAAGATATAACTCGGCTTGGAGGTCACAGAGGTAAGGATTGAAAAGTAGTCCCTGGGCTTGTCAATGGAAGAATCACTGGGGGCTTCAAGGAGAGCAGTTTCATGAGTAGTGGGGCAGAGACCAGATCGCAGTGGGCAGAAGTGAAGATGGGAGGGGAGCAATAGGGGGCAAGTGAAGAAATCCAATGGCTAAGGGAAAGAGGAGTGGGGTGGATAGAAGGATGTGAGAACAGGATGGAGAACAGTGTTCCCTTGTTGCTTTTTAGCACTGGATGGGTGGGGCTAACAGAGCAGGAGAGCATTAAGATGTAGGAAGAGGGGCTGACTCTTGAGCCTAAGGAGGATGTTGTCTTCAGCTCCCACCAGCTGGATGTCCCCTTTCTCTAGCATTCCATGTAGGCTGTGGAGGTCCCCCCTGGACTCTTTGGATCAGCTCTTCTTGATCCATTCATTCTTTTCTTATTTCTCAGCACATCTGGGTCATACATTATGTGAAGACAAATAAATCATTCAGTTCAGTTCAGTTCAGTCGCTCAGTCATGTCCGACTCTCCGCGACCCCATGAATGACAGCACGCCAGGCCTCCCTGTCCATCACCAACTCCCGGAGTTCACTCAAACTCATGTCCACAGAATCGGTGATGGCATCCAGCCATCTCATTCTCGGTCGTCCCCTTCTCCTCCCGCCCCCAACCTTTCCCAGCATCAGAGTCTTTTCCAGCGAGTCAACTCATCGCATGAGGTGGCCAAAGTATTGCAGTTTCAGCTTTAGCATCAGTCCTTCCAATGAACACCCAGGATTGATCTCCTTTAGAATGGACTGGTTTGATCTCCTTGCAGTCCAAGGGACTCTCAAGAGTCTTCTCCAACACCACAGTTCAAAAGCATCAATTCTTTGGCGATCAGCTTTCTTCACAGTCCAATTCTCACATCCATACATGACCATGGGAAAAACCATTACTGATGGTCAATTTTCTTGAAAAATCCCCCAGGAGTGTAGCATTTTGGAGAACTACATATTGTTTCACAAAAAACCAAAGAAGCCCATTTTTGCCTCTACCATTTAGAGATATTGCTATTTCTTGGGGAACCTGATGAAGATGACTCACACTTAGGAATACTCTCGTTTGGGGAAAAGTGCAAAAGGTGAGCTCCTTTGGCTATGAGAGGGCTCCGAGGCCTGAGTCCTCCTGAGAGATGGCAGCTCCACAGCTCCCATTTCCCTCTGACCCTGGGTTATGAGCTCATCGAATGAGAAGTAATTAAAATCGCTGACACGGTTTAAATGGTAATTCTGTTCTCTCTCTTTCATTTAGAGCAAGTTTAATGGAATTTGTATAAAATATATGGGTGAAATATCCATACAATAGAGCTTGGCTATATCCTCATGGTTCTTCCTTTTTGCATTTTCTGCATCTGCCCTCTTCAGACTTAACCACACAGCATCAATCCACCCAGGTGGTCCACTGAGCTTGTCCTCCCCCTTCTCATCTGGTTGTTGTTGTTAGCTTGCTCTCCACCACTGCCTCCTGCAGGAGCTGTTAGTTCTAGGGAGTTTGGTTCACTTTGAGCAAGTAACTGTTAGCTCCATGGACAGTTTGGAAGTGACTTGGGAGCCTGAATGAGCCTGTCCTGGGTTAATTATACCAATGAGGGTTCAAGGAGAAGGGAGGAGCAGCTGGTCTGCAGAGATCCAGCAGTTCTGAGATACATGCTCTTATCTCCACAGGTAGCTCCATATGCAGTCTTACTTTTTTGGTTCTCTCTCAACTCCATCCAGGTTTCTGCCCTTTTTTTCATTTGGGGAGGAAAATGAAAAGTACTATCCCAGGGGTAGTCCCCAAATGCCTCCTACTTATGAGCCCTACATACGCTTCTCTATCCATTTGCTTGGTTGCCCAGACATTCGTGATAACAAGTTGAGTGGTTTCTTCCCCAGGCCATCTTTCCCGACATCCTTCCTTGGTGACATGTTAGAGGAGGTCACTGAGGGGATGTGACCACCAACTGACCAGAGAGCTTGACCTGGGCAATCAAGGACTCCTCGCCCCCTCCCCTGGCCTTGAAATATACATTCTGCCTACCATTGCTACAGTGGGAGTGGGAACCATTTTCAAGGATGCAGCCATTTGTTTTTAGTTAATTAATTAATGTGGCTGTGTTGAGTCTTACTTGTGGCACATGGGCTTTAGTTGCCTGTGGCATGTGGGCATCTTACTTTCCTGACCAGGGATCAAACTATGTCCCCTGCAATGGAAGGTGGAGTCTCAACCACTGGACCACCAGGGAAGTTCCAAGGACACTGCCTTGAGACAGTAATGTGTTATTGAGGCCATCTGACAGTATACATGACTGAACCCTGTTAAAGTCTGTATGTAAACTCAAAATTATGTCAGGTGGGTGTTGAGATCTATTTGTCTTTTGACTGACCAAAACAAGTCTTATTGATTGAACCTGGATCTCCTGCATTGTAGGCAGATTCTTTAAAATTCTCAATCGGTTTCAGTGAAGGAACACTTGGTAAAAAGTGTCGTCTTTCCAGGGATTCCCAGGTGGTGCAGTGGTAAAGAATCTACCTGCCAATGCAGGCTGAAGTGAAGCAGGAGACACAAGAAATGTGGGTTTGATCCTTGGGTTGGAAGATCCCAAGAGATGCGGGTTCAATCCCTGCATTGGGAAGATCCCCTGGAATAGGAAATGGCAAATCCAGTATTCTTGCCTGGAAAAGTCCCTGGACAGAGGAGGCTGGTGGGCTACAGTCCATGGGGTCACCAAGAGTCAGACACAACTGAGCATGCATATATTTTGTCTTTCTAAATGAGTCGCTCCTTTACTGACATTGCTCCTCACGCAAAATTTATAAGGTTTGCCTACATGTATATGCAAAATAATTTTGTGTATATTTTGAGAAATAAATTGAGAAGGCTCTTTTTATCTTTCACACACCCTAGAGATTTTATAGAGGAAGTGTCCAAATTTGTAAGAAATTTGAATAATCAAGAGTTACCTGATGGCAATTCAGACTAGAGTACCTTTCATTTGAGACACTTACGGTCTTTTAACAGAGTAAAAGTACTAAAAGACACTGATCTAGAGAATTTTTATTATCATGTGCTCTGTAAACTTGGATTTTCATTGGTTTGAATGGGCCTGGAAATACATTTTTATTACTAGGGGCATAGAAGCCTCTAGCAGTGTTCTTAATAAAGCAAGGTGAGTTATAAGCAGTCATCTGATGGAGGGTAAATGTACCATACTCCATTTTAAGAAAAATACAATATAAAAGTCTCAACATGGAAGAAAATCTTTATATGATCTTTAAAAAAAAACTTCAAGAAAAATAAAGACACGACACTATATTAAATTTAAAGCCAGTGACTTATAAACAAGCAAAGCAAAGACAGTCTGATTAAAGCTGTTGCATTGTTCTGGTATTTTTTATGTCTCACCTGTTTCTATGGCCTTTTAGAACCGAAGCTTTTAGGGCATAGAGAACAAATTCATCTTGATGTAGGACTGAGCAAATGCACAGAGAGGTTCTCAATAAATAGGCATTAAATTCTAAGTCCAGAAGGGGCTTTGAGAGGCCTGCTCTTTACTCCTTGATAGAACTTTTTAACCAGCCCAGAAAAGCAGATTTTTTTTTTCTTTAAACCTCAGAATTCAGAGATTCCACAGTAAGAACTTCTCACACTTGCCTTGTGGTCTGCTGTGGCCATCTATGGAACTGTGTGACCTCTGCGTGGGGACCCTGACGGCCCCACTGATCCACAGTCTGAATTGCTGTGCTCAGGGACCTACGTCTTTGGGGCTATGTCTCCGGGTTCAAGTGAAGCTTGGTCACTTTCTTTTATGGAATCTTGGGTGCTTGACTCTCTGACTCTGTCTCACTTGCAGGTTCTGGGAGGATTAAATAAACTTGTGTGATAACCGAGCGACTGAGGCAGAAGCAGCACAGAATGAATCTTCACCTCCTTTTAATTGACTGCAGAGAAGATCATAACCCAGGGGATGAGACTCCGGTTTGGTGCCTCTCAGACTTTAATATGGGTGTGCCTCTCCCGTGAATCTTGCTAAGTGAAGGTTCTTACGCAGTAGTTCTGCAGTGGGGACTGTATTCTGTGTTTCTAACAAGCTCCTAGGTGATGGTGACCCTGCTGGCTCCCTCCACCTCTGTGTGATCTTAGGTGTATTATTGAACCTCTGTGCCTGTTTCTCCATCAGCAGCGTGAGGGTACTCAGAATCCCTCTTCTAGGGGCTGTGATGGGGGTTCAGTGACATACAGATGGATGCACGGGCACGTGGTGGACCCCCAGTGTGCTACCCTAGCTCTTACATGTATTGGGAGATAGGCATTGTCAGAAAGATAATCTGTCAACAGGACTGAGTAGTCTTTAAAACAAAAGCTTCTACAAAAATGTTAGCTTCCTTCCCTCCTGCACCTTGGCCACACAGGAGAGAAATGGGTGGAGTAAAATCTCCCCACGAGGGACCTGCTGCCTCCAGGAAACGGGGCCAAGGGACTGCTTCAAGGGTCAATATGTTGGTCGCTGTCACTCCAGTCCTTTCTTTGATTTCTACCCCTTACCCTCTGTGGGTGGATTCACCTCTTATTGCAAGAAGAGAGAGATGGGAACATGCATGAAAACAAATCTATGCATACTTGGAAACTTCACAACTTTTTAAATTGAAAAACTTCCGACCAAGAGGAAAGAGCCTATTCAGGATGGACTTTAATTGGCCATTAGTGTGCTTACCGGGTGGTGGAAATCGCTTGGCCTTTGGCTTTGGACCATGCCGGGCACCCATGGCAGGCATTAATAGCCTATTAATGCACATCCTGTCACTGCTTTATTTCCTAATTAATACTGCCTGCTTGAGGGATAGGGGAATACAGCCATAAAATTGTTTTATCTATTCCTTTAACAAAGAGAGAAAAAAAAGTTATCAACACCTCATGCCTGTCACATCAATGGCTGAACTAGAAAATCAGAAGGATCAGCATAGGTTTTATTTTCTTAGTCCTTACCTCAGGGAGGAGAAAGGTCAGTCTCAAACCCAACCCTGAACTTAGGTCAGGAAGCCCTCAGGTTCCTTATGGTATCTCAGAAATATGGAAAGTAGAAAGGAATGATAAAGTGTATTCACCAGATGGTCAACACCAAAATCAGATTGATTATATTCTTTGCAGCAAAGATGGAGAAGCTCTATACAGTTAGCAAAAACAAGACCAGGAGCTGACTGTGGCTCAGATCATGAACTCCTTATTGCCAAATTCAGACTTAAATTGAAGAAAGTAGGGAAAACCATTAGACCATTCAGATATGACCTAAATCAAATCCCTTATGATTATACAGTGGAAGTAAGAAATAGATTTAAGGGACTAGATCTGATAGATAGAGTGCCTGGTGAACTCTGGACGGAGGTTCGTGACGTTGTACAGGAGACAGGGACCAAGACCATCCCCATGGAAAAGAAATGCAAAAAAGGAAAATGGCTGTCTGAGGAGGCCTTACAAATAGCTGTGAAAACAAGAGAAGCGAAAAGCAAAGGAGGAAAGGAAAGATATAAGCATCTGAATGCAGGGTTCTAAAGAATAGCAAGGAGAGATAAGAAAGCCTTCCTCAGCGATCAATGCAAAGAAATAGAGGAAAACAACAGAATAGGAAAAACAAGAGATCTTTTTAAGAAAATTAGAGATATCAAGGGAACATTTCATGCAAAGATGGGCTTGATAAAGGACAGAAATGTATGGACCTAACAGAAGCAGAAGATATTAAGAAGAGGTGGCAAGAATACACAGAAGAACTGTACAAAAAAGATCTTCACGACGAAGATAATCACGATCGCGTGATCACTCACCTGGAACCAGACATCTTGGAATGTGAAGTCAAATGGGCCTTCGAGAGCATCACGACGAACAAAGCTAGTGGAGGTGATGGAACTCCAATTGAGCTATTTCAAACCCTGAAAGATGATGCTGTGAAAGTGCTGCACTCAATATGCCAGCAAATTTGGAAAACTCAGCAATGGCCACAGGACTGGAAAAGGTCAGTCTTCATTCCAATCCCAAAGAAAGGGAATGCCAAAGAATGCTCAAACTACTGCACAATTGCACTCATCTCACTCGCTAGTAAAGTCATACTCAAAATTCTCCAAGCCAGGCTTCAGCAATATGTGAACCGTGAACTTCCAGATGTTCAAGCAGGTTTTAGAAAAGGCAGAGACACCAGAGATCAAATAGCCAACATCCGCTGGGTCATGGAGAAAGCAAGAGAGTTCCAGAAAAACATCTATTTCTGCTTCATTGACTATGCCAAAGCCTTTGACTGTGTGGATCACAATAAACTGTGGAACATTCTGAAAGAGATGGGAATCCCAGACCACCTGACCTGCCTCTTGAGAAACCTGTATGCAGGTCAGGAAGCAACAGTTAGAACTGGACATGGAACAACAGACTGGTTCCAAATAGGAAAAGGAGTTCGTCAAGGTTGTATATTGTCACCCTGCTTATTTAACTTCTATGCAGAGTACATCATGAGGAACGCTGGGCTGGAAGAAGCACAAGCTGGAATCCAGATTGCCGGGAGAAATATCAATAACCTGAGATATGCAGATGACACCACCCTTATGGCAAAAAGTGAAGAGGAACTCAAAGGCCTCTTGATGAAAGTGAAAGAGGAGAGTGAAAAGGTTGGCTTGAAGCTCAATATTCAGAAAACGAAGATCATGGCGTCTCGTCCCATCACTTCATGGGAAATAGATGGGGAAACAGTGGAAACAGTGTCAGACTTTACTTTTTTGGGCTCCAAAATCACTGCGGATGCTGATTGCAGCCATGAAATTAAAAGACTCTTACTCCTTGGAAGGAAAGTTATGACCATCCTAGATAGCATATTAAAAAGCAGAGACATTACTTTGGCAACCAAGGTCCGTCTAGTCAAGGCTATAGTTTTTCCCGTGGTCATGTGTAGATGTGAGAGTTGGACTGTGAAGAAAGCTGATCGCCGAAGAATTGATGCTTTTGAACTGTGGTGCTGGAGAAGACTCTTGAGAGTCCCTTGGACTGCAAGGAGATCCAACCAGTCCATTCTCAAGGAGATCAATCCTGGGTGTTCATTGGGAGGACTGATGCTGAAGCTGAAACTCCAATACTTTGGCCACCTCATGCAACGAGTTGACTCACTGGAAAAGAGTCTGATGCTGGGAGGGATTGGGGGCAGGAGGAGACGGGGACGACAGAGAATGAGATGGCTGGATGGCATCACCGACTCTCTGGACATGAGTTTGAGTGAACTCCGGGAGTTGGTGATGGATAGGGAGGCCTGGTGTGCTGTGGTTCATGCGGTTGCAAAGAGTCAGACACAACTGAGCGACTGAACTGAACTGAACTGAGGGCACATTAGCCTCATTTTCCTGTGACACTTGAAGAGAGAGAGGGAGAAGGATGACCATGGGCAGTTGGGCAGGTTGTGCACTATACAACACCATAAATGTAGAATGTTCAGTTCAGTTCAGTTCAGTTCAGTCGCTCAGTCGTGTCCGACTCTCCATGACCCCATGAATCACAGCACGCCAGGCCTCCCTGTCCATCACCAACTCCCGGAGTACACTCAAACTCATGTCCACAGAGTCGGTAATGCCATCCAGCCATCTCATTCTCCGTCGTCCCCTTCTCCTCCTGCCCCCAACCTTTCCCAGCATCAGAGTCTTTTCCAGTGAGTCAACTCGTCGCATGAGGTGGCCAAAGTATTGCAGTTTCAGCCTTAGCATCAGTCCCTCCAATGAACATCCAGGATTGATCTCCTTTAGAATGGACTGGTTGGATCTCCTTGCAGTATAAGGGACTCTCAAGAGTCTTCTCCAACACCACAGTTCAAAAGCATCGATTCTTCGGCGATCAGCCTTCTTCACAGTCCAACTCTCACATCCATACATGACCACGGGTAAAACCATTGCCTTGACTAGACGGACCTTGGTTGGCAAAGTAATGTCTCTGCTTTTTAATATACTATCAAGCTTGGTCATGTAGAATGTTCACATATATTATTATGACAACTTCCTGACAGGGGGAAATAGTGTCTTGAGGAAGCATCTTTTTCTGTTTCTCATAGAGAAGTGTTTCTCAGTGGGAGTGAATTTTGTCTCTAAGAGAATATTTGGCAACGTCTTGAGACATTTCTGGTGGTCATAAGTGACTGATGTCTTACTGGCATCAGTGGATAGAGGACAGGGATGCTACTAAGCATCCTTCAGTGCCCATGGCAGAACTGCATGACAAAGAATGACCTAGCTCAAAATATCACTAGAGCCAGGGCTGAGAAACCCTGGTCTAGAGGATGAAGGTGAACCTCCCTGATTCTGGCATTTTTTCTTTGCCTACCATGGAGAAATGACTACTGGAGAGGGAGTGAGCCGGTTCTGACTCTGCATCCAACATGCTCCAGCAGCTTGTATGTAGTACACCCCTTACCCACAGGGCCAGCGTGCCTGGAGGAGCCCAGGGATACCAGATGGCAGAGCTGTGGATCAGGGTGACAGCCGTTGTGGGAAACGTCTTCCTGCCTCCACGCCCTCAGTTCACCAGGCCCAGCTGTCCCTTCCTTCTCTCTGGGATGAACCAGCTTTCCTTGTCTTTCCAAAGCTTCCCAAGTAAGTCTTGAGTCTTTGTCTCTCAAGAGTCGGGCACAGTATTCTCAGATTTACCTTCCATGCTGCCTCCAAAACCAGTTTTGGAAGGATGGTCCTTCCAAAGTGGATGATCAATTGGGGAACATAGGCATAAAACTGAGACAAAACAGAGAACTCCTATACTGGTGACTGGGTTCAAATTCCAGTTTTTCCACATGCCAGATGGATGATCTTAGGCTTTCACTGAACCTCTCTGTGCCTCAGTTTTCTTATCTGTAAAATGGGGATGAAAATGATAGTGCTATGGCCCCTCATAGGGCTATGGTGTGGATCAAGTTAGTGTTTGGCAACTATTTGCATGCGGCAAAATCCATGTAATTGGTAGATATTCTGGCCTCTTTCTATATCCATTTTTTAAGTATCTGTATTAGTTTGCTAGGGCTGCCATAACAAAATACCACAGTCTGGGGAGTTTAAACAGAAATTTATTTTCTCATAGTTCTGGAGGCTGGAAATCCAAGGTCAAGTGTCAGCAGCATTAGTTTCCTCTGAGGCCTGTGAGGGACCAGGCTTCTCTCCTTTGCTGGCTGAGGGCTGCATTCTCCTCCTGTCCTCACATGGCCTTTAGACTCTGGGCAGGCCTGGGGTCTCTGGGTGTCCTTATCTCCATTTCTTATAAGGACACCAGTCAGATTGGATTGGGACCCATATTAATTACCCCTTTGAAGGCCTTATCTTCCAGTATAGTCACATTCTGAGGTACTGTAGTTTAGGGCTTCATCATTTGCATTTGAGGAGACACAAATCAGTCCATAATATCTGACGAGGACCTTGTAAAAACACCAACATGATTGTGAATGTTTAACTGTGATATTGAGTGAAAAGAAAGCCAGGAGGCACCTTGGGGCCATTAAGCTCAGCGAAATTAGTTAGAAAAAGACAAATACCCTATGATCTTATATATATGTAGAATCATTACAGCTGAGCTCATAGTAACAGAGACCAGATCGATGGTTGTCAGAGGTGGGTGTTGGGAGGGGTGAAGGTGGTCAAAATGTACAAACCTGCAGTTATAATGTGAGTATGTGCTGGGCATTTAAAATACACCCAATGACTATAGTTATTAATACTGTTATTTATTTTGAAAGTTGCTAAGAGAGTACATCTTAGAAGTTCTCAACACAAGAAAAAAAATTGTAACTCTGTGAGGTGGTACATGTTAACTAAACACATGTGGTAATTATTTTGCAATTTATAACATGCAAGTTACCATGTTGTATACCTAAAACTGATTCAGTATTATATGACAACCATATCTCAGTAAAATGGGGGTGATCATATATCTCAGATTTTTCTGTAAAATCATGGTTTCAAAAATTATGTCTTCCTGTCCACTTAAGAACATTTGTATTTTTCATAAGTCAACTTCCAAAATTTGGTTCAGAAATCATGGTCATGGTGCCTAACAGGCTAAGATGGCAACTGAGAGGGGTGAGAAAGACATAGGAGGTGACAAGTAGGCAAAGTCAGGAACCTGGAGGAGGAAGGAAAAAGAAAAAGGCCCAGAAGATCCATAAATTTAGAGCAAATTCCCAAATAATAATAGTTTACTGTGGCAGCAAGGCCTAGCCTCTGGTTTACTGCTAAATCTATTCTCCAAGTAGCACAGCAGTTGGAACACTTAATGCAAAAATTCCTAGTTGTAAAATGGAAACATTAATACCTGCTTGTTGTGTTTGAAGGTTATTTCAAAAAGTAATGTTAATATCAATAAAGCCCTTTATAAATGAACTCAAGGAACTTGGAAAGTATTATTTTTTTTTTCCAGTCACTCTTTATAGCTACTAGGCAGTAATGACTCTGTACTGAATCCTGAATGTGTCTGCATCCTGGAAATATTGCAGTGATCATTTCTTCACACCTGCAAAATATTCCTGCACCAGGTAGGTAAATGCTTATGGCTCATCTCTCGGGGCTCCTCTAGGAGCTACTACCTGTGAGGATCACGCTGATACATGTTAGGGCATCTACAACAGTCTGTGCTGCTGTGCTTAGTTGCTCAGTCATGTCCAACTCTTTATGACTTCATGGACTGCAACCCGCCAGGCTCCTCTGTCCATAGGGATTCTCCAGGCAAGAATACTGGAGTGGGTGCCATGCCCTCCTCCAGGGGATCTTCCCAACCCAGGGATTGAACCCAGATCTCCTGCACTGAAGGCAGATTCTTCACTGTCTGAGCCATCAGGGAAGCCCTTTGGCAAAGGCCTATTTAGGTTATTTCACTGAAGGCCTATGTCTAATTGGACAGCAGACCCTGAGTAGAAAGAACAATGCACTCGTCAATTGGCAAAAACTCCTCCAAATATAAACAGATACAGGCAAGGCAATCTCAATGTGAAGGGTGATTAGAACGTGACTTGTATTTTGGACAATAAACTATATTTATGATAGTCTCCAGGTTATTAAGTATCTCTGCTGTCAGAGAAAACTGGGGCTATTAACTTCTTCAGAAAGAACCAGAGGGAAGAACAATCATTTCTTTTATAAGCAGAAGGGAAGGTTCTGCTCAATAAAGATCAATTAAACATCTCTGTTAAAAGACTGCTTGGAGCTGGTGCCAATAGAAATTCCACTGTATTAACCAGTACTCCCTCCAGCCTTCCCACCTCTGGGGAAAATTTTAAGAGGACACTGGCTATTGTAAGCTCTATAAGGTGACAGGCGCTCTCACATCTGTGGCTGAATGATCTCTGATGTCGAGTGACTTTTCATGCATTTAGCAGGGGTACTCCCAGAGGATAGCAGGCAAATCAAGCACTCCTCTGAATTCAGATGAGCACCAGTCATCCTCATGAGGGAGTGAAAAAAGAATATAACAATAAGTACCTTAAAAAAGATGTGGCAGTCCAAACTCATAATTCCCAGGGTACAGGAAGACTTTTGGGGACCCTGAGGGAATATCCATTGAATAAAGAAAACACTCCACAATCTCCACCAACATCTTACACTTACCACCTCATTCTTGTCCTTTAAAATACAGCCTGCTTCTTACACTTTGGCTTAGACTGCATCCTCTCATGTAAATCCCATCATTTCTTGCCTTCTGAGCTCCCATATGGTTTTCTTATACTTCAGTTATAATACCTGCCCGACAGTTAATTTTCCAAACCTCTGTTCCTCATCCAAGATGTAAACTTATCTATCTTTTCATCCCAATATGCGGTTTGATGCTTTGCATATGGCAGGCATGTTGAAATAAGCCTGCACGTTGGTCTTGGGCAAACAATATTGCAGTCAGTATCTTGATAATCACAGTCCTGAAAGGTGGGCTGTATGCACTGGCCTGAGACATATGAGAATTCAGACAGAATGAATGAATATGGATCTAGAGGGACACATCTATCTACATTTAAACCCAGAAGTTATTGGACTTATTGGGTTAATCAAAAACTTTGTCTGGGTTTTCCTGTAATGTGTTATGGAAAAGCCTGAATGAACTTATTGGCCAATCCAATAAAAATCCCCAGCAGTAATTCCGACATCAAAATCTTGGACCTCCCTCTAATAGTTTTCTATTGCTGTGTAAGAAATTAGTACAAACTTAGCAGTTTGCCATATATAACTTTATCAGTTCATAGTTTCCATAGGTCAGAAGTCCAGACATGATATGACTGGATTCACTGCTGATCTGTGAGTCTCACCTGCTGATGTCAAGGCCTTGCTCAGGGCTCCGGTTCTAATCTGGCGTTCAATGTCTGCTTCCAAGCTCACACTTCTTGGAAGAACTCATTTTTTTGTGGCTGTAGGATGGAGAACCCTTTTCTTTGCTGGCTGTCAGTGAGGGTGCTCTCTCAGCTTCTAGAGGTTAACCGTTACCCTTGCCACATGCCCCCTTCCATAACTACCACCATCAATGGAGACTCTTCTTTATGCTGAATCCTCCTCTCACAGTAATTCTCTCTGACTTCTCTACTTCAGAATTCTAGACTCAAGCTTAAAGGGCTCACTTGGTTTGATCAGGGCCATCAGGGTGATTTTGATCAACTAATTTGGGATCTTAATTTCCATCTGCAAAGTCCCTGCAAAGTGACACTTAAATGGAGATGCAGATGTAGAGACTGAACTTGTAGGCACAACGGGGGAAGGAGAGGGTGGGATGAATTGAGAAAGAAGCATTGACCTACATACACTACCATGTGTAAAATACATAACCAGTGGGAAGCTGCTATTTAATACAGGGAGCCTGACCTGGTGTTCTGTGACAATTTAGGAGTGGGATGGGGAATGGTGGGAGGGAGGTTCAAGAGGGTGGGATATATTCAAACATATAGTTATGACTGATTCATGTTGCTGTAAGGCAGAAACCAACACAACATTGTAAAGCAGTTATCCTCCAATTAAAAAATTTAAAAAAATTAGGGTAATTGAATATTTAGAGGAAGGTGTGTATTCAGCAAGGGATGACCAACCCAGAGGCCACCTTAGAGTTCTGCCTTCTGGACACACCAACATGCTGAAGTGAAAGCTTTGCTTTATCTGCATGTATCTGACTTAAGTCTTCCACTGTGTCATAAGTTATGCAGACAGAGGAAGTCACAAACCTGCATCTGACATTAAAAGTGCTGCTACCTGAAGAGGGCGGGAAGACACAACCTTGACTTTATCCCTTGATGAGAGTGATGTTTCATGGAGTTGGGGAGATTTTCATTGGGTCAATTGCTTGATTGAGACAGTCTTCATGAGTTGACAAAAAGCATACATTAATGTCTCATTTTTAATGCTATGATGAATGGTCTACTAGAGGGGTCAGCAAACTGTAGCCAGTCACTCATCTTTGTAACTAAATTATTGGACCACAGTCAGTCCTGTTCATGAATTCTCTCCGGCTGCTTTTGCCTCGAGTAGTTGTGACGGAGAGCTAATGGCCCACAAAGCCAAAAATGCTCCCCAGCCATGGCCGACTCCCGGTCTAAAACCATTGGCACAATCTTCTGATGATAAGAAACACCTGGATCATTTGTTAAAGCTGTGATTTCCATGGCCATCTTGGAACCGCTGAAGAAGAAGGTAGAGTGAACAAGTTTCCCAGGTGATTCTGATCACCAGGGAATTACTGGTCTCAGGTGTGCCTGCCTACCAGGCAAGGAAAGAGGCTTTATGCAAGCGGGGCTGGGCGGAGGCGCGCTGCCTTGGAGAACACAAATCTGGCGATTCTACCAGGTAAGTTCCTTTTCGGTCTCTTTCCTCCGCTGAGAAATGAGGGTAATGGTGCCTGGTTGGCAGCATGTGTGTATATGTACATTGAGAGCCTAATTCAATGCTCAGGAGTGGTCACCCTCACTTACAGGAGGGGCCCCGTGTAAACCCAGGAGGCCTGGCAGTGGAAACAGCTCCTAAACCAGACAGGCCCAGCAGGGCTTTTCAGTAGTCCATGGGTGTGTCGTCTTCTTCCTCAGAAAGAAAAACTCAAAGGGACCTCCCATTACCTTCAAGACAGTGTAAGGTCCTTTAGAACTCGGTTCTCCTCAGAATGCTGAGTATAACGAGGTGATCACTGGCTGTTTTAGGATATAGCAGAGTTTGCAAAGGAATGTTATAATTGAAAACTCTGGTACTTAGCAGAAGACACACACACACACACATACATACATATATAATTTTTTTTCTGTTTCTGAGGTTAATGTTTTTTAAAAAATCTTTGCCTGATGAGATCATGCAAATTCAGCTACCTGTGTAGCTGTTGAAAGATGGTTTTTCGATAAACTGCCCAGAAATCCTTGCAAGAGACAGGACTCCAATAATAGTTCAGGTTACCAGGGAGTTTCATACTTTGCTAAAAAGGGGAAAAATCAATCTTGACTCTTTTAGTCCAGTGACTAAAGAATTGCTCCATTGATTTTGTTCAGCTACTCCGGTGGGTGTGCAATTGATCCTGATTTGATATTTAAAATTTACTTTTTCTGGAAAGTATTAATTCGAACCTGGTAAGAGGGTAATACTGTAATACTAGATGCTGTTTAAAGCCACTTTGCACAGCTTGTGTAAGCATCCAAGATAGTTTCCTCTTAACCTTTTCTTAAATATAGAACTTGAGTTTGTGTGTTTTTCCTCTTTTTAACAGAAGAGGGAGGCAAAAGCTTGGTTAAACAGTGTACCTAAAACCCAGGCTAGAGGGAAATGAATCCATATTCTTAGCGGAACAGGTAAACAAGAACACGATGAATTCTATCAGATATGATTTAGGATTTCTTTGTGAACGAAAGGGGAGAAAAAGCATAATTGGCAAAAGAGTGTGCTTTGCTGATTCATTTTGAAACTTTTTAAAAAAGAAAGTACCAGTGGGAACTGAGAAAAACAAACCTTCAGAGGGCAGGGGAGAGTTATTCTTCATTTTTACTAAATGCAGTGTTGGAATCATGCTGTGCCCTAAAATACAACTGGATGAACAAGGTAGTTCAGAGTCTACCCAAATTAACTTCCTAAGCAAATTTCTAGGTCTCCAGGCCACCTGGCTGAACTCCAGGCTAGCGGCTAGTGATGCCATGTGATTTCCTTCTGCTGCTCTCAAGCAGAAAAGCTGGAAATGCTGACCACCAATAGTTGCATGTACTCTTGCTGGGATGTCCAATTCTGAAAGATTCTCTTAGGCTAATGTCTCTTGTGCAGATGCCCTCCCCCCACCCCAAACTCCAGTATAGTTCCTATGGCTCACACGTGGTACCAACCAGCAGCCAGGGACACTCCCGCCCTCAACCTCCCCCACCCTCCTCCCACCCCACAGTCCCTCCTGAAAACCTGCTGCTAATAGAGAATTCAGAGGTGCTTTTCCTACTGGGGTGGCCAGCTTGGTTAGAGGCTGCCTCTATCTTCTGTGGGTTCTGTCTCCTATGGTTTCTAAGGGGGCAGAAGGGAGATGCCGGGCCTTATTTGATGGGAGACATGAATATTTGGACTAGGTTCACTTCAGAGATTCATTTTTCCCCCTGATACATATGAGTGATTTTTTTTTTTTTTTGCTTGTTTTGCCTTGCTTTCTGTGTAGGTTGTGTTATGGAAATACTTGGGGATGGTAATCATTGGAGTCAGTTGAACTGAGTTTAGTTTGCTGTCACTTAGCAAGACCTTGGACAAGATTCTTAAACTTTCTTGTCTCCGTTGGTAGAATGGAATTATCATTCGCTTCTCATTTTCCTCTGAGATTGTCATGAAGAGCGAGTGAAATATGTATATGA
This sequence comes from Moschus berezovskii, assembly GCF_049115385.1. Taxonomy (NCBI): domain Eukaryota; kingdom Metazoa; phylum Chordata; class Mammalia; order Artiodactyla; family Moschidae; genus Moschus; species Moschus berezovskii. The sequence goes on from NC_142466.1 coordinate 61,528,851, forward strand.
AAGCGCTTTTGGAATGGCAAGGTACTCTGCCTACAGTCTGTGTGGCAGGTAACATCCCAGTTTGAATTTAAATGAGATTCAGAACTATGATTAACAAAGTAAGCAGAGTCAGGAAGGGCTGAGGCAAGCAGTGTGGCTAGAGTGCTCAGTTTAAGGAGGCATTCCCTCACGGGGACTTTAATATGTAGGCTCTGAACCAGCAGCTGAGAGTCAGTGTCTCCTTAAGTTTTGCACCCTAGTCACCTCGCTTCCCTCACCCAAATCCCCCATCCTGAGTGAAGGTAAAATATCTACCTATTACAATTATAAATGCAATACAGTCTCATTATAACTGGTGGACTTCCGTTGTAACAAAGCCCACCAGTACCTAATTAAACTTGGCAGAGGTCAACCCTGGGACAACTTCTGGGATGTCCTTGCATTTTTTCAGACCTCTGCAACCTTAAACTAGGCTTTTGTTGTCACCTCATGGGCAGCACAGAAATATGGGAAAGAAACACCAATCTGATCTCAAAACCTCATGCATGTTTTAGATCTTTGCCATGGCGGTATTTGCAGACTCTGTGGAGGTCACACAGAATATGACACATTAAAACATTCTTGAGGCCTACTTCACCTACCTTTCTCTCCCATAAACCAAATCTTTAGTAACTGCTTCAGGATCTCCATCTCCCCACTCCTTCTAAAAACCCTGGGTACTTCTTTACTTCCATCTTCCGGGTTGCTGCCTGCGTTCCTTCATTCACTACTCCTTCTTTCTTCTCTTCTTATGAAGATGAATATGGCCATTTGAAGACTCTAAACACTTGGATCTCTCTTACTGTTTCCCAGATCAGTTTCATAAAGGATCTGAGTGTTCAGAGAATGGGGGTAAGGGAGAAAGGTTTTCAATCGTTCCCCGGGTTTTGTTCCTGACATATAATATCCGTATGTACACCTCCCCTCCCCTCCCCACACATTTTGGAAATTTGATCACACTGTCCCTAATGTTTTCTGACTGGCTTGTTTCACTTAAAGATGCATCACAGAGGGACTTCTTGGTGGTCCAGTAGATAAGACTCTCTGCTCCCAATGTAGGGGACCTGGGTTTGATCCCTGGTCCGGGAACTAGAACTTGCCTGCCACAACTAAGACCTAGCGCTGCCAAATAAATAAATATTTTTTAAAAAAAGATGCATTGCAGAGATCTCCAGCAGTACTTACAAGTCGACATCATTTTTGTTTCAACAGCTGCCTATCTAGTGGTCATGTATGGATGTGAGAGTTGGACTGTGAAGAAAGCTGATCACCGAAGAATTGATGCTTTTGAACTGTGGTGCTGGAGAAGACTCTTGAGAGTCCCTTGGACTGCAAGGAGATCCAACCAGTCCATTCTAAAGATCAATCCTGGGTGTTCATTGGAAGGACTGATGCTAAAGCTGAAACTCCAATACTTTGGCCACCTCATGCAATGAGTTGACTCACTGGAAAAGACTCTGATGCTGGGAAGGATTGGGGGTGGGGGGAGAAGGGGACTACAGAGAATGAGATGGCTGGACGGCATCACCGACTCGATGGACATGAGTTTGAGTGAACTCCGGGAGTTGGTGATGGACAGGGAGGCCTGGCGTGCTGTGATTCATGGGGTCGCAGAGAGTCGGTCACAAGTGAGCGACTGAACTGAACTGATATTCTACCTTGTCGGTTAACCCTTTCTGTACTGTACTAGGAGATGTGTGTTTCCTCCTTGTTCACTTTTCCAAATAATCTGCAGTGAAAATCCTCTTACACCTTTTACTTCCTTGTGCACTTAGAGGTTTAACTTGCTGGGTCAAACAGAATGTACATTTTGACAGCACATTATGGCAAGGGTGATTGTGAGCACATCTTGGACTCTGTCCCTGGTATTTTTCTTTCTGACCAATCTCAACTGGATTCACATTCACAGACAGTTTTCATTTATAGCTTAGGGGCTATAGGTAAAAACTGAAAGAGTTGTTTTCGTAAAAACTCTCAGTAAAATATTGTGTGTGGTGCTAATATGACTGCTCAGGGAACTGGAAGGAAGAATGAGATATTCTCCATGTACCTGGTGACTCAGATGGTAAAGAATCTGTCTACAGTGTAGGAGACCCAGGCTTGATTTCCGGATAGGGAAAACCCCTGGAGACAGAAATGGCAACCTACTCCAGTATTCTTGCCTAGAGAATCCTATGGACAAAGGAGCCTGGCGGGCTACAGTCCATGGGTTCGCAAAGAGTCAGCCACGGCTGAGCAACTAACATATACTCTGTATAAACCATCCTGCAGTTTTGGCCTGGCTGGAGTTAGAGGCCTTGGGGTGCTTGAAGGCTCAAGAGAGGAAGTCGTGCAAACGCAGCGCCCCTTAGTGGCCGGCTGGAGGAGGATGGCTTTGTTTGCAGGTGCAGACCCCAAATCCCTGAGATTGCCTAGAAATGCTTAGGGTGTATTTTACCGGAGGCTGATGTCCTGCATGAACAGCAGCGAGATTGGAGCCAGTGACATTTGGGTTATTGTTAAAGTGACTCCATGTGAAGCCGTAGACTGGCGCCTGGGGCAGTGTAGGTTACTCTTGCTTTTGCGTGAATTTGCATTTTATGTCTCATGCAGTATCCACTCATATTAGAAAGAGATCATGGCAATATACCAGGAGCAAGTCATTTCTAGACAGTGTTTATTTGACTGCAAGGACCTCTGCCATAACTCTGTGGTCCAAAAGTTGGGAACTACTGAGATGAGATATTGAAAAGCTGAGTGCAAGTGAAATCATTAACTCAATGTCAAGGGGGTGGGTGTTCTTTAAGGGAATCCTGGGGTGAATTCTCACCATACAGAAGGAACACCCTGTTACTCCAACTAAAGATGCTAAAATGACTCCCTGATATAACAAATCAACTTCTCCAGGCAGCTTGTTACCCCTACATAACGAGTACCACCCTGTAATGATTCCTGTTTCCTGTGGCTCTGATCAGGGCAGGTGCTGTCACCTCTATCAGCAAACAGAAGGCTTATTTTTGTTCTTAAGTCATTTATTCTGCTTTTGTACCTCCCTGAGATGCCTGTTTAGCCATCTAAAACCTACCATCTTTCCTGTCCTCCTTAACACCCACTCTCTAAGTCTCCTCAGCCAAACTGGGCCTGAAGTGACTTTGGAAGGTTTTACACTTTGTGTCAGATATTTGATGTGGTCTGTTTCAAGTCTGTCATGTGTCTTCTCAGACAGACTATGAATTCTGACTTTTATGGTGCTTCATGTCTTCATAGCTCCTGGAAGGGAGATGCTAGACACAAAATAGTGTGATATTTCAGTGACTTGCTGCATGATGAAAAAAAGGACAGACTTTTTGTAAAATAGATCTTCATATATTAGATCTGCTTCATGTAGATATAAAAAACTTCATTTATCCATTCATTTAGTCACACATATGTATGCATACACCCACATGCATGCACATATGTACATACACACACACACGCTCATACAGGCTGGTCACAGGTGTAAGTGCATAGCCTTTTTTTTTTAAAAAAATGGAGATGTGTTTTTGTGCAAAGTATGGAGATCCAACCAGTCCATTCTAAAGGAGATCAATCCTGGGTGTTCATTGGAGGGACTGATGCTAAAGCTGAAACTGCAATACTTTGGCCACGTCATGTGACGAGTTGACTCACTGGAAAAGACTCTGATGCTGGGAAAGGTTGGGGGCGGGAGGGGAAGGGGACGACGGAGAATGAGATGGCTGGATGGCATCACCGACTCTGTGGACATGAGTTTGAGTGTAGTCCGGGAGTTGTTGATGGACAGGGAGGCCTGGCGTGCTGTGATTCATGGGGTCGTGGAGAGTCGGACACGACTGAGCGACTGATCTGATCTGATGCTCACCCCAACATGGAAACTAAGCTTGTGGCTCATAAAAATGGAGACTGAGAATCCTGACCACGTGGATCGTGTGTCCTGCCTTCCTGGGCCTGGCTCGCGGCTCAGGAAACACTGTTGGTGAGTCGTGGTCACATATCTATTGGGTTCAGCTCTGCTGCTTCTTGGTCTGCTTTGTGTTGACTTCTGTGTGAACAATGTGTTGCTGGTCTCTGGGTGAAGAGAAGTTAAGGCACACAGGCCAATGACCAACCACTAACTGGTGAGTTCAGGGGATCTAATATCTTGGGAGGATTTATACCAATTAATTAACTGCCTGAATACCAAGTTCCTTCCTATTAGCTTTGTAATAAGCGGAGCCTGGGTCTCACATTTATCCCAAGAAGACAGCTTTATCCAAATCATCTATATTTTAACAGGCAGTACCAAACTTCAGGCCCCAGAAACACATTTTAAATAATTCTTGCCATGCCATATATTTTAAGTATCATTAAAAAGCCATTTTATTACTTTAAAAAAAAGTGTGCTGTAGATTTTGTGAAACCTATAACAAGTCTATAAAAAATTGATAATTTTTCCACAGGGATCTATTCAGATGATTTTTATTCTGCTTGCTAAATGAAAAAAAAAATCTAGTGTACATAGGTCCTTTATCTTATTTATAACCCCTGAGTATAATCACCATGTTCCCAAACAAAGAAAAATGGGTTACTTGGTTTGAGTAGCCAGATCCCTTCCTGTGGTGGGCAAAGGAGTTGGTGTAGTTCTGAACTAGGAAGCTTGGATTTCTCTTTCAAATGCCTCACTTTCTTATTCATTTCCTTTCAGTCAGCTCCATGTAAAATGGAGAATATAACATGGGTGTTGAGATGAATTTTGGCTGCTGGTGGAATGAACTTGTGATGGAAATGGGTCACTTTAGGGCCCAAGGACGATGTAGAGAGAGTTTCACAATCAAAGATAATAATTATTCTGCCATTTACCTAGCATTTCCTTTTCTTTCTTTTTAACTGAAAATATGTGCCATTGTCCCTGCAATGGCACATATTTGTCTTAGTTTTCTGGCCTTTGTTGCTACGAGCTGGCTATGACGTGCTGCCTTCCCATCATTCATGCTCTTCCTGATCATGAAACAGGTCAAGGGATAGGGAGATGGGGTATCATCGTGCTCTTGTGAATTACTCCTCATCCTCCCTTTCATCTGGGACAGGATGGGGAACTGGGCATCTTGTGCAGGTGACAGTGGAACAGAGGTAGCACTGCCGCCATAACTGAGGTGGGAATAGAAACAGTCTTCTAAGCTGGGGTAGTGGGTGAGCACACGGCTCTCGCTTCACAAAAAGGATGAAATAGGCAATATGTAGAGGCTCGAGAGACTGTTGTGATGACTAATTCTGAGTACAGGGGGCCTCAGTGGTGCTTGGACTCTTACACTGGGGCTCCATAGTGGCTGATCTCAAGGACCAGGGTAGTGAATATGAACTGAACCAATTCTGCACTGAGGGGCCATAAGGGTTTTTGAGCTGGAGAATTTTGAGAGTATGATTTAACCTGAGGCCTTTGAAACTGACTTAAAGAGAATTTAGAAGTTGTCTTGTCTAGTGGTTTTAAACCTTTGCTTTGATGATCTCCTTGCAGGGCTGTTCTGGAGGGAGGGGCTGGGAAAAGAAGCTGAGAGGCTGGGCCCTTAGGTGTCTATTCCCACTGAGTCAGCAGTTCCGCCTTTGTTTTACTTACTGAGCTTCCAGGTAAGAGTCCTTTCATCTCTTCTTTCCTCCATCCTTTCCTCCTTTCCTGTGGTTAAGCACATAGCGAAAATTTCCATCTTTACTGAGTTGTTCATTTAAAAACAGTTGTGTTAAGTGTGTGTGTATGTGTGTGCATGCTTAGTCACATCCAATTCTTTGCAACCCCAGGGACTGTAGCCCACCAGGCTCCTCTATGCATGTAATTTTCCAGGCAAGAATACTGGAGTGAGTTGCCATTCCTTCTCCAGAGGATCTTCCCGACCCAGTGTACACTGTTAAACAGATGTCCAGGCTTTTTCCTCTTGCAAATGCAACTCTATTCTCTTTAAAAAGCAATTCTCCCTTTCCTCACCTTCTACATTGTTTCTATGAATTTGACTAGCCAAGTAAGATTTATTTTCAAAAAGCAATCAAGCAGCTGAAAATGTTTGATAGCCCCCTAATATATCCATCATTCCTCACTGTCTGCCCCCCGACCCTCAGACAGTGAGCAAACTGAAATCCTAGAGGTCCTGGGAGGCCGAGGTGGTCACACAGTGCAGATGTTATACACACAGCTACTTAAGCTGGATTGCCAGGTTCAAATTTTGGTTCTGACTCTGTGTATGCAACACCGGGCAAGTGATTTAACATAGTGCCTCAGTTTGCTCATCGGTTAAAGGGACATGATGGTAATAGAACTGGCTTTCTAGCCTTGTTGTGAAGATTAAGTGAGGTAATCTAAACAAAGCACTTAGAACAGGGTCTGACACTTATATAAGTGTCTGTTATTATTGTTAAGTGACTTCTAGCATGACACAATTTCTTTTAAGGAGAGCTGTAACTTTAGGCCTACTATCAACTCCCTTGGTGTGTGTCTTTTGAGTTTCCACTTAAGACTGAACAGATAGCTAGTTTTGACTTGCAACGTTTCCTCCTACACATCCCTATCTCTCATCTAGGGCACACCATTGATCTTGAAGGATGCTCCATCAGTATCTTAATCTTCAAGGGAGAAGTCATGCAGCTCATCTCATACAGTGCAAGAAGGATGGTCATCTGATGGCATTAATTCAGCAAATATTTATTGAATACTTTGATGTAAGGACACCTCGGGTGGGTACGGGGGACACCGAGCAAACCAGCCCCAAATCCTTACTCCTGAGGAGTTTGTGTTTTCTTGGGGCAGAGCTTTGTAATGCAGCCCTCTTAAACGAAATGTTTTTCTTGAGCTCATCTAGCCAAGGAAGATGAAAAGTTTGCCTAAAGATGTTCAAGTCTGGAATGCTCCAGACTTCTTGCTAGTTGTGCTTTTGAAAACTGGTTCATAAAAATAGATACTAAATACTGTGTAGAAATATTGGTGGTTTCAGATTTGAGGTGATTTTTCAGATACAAAGTTTCCAGATCAATTTATTTCCAGTTCTTACTCTGGGGTTGTGGGTATAGTACAGTTCATTATACTTAGAACTTGGTAAGGACAACATAAGGCTCACTTTACCTGTGCTTCAATCAGATATCAGAAGGAATGTGGGGTTCCATCTGCCTATGCCTCTCCTGGGCTTCATCCTTTCCTCCTCAATGTGAGCAGTTGACATTCAGACCCAGAGGAAGCAGAAGCAGGTGTAGTGGGGTTGGGATTAACCTTCTAAGGGGATGAAAACAGGAACTGACATCACAAGCTAGGGCTATACAGCTATGAGAAAAGACCTGCAGTATGGATACCATGCTACTTGCTACCCGCCTGTGCCATTTGGGTCCGGCCACTGTTGTAAAGCACAGCACTTCTTTTCTGGGATCCTATAAGTACTTCATTGGTAGGTGCTTCTCAACACAGCATTTCCAGGATGCCGCTGCTAGTCAGTCAAGATCTTTGGGTGATAAGCATACCATGTGCTATTTGGAACTGCTGGGACTGATGTGGTGGCCTTAAAGCCAACAAGCTCAGTCAACAGCAGCTGTGGCCCATTGTTCATTGCCCATTATCCCCACTTCTTTCCCTTTAAGTGGCTGCTGTTTTGTTCAGGTAGAGTGAAGATGCCTTGATCTTAGGAAACAGAGGCCCCTCCTCTAACCCTAAGGGATGAAGCATGGAGGTCTGAGCTACTTGTAATAAACCTGTACCCAAACCCAAACCCATCCTACTTTATGGCTCAAAGTGACAATGTGACATTGGCCAATGAGTTTGGTAGTTTCTAGGAAAAATTTTTGAAAATGTTTCCATATAGAAATACGGTAATGAGTTTGCCTTATACCTCCTCTTTCTTCCCAAGGTGGAACACTATTGTGACGATAAAATATCTAGAGCAGTAGCAGCCAATTTGCAACCCTAAGTTTAGAAACATGAAAATCCGAGAAACCAGCTGGAACCTGATTGGCAGGCTGTCACCAGAACTGGAATACATGCTCCCAGATTTCCTGTTATATGAGATTAGATATCCTTGCATGTATTAATCTGGTTCTGTTACTGGAAACTGGAAGTATTCTCACTCTCTTCATCTTTGAGTTTAGATGCCCACATCACAGATGGGTTTCCAGCACAGATGGGTTTCCAATGTGACTCACATGTACCCAGTCATCTATGATTTTTGACCCAGGATCATTGGTCTTTAGTGATGGGGAAGCAACTTTTAAGAACCTCTAATTGCAGGTTTCCCACATTAGGTTCCATACAACTCATAGGCCTGTAAGTCACTTCTACCAAGAAAGGTTCCATGACCTTTGGGAATCCCTCCTATGATGTCACAAACTCAGGGTAATAGGTTCTGTGTCTCTAGTTCTGTTCTGTTACTGCCTTTGTTCTGGACTCCTTATCTCCTTGTCTGGACTTCTTTAGTAGCCTTATTTCTGATACCGCCATATGTCATTATACCCCACCACCTTTGATCTTACATGTTACCTCCATTCACTCATAGCTGAGCACATGCTGGATGTGCTGTTCTAGCTGCTGGGCAGTGTCCTGACCTCACGGAGTTTTTATATTTTAGTCAAGGGAGTGATGTAGTGGTAAAAAAATTAAAAAACAACGCTACAGCAAAAAATATGCAGGATAGGAGAGAATAAGCAGAGAAGGCAATGGCACCCCACTCCAGTACTCTTGCCTGGAGAATCCCAGGGATGGGGGAGCCTGGTGGGCTGCTGTCTATGGGGTTGCACAGAGTCAGACACGACTGAAGTGACCTAGCAGCAGCAGCAGGAGAGACTAAGAGCTTTGGAGAAAAATCACTTGGGGAAGGGAGAAGAGGTTCAACTTTGAATAGAGTTTCAGGGCAGACATTTCTGTGAATGTGACATATAGGTGGAGGCCTGAAGAAAAGCTCTCCAGGGGGAGAGAACAGCATGCATCAATGTTCTGAGGTGGGAGAAGGCTTGTGGAAGAGTGAGTAAGAGAGAATGAGTGGAGTGGAGAAAGGAGAGGAAGTAGTGGGGGCTTTGACCACCTGAGCAGTGGAGACCAGTCGTGTAATGCCTGCTGCACCCCTGCAGAGATATGCAGTGCTGAGTGAGGGGGGACGTGTCAGGCAAGTTCTGAGCAGGGGAGTGATGTAATGACAGACATGTATTTTAAAAGGATGTGTCTGCTTGCTGCAGTGAGAGTAGACTGTGGGGGCAGTGCTGGAAGGGAAGTGGAGATCCAGTGGCAGGTAACTGCAATAATCCAGACGAAATGATGGCTTGGACTAGGGTGTTTGCAGGGGAAGAATTGAGACTTGACTGGATTCCAGGTGTATTTTGAAAGTAGGGACAGTATATTGTGATGAATTTGACATGGTTATGTGTAAAAGTAGGATCAAGGATGATTGTAGGGTTTTTTAAACTATGAAAGTAGAAAGTTGGAGTTGCCTTTTATTATGATGGGGAAGACTGTGGAAAGAGCAGGTTGGGGAAGGGAGACAGGATATCAGTCTTGGACAAGTTAAGTTTGAGATGCCTGTTAGAGCTGTAAGTGGAGATGTTTAGTAATCACTGATATATAAGCCCTTGTAATGCACATAAGAGTTCATGGACAAGGTACAGGTTGAAGATATGCACTTGGAGACAGTCAGCAAATCCATCGTGCTGAATGCAGTGAGAACACCTAGGGGATAAGGGGATGAGGAGAAGAGAACAGGTATGGGGATTGAGTCCTGGAATGCTCCGGAGTTTACATACAGATCAGGGGGTCAGTAAGAGCCTGAGAAGGAGCAGCGAGAGGTAAGAGAAGGAATAAGATATGCTGAGAGCTGAAGATATTTCCAGGAGGATGGGGTGATCATATGCTGGGTCATATGCTGCTGAGGGTTGAGAAGTGACCCGGGATTTAGCAAGGGGAAGTCACTTATGGGATTGACAGGGCAGTTTTGGTGGAATCATGGGGCAACAGTCAGAGTCGGGCAGAGGAGAGGGACAGTGAGTCTAGACAAGTCCTGGAAGGAGTTTTACTATAAAAGGGACGAGAAATGGGGAGGTAGCTGAAGGGGAATGTGGGATCCAAGAGAGTATTTTGTTACAGCAAAAATTATACTGGGAGAAGCTAAATGGACAAGGAAGATTTTATTCAAGGCTATTGCAATAGGAGAGAGAGGCCAGATCTCATTCTGAGCTCAGCTCATCTGAAGCAGGTGTCAGGGTTAGGGTTCTTAAGGGCTTTGGTGATAGGGAGATGTAGGCTATCCATATTTGCCAATTGGTTTTACCAAAAGAAAAGTAAACTCATATCTTTATAATAGGAGGGAGTTTACAACTTGAAGCAAGTTTACAAGCAAGGTGAAAAGACAGCCTTCAGAATGGGAAAAAATAATAGCAAACGAAGAAACTGACAAAGAATTAATCTCAAAAATATACAAGCAGCCCATGCATCTCAATACCAGAAAAATAAACAACCCAATCAAAAAATGAGCCGAAGAACTAAATAGACATTTCTCCAAAGAAGACATACAGACAGCTAACAAACACATGAAAAGATACTCAGCATCACTCATTATCAGAGAAATGCAAATCAAAACCACAATGAGGCTGTCTTTTCACCTTGCTTATAGCTCCCTTCATTGTGCAAAAGCTTTTAAGTTTAATGAGGTCCTATTTGTTTATTTTTGCTTTTATTTCCATTACTCTGGGAGGTGGGTCATAGAGGATCTTGCTGTGATTTATGTCATCAAGTGTTCTGCCTATGTTTTCATCTAGGAGTTTTATAGTTTCTGATCTTACGTTTAGATCTTTAATCCATTTTGATTTTATTTTTGTGATGGTGTTAGAAAGTGTTCTAGTTTCATTCTTTTACAGGTGGTTGACCAGTTTTCCCAGCACCACTTGTTAAAGAGATTATTTTCTCCATTGTATATTTTTGCCTTCCTTTGTCAAGGATGACGTGTCCATAGGTGCATGGACTCATCTCTGGGCTATTTTGTTCCATTGATCTATATTTTTGTCTTTGTGCCAGTACCATACTGTCTTGATGACTATGGCTTTGTAGTACAGTCTGAAGTTAGGCAGATTGATTCCTCCAGTACCATTCTTCTTTCTCAAGATTGCTTTGGCTATTCAAGGTTGTTTTTGTGTGTGTGTGTGTGTGTGTGTGTTTCCACACAAGCAGTGAAGTTATTTGTCTAGTTCTGTGAAAAATATTGTTGGTAGCTTGATAGGGATTGCATTGAATCTATAGATGCTTTGGGTACTATACTCATTTTCACTATATGGATTCTTCTGATTCATGAACATCGTATATTTCTCCATCTATTTGTTAAGTATTTTATTCTTTTCACTGCATTGGTGAATGGGATTGTTTCCTTAATTTCTCTTTCTGTTTTCTCATTGTTAGTGTATAGGAATGCAAGGGATTTCTGTGTATTAATTTTATATCCTGAAACTTTACTATATTCATTGATTAGTTCTAGTAATTTTCTGGTGGTGTGTTTAGGGTTTTCTATGTATAGGATCATGTCATCTGCAAAAAGTGAGAGTTTTACTTCTTTTCCAATCTGGATTCCTTTTATTTCTTTTTCTGCTCTGATTGCTGTGGCCAAAACTTCCAAAACTATGTTGAATAGTAGTGGTGAGAGTGGGCATCCTTGTCTTGTTCCTGACTTTAGGGGAAATACTTTCAATTTTTCACCATTGAGGATAATGTTTGCTGTGGGTTTGTCATATATGGCTTTATTTATGTTGAGGTATGTTCCTTCTATTCCTGATTTCTGGAGAGTTTTTTTTTTTTATCATAAATGGGTGTTGAATTTTGCAAATGTTTTCTCTGCATCTATTGTGATAATCATATGGTTTTTATCTTTCAGTTTGTTAATGTGGTGTATCACATTAATTGACTTGCAAATATTGAAGAATCCTTGCATCCCTGGGATAAAGCCCACTTGGTTTTGATGTATGATTTTTTTAATATGTTGTTGGATTATGTTTGCTATAATTTTGCTGAGGAGTTTTGCATTTATGTTCATCAGTGATATTGGCCTCTAGTTTTCTTTTTTTGTGGCATCTTTGTCTGGTTTTGGTATTAGGGTGATGGTGGCCTCATAAAATGTGTTTGGGAGTTTACATTCCTCTGCAATTTTCTGGAAGAGTTTGAGTATGATAAGTGTTAGCTCTTCTCTAAATTTTTGGTAGAATTCACCTGAGAAGTCATCTGGTCCTGGGCTTTTGTTTGCTGGAAGATTTTTGATTACAGTTTTGATTTCCGTGCTTGTGATGGGTCTGTTAAGATTTTCCATTTCTTCCTGATTCAGTTTTGGAAGGTTATACTTTTCTGAAAATTTGTCCATTTCTTCCAGCTTGTCCATTTCTTTGGCATATATTTGCTGATAGTAGTCTCTTATGATCCTTTGTATTTCTATGTTTTCTGTTGTGATTTCTCCGTTTTCATTTCTAATTTTGTTGATTTGATTCTTTTCCTTTTTTTTCTTGATAAGTCTGGCTAATAGTTTATCTATTTTATTTATCTTATCAAAGAACCAGCTTTTAGTCTTGCTTTTTGTTATAGTTTCCTTTGTTTCTTTTTAATTTATTTCTGCTTTGATTTTTATTATTTCTTTCCTTCTACTAACTTTGGGGTTCGTCACTTCTTTTTCTAGTTGCTTTAGCTGTGAAGTTAGGTTATTTATTTGATGTTTCTCTTATTTCTTGAGGTAAGCTGGTATTGTCATGAACGTTCCTCTTAGCATTGCTTTTACTGAATCCCATAGATTTTGGGTTGTCATGCTTTCATTCGTTTCTATGCATATTTTGATTTCCTTTTTGATTTCTTCCATGATCTGTTGGTTATTCATAAACATGTTGTTTAGCCTCCATATGTTTTTGCTTTTAATAATTTTTTTTCCTGTAGTTGACATCTAATTTTACTGCATTGTGATCAGAAAAGATGCTTAGAATGATTTCAATTTTTTTGAATTTACCAAGGCTAGCTTTATGGTCCAGGATGTGATCTATCCTGGAGAAGATTCTGTGTGCACTTGAGAAAAAGGTGAAGTTCATTGTTTCGGGTTGAAAGGTCTACCTTTCAATAAGTTCTAACTGGTCCATTATATTATTTAAAGCTTGTGTTTCCTTGATAATTTTCTGTTTGGTTGATCTATCCATAGGTGTGAGTGGGGTATTAAAGTCTCCACTATTATTGTGTTACTGTTAATTTCCCCCTTTCACATTTGTTAGCATTTGCTTGCGTATTGAGGTGCTCCTGTGTTGGATGTACATACATTTATAATTGTTATATCTTCTTCTTGGATTGATCTTTTGATCACTATGTAATGTCTTTCTTTGTCTCTTTTCATGGTCTTTATTTCAAAGTCTATTTTATCTGATACGAGCCCTGCTACTCCTGCTTTCTTTTGGTCTCCATTTGCATGAACTGTATTTTTCCAGCCCTTCATTTTCAGTCTGTATGTATCCCTTGGTTTGAGGTGGGTCTCCTGTAGACAACATATATGGGGTCTTGTTTTTGTATCCATTCAGCCAGTCTTTGTCTTTTGGTTGGGGCATTCAACCCATTTACGTTTAAGGTAATTATTGATAATCATGATCCTGTTGCCATTTACTTTGTTGTTTTGAGTTCGAGTTTATACACTCATTCTGTGTTTCCTGTCTAGAGAAGATCCTTTAGCAGTTGTTGGAGTTGGTTTGGTGGTGCTGAACTCTCTTAGCTTTTGTTTGTCTGTAAAGTTTATGATTTGTCTTTCATATCTGAATGAGATCCTCGCTGGGTATAGTAATCTTGGTTGTAGGTTTTTCTCTTTCATCACTTTAAGTATGTCCTGCCATTCCCCTCTGATATGAAGAGTTTCTATTGAAAAATCAACTGTTATCCTTATGGGAATCCCCTTGTGTGTTATTTGTTGCTTTTCCCTTGCTGCTTTTAATATTTGTTCTTTGTGTTTGATCTTCATTAGTTTGATTAATACGTGTCTTTGGGTGTTTCACCTTGGGTTTATCCTGTTTGGGACTCTGGATTTCTTGGACTTGGGTGGCTATTTCCTTCCCCATTTTAGGGAAGTTTTCAACTATTATCTCCTCAAATATTTTCTCATGCCATTTCTTTTTGTCTTCTTCTTCTAGGACATCTATGATTCAAATGTTGGATTGTCCCAGAGGTCTGAGGTTGTCCTCATTTCTTTTAATTCTTTTTTTTTTCCTCTCTGGTTCATTTATTTCCACCATTCTATCTTCCACCTCACTTATCTTCTCTTCTGCCTCAGTTATTCTACTGTTGGTTCCCTCCAGAGTGCTTTTGATCTCAGTTATTGCATTATTCATTATTGATTGACTCTTCTTTATTTCTTCCATGTCCTTGTTAAACATTTCTTGCATCTTCTCAATCCTTGTCTCTAGTCTATTTATCTGTAACTCCATTTTGTTTTGAAGATTTTGGATCAGCTTTACTATCATTATTCTGAATTCTTTTTCAGGGAGACTCCCTATCTCCTCCTCTTTTGTTTGGTTTGGTGGGTATTTATCATGTTCCTTTACCAGCTGAATATTTCTCTGTCTTTTCATTTTGTTTAGATTGCTGTGTTTGGGGTGCCCTTTCTGTAGTTTTGAAGTTTGTGGTTCCTCTTTATTGTGGAGTCTTCTCCCTGTGGATGGAGTTGGACTAGTGGTTTGTAAAGGTTTCCTGGTTGGGAGAGCTCACGTCTGTGTTCTGGTGGGTGGAGCTGGATCTCTTCTCTCTGGAGTGCAGGGAAGTGTCTGGTAGTGAGTTTTGGGGTGTCTATGGGTTTCGCATGGCTTTGGTCAGCCTGTCTTTTAATGCTCAGGGTTTTGTTCCTGCTTTGCTGGAGAATTAACCTGGTATGTCTTGCACTGGAACTTGTTGACTCTTTGGTAGACCTTGGTTTCAGTGTAGGTATGGAAACTTTTGGGTGAGCTCTTGTCTCTTGATATTCCCTGGAATCAGGAGTTCTCTGATATTCCCAAGTTTTGGAATTAAGCCTCCTGCCTCTGACTTTCAGTCCTTCTCTTACAGTAGCCTCAAGACGTCTCCATCCATACAGCACAGATGATAAAGCATCTAGGTTAGTGGTGAAACAATTCTCCACAACAAGAGATACCAAGAGACATTCACAGAGTTGCATTGAGAAGAGAAGAGGGAGGAGGGAGATAGAGGTGATCAGGAGGAGAAGAGGGGGAGTCAAAAGGGGAGAGAGCAAGCTAGCCAGTAATCACACCCTTAAGTGAAAATGGGTACTGAAGATTAGATTCTTAAAGGTACAAAATTGATAGCAAATACCAAAAAGCAAAGATTAAAACTCTAGAAGTTAGACTCTCAAAAATACAATATAAAAGATATAAAACAAAATCACAAAATTTTAAAAAATATGTATGAAATTTGGTTTAAAAATAAGGTCTTTTTGGGAAAGGTAACAGTAGGTTATAAACATGAAAATTAAAGGAGTAATAAAGAACTTAAAAAAATTAAAAAGTAATAATAATAAACATATTTAGGAATTCCTCTGGAGCTGTTGTGGGCAGTGTTGGATCATTTCAGTTTCAGATGGTTCCTTGTTCCAGGTTGCACTTTTTCTAAAGTTATAGGCCCTCTCCAATGCACAGTCAGTGTTAACTATAGGGTTTTAATCTGTTGCAGTCACTTCCAGAGCAGTTCCCTCTTCTTTGTCTATTGGCTTCCTCTGCTTACAAGTCTCTTCAGTGTCTAATTTCCACCCTGACAGGGTGGTGGAGGTGGTCACTTATTTAGGCTCACTTGTTCAGTTGTGTTGTGGGGAGGGAGGGATGCTGCAAACAAATATCGCTGGCATGCGTGGGGAGTGGTTGCAGGGTATGGATCACATTGGGTTGCCACAGCCCAAGGCAGCATGTGCTTCCCGGATCTACACTGCTCATGCTCCAGGGTGCTCTGCAAGCGCACTGTCCCAAGTGGACCCTGTATTTCATGCACTTTCCAGGTCTAAGCTGCTCAGGTTCTCGGGTACTCTGCGAGGGCACAGACCAAATTGGGCATGTGTTTTTTGTCCTTCCCAAGTCCGAGCAGCTCAGGCGACCAGGTGCTTGGTGAGTGCACTGTCCCACGTGGGCCGTGCATCTTTATCACCTCCCTGGTCCTGGCCACTCGGTTTCCTGGGTGCATCACGAGAGCACCATTTCAGGTGTGCCACGTGTCTCCTCTGGGGAGCTGATCTCAGGCTGCGACACTCGTCGTGGATGTCAGCCATCCAGGATCCCAGGAAGATGTGGTTAGCAACTGGGAGACTGCTCACAGTTTGGTGGAAGATGCTGTCTCTGGGGCAGAGATTGCAGCAGCCCCTTGCCTTGTGGCTGTGGCTGTCGCACGCCTGCCTCTCAGCCTCCAGGAGTGGGGGGCGGGGCCTATACACAGCGGCTAGCTCTCCTTTGGTATTTGCTCAATCCTTTGTTCTGTGAGCGGACTCTCTGGTGAGCCCACGATTTGGGTTGCTGTCTCATGTTAGCTCCCTCAGATTGTCCTCAGGGCATTCAGGCCCGGTCCTTACCCTAAGGACCGAGGATGCACCTGTGCCTCCCTGCCCAGCCGTTGCTGACCCGAGCATCTGGGCTACTTCTCCGCTGGCAGTTGCAGTTAGGCATGTATTCTGTGGGTTTTTTTTTTTTTTCTTTCTTTCTCCTGGTTATGTTGGCCTCTGAGATTCCAAAACTCCCCATAGACCCACCTGTGAGAGGGTTTCCTACTGTGTGGACTTCTCCTCCTTCATGACTCCCTCCCCAGGATGGGTCTCTGTCACTAAATTTTTTGTCTCTCTTTTTGTCTTTTATGTTTTGTCCTACCTCCTTTCGAAGAGAATTGGCTGCACTTCTGGGTGCCTGGTGTCCTCCGCCAGTGTTCAGAAGTTGTTTTGTAGAAGTTGCTCAACATTCAAATGATCTTTTGATGAATTTGTGGGAAAGAAAGTGGTCTCCCAGTTCTATTCCTCTGCCATCTTGGGACCGCCTCCCCAGGGCACAGCTCTTATCTCATCTGTGGAACTCTACCTGACACTCACCCCAACTCATGGTTTTCTTGTCTATGGGCCTCTAGAGTCAGTTTTAGGGGCCTCAGTTGATTTTGAGTTCCTCAAGTGCACAAGTGTATTTTATTCCTCTTATTGGTTCTACCCAGAGAAGGTTTGGTTCTTAGTAATTATGTGGGTAGGGTCTTCCCTGGTGGTTCAGTGGTGAAGAATCTTCCTGCCAATGAAGGAACTGCAGGTTCAATCCCTGGGTCAGAACAGTTCCCTGAAAAAGGAAATGGCACCCCATTCCAGTATTCCTGCCTGGACAATCCCATAGACAGAGGAGCCTGGTGGGGTTGTAGTCCATGGGTCACAAAAGAGTCTCAGTGACTTACAGACTAAACAAGATCAACAATCATGTGGGTAAGCTGTAATGTATATAATGTTGTCAAAGACTTGTTGTTTTCTCTTAAAACATAGCTCTCATCAACTAGGGAGAAGCCACAGAGCATTTTATTTATAATACTTTGCATGCTATGCTAGAATTTATTTTGAGTATAGGTCTTATAGTAGTTTCCACTGTCTAAGAAGTATGTGTGGTACAAAGGGAGCAATTGCCTATGTTTCTGTTTAATGGCAATAATTTGATTCTGAGTCTGTAAGCCCCACTAGTCCTACAAATTTAATAATTGGGTACTATAAAATGTGCTGGTTGAGATTTCATGACTTTGAGTCTTCAACCACCATATGGATTTTGAGCAAAGGAGTTCATAAGTGATTCCTATTTTAGATTGTGTGATAATACCCAGAGAATCATGTCAGAGCCAATTTCTATTTCCTAGCTGAGTAAGTTGAGTGTATGGAATGCCACAATTACAGATTGACAAGTTGGCTTAATATCAGCTTAAGAGAGGGCTGCAGCTACAGAGTTGCTGGATTGATTAAGTAATACAGTATTACAGGCCATAATAGGTTTGACAGGAGGTTTCATGGGGTCTGGGGCTTTAGGATTCAACTTTGGGGCCCATGATGCTTACAGGTGATGCTTACACCTGTAACTGTGCTGGGTGGGGGGGCTCCCTGTGATTACAGCTTCAGACCTTGAATGGGGCTAGAGAGGGAAAATAAGGCTTTAGAGTTAGCAGGAGAAAATGAACATGAAGACAAAAAACCAATAAGTGGTCACGGAGCTGCCAAGAGTGAAGGCAGTAATGAGACAGAATTAGTTCTTACTGACAACTTGAAATTGCCTGGAACATTATAAAAATCAATCAGCCTGGGAAAAGCAGACTCACAGTGACCACTGGATGGTGTGATGTTTGCAATTTGTCTGGACACAAATTTAGAAAAGCCAGTGGAAATTTAGCCTAATACACAGCTTTTGGCTGATACAAAGCTTTTGAAGAGAGGTCTCAAAATTAGCTTCAACCATGGTTCTTTTTCTCCAGCACTCTTGAAATCAGTAGAACTGAAATTAGTTGATTACGCATTTCTCCAATTTAATATCAGTTGCTGTTTTGCTGTCCTTATAATGAATTATAAGAAGTTGTAGTGTCTTTTCCTATTGAATATTCCTTCTTGGATTGTTTTTCTGCTTTTTAAAATCCTCTCTAATGGCATTTAACACTACTGTTGTGGCCCTCAAGATTTTTTAAAAAGGTGATGGACAGGGAGGCCTGGTGTGCTGTGATTCATGGGGTCGCAAAGAGTCGGACACGACTAAACGACTGAACTGAACTGAGGAAACTTTCATCCTACTGAAGTTACTCTTCTAACAGTTGTGGTGGTTGCTGAGCATACAGGCACGCCTCAAAGAGTTTCAGCCGCTAGGCAGAAGCAGATGAGTCAGCCCTCAACTGCCATAGGTCTTTAGAGGTGTTTGTATTTGGTGGCTAAGTCTTTGCAGAGCAGGGATTGTGTTTGGTTACTAACTTTATCCCTGGAATGTGGCATTGATAGAGCTTTGTTAAATAGTTAAAAAAAAGAGACTCCCATGGAGGCTGATGTATTGAGAAAAGAAATTTCAGATACAGGAGAAAGCAAGCACAAAGTTGCAAGATTATGAACAGATCTTCAGTTATTATGTGATGGCCAGCTGGTGGAGGGCTGTGGGTCAAAGTGCCAGTGGAGGTGGGGCTAAGGCTGTAAAAGGCACCCTCTGAAGGCCATATGGAGCCGTGTAAGTTCATGCACACACAGTGAGTGCTCACAAATGTTTACTACATGACTGACTGAATGAATGGAAGGACTTCAGAATTTCTCCTGCCACTATGAAAAGTGGTCTGAAATGGGTGAGTGTGGAACAGAACTCTTATGGGGTGGAGGGATATTATTCCCCAGGGGACATTTGGTCATGTATGGAGATGTTTTAGGTTATTATAACTTGGAGGTTGTTATTGGCATCTAGGTACGTATCTAAGAACACAGAGGACAGCTCCTACCCCCACACTCCAAAGTATCCCGCTCCTAATGGAGATAATGCTGAGGTTGAGAAAGCCAGGTCTAGAATGAGAAAGTCCTTAGCACACAGGTTGCAACGTTACTGAAACTACAATTGAAATATATAGAGAAAATGTTTCTTAAATTTGCTTAAAGCTGGTCTAATATTCCTCAAGAGCCCCACTTACCAGGTTGAAGGAAAAAAAATTAATACCATTAAGTCTAATGTGGCTTAGAACTGGGTAGGCTCCAATAAGTGTAAAGTCCCTTTACAGAGTGATTTGTCTTTGGGGGATAATTGCATAATCTCTTCTGTTGCAATATCCTCTCCTTCATTTTGTCCGATCTTCTCCAATTTAGTATCAGTTTATGAGGCGGGCTCATGAGATCTCACAGAGCCAGGAAAATTCTCTGAAGAACTCAGGGGCCACTGCTGGATAGAACTGCCATCTTATGATTTTCAACCTAGAGTGGCCCAGCAGTATCTTTTTTTATTTACATATTTGAGTTCCATGTAAGATTTTGAGAAAAGGGCTGTTCTGCGAAAATAAAATTTAAAAACTACTGATCCAAAACACCTTTGAGGCTATCTGCACTGGAATGTGAATTAAAGGCTTAGATTGCTGTCCTGTGACACATCAAGGCATTTTTATGGGTGTCATGACATTTGTTTCTACATTTTGTTCCTGAGAATTGGACTGCTCAGACCTTTCAGTCATGTCCAATTTTGTCATCATTGTGTAGATGTGGATAAAATCTTTCATCATGGTCAATATGTTCTTTACAAATGTAGCAATTTCTCGTTGAAAACTGCCCTCCTAAGGGAACATAATAGATTTCATGGTTCCCCATTGAAGAGGGAGGGTGCTAACTAGCCATGTGGCTCCAAGTACATCATTACAGTAACTACTTCCTTTTGAGGAATAAAGAGCTGGTATTACAACCTGAAAATTCCATTTTAATACCAATAAAAAATTTTTCACACTTGTTCTGTGAATAAAGTTTCTTCAGTAACTCCTTCTGTGTTGCTGAGTCTCTTCTGTTTCACCCATGAGATTAGGACAGTGAAGTGAGAGAAACCTTTTGAAACAGGGCTGCAGAGGGTTTCTGATGAGGAATTAATAGCAGTGTGAATTACTGTGACTGTAATAGCAGTCAGTATTTATTGAGTGCTTATTTTGATCTAAGCATTGCTTTGAGCACATCTCATTTATTAACTTACATCCTAACCATAGCCCTACAAACAGTTGCTGAGACAGGGAACTGAGACATGAGGAGGTCAAGGTCACACTTGACCAGACTCCAGTTCAAACCCCTGTGGTCTGGTTCCAAGGTTCAAGTGCAGGGTTTCCTGCATGTACTGATTTTTCTCTCTGCTTTAATGCTCTCAGGGTTAGTATCATCCATCTGCCTACACTAGAAAAGCAACATCGTGTCATCAGTGTCCTTAAGCAAAGATCTGGAACACTTAAACCTCCCTGCCATGCTCTTTAATTATCTGTTTTGGCGTGGAGGGATGACATTCAGTGAAAATTTTTCAACAAGAGATCAAGTTGTAAGTGCCAGAACTCTTCTCATTTTATGATCATCACATTGTCATGGGCCATCCTCCCTGGATTTGTGTGGCTCAGGGATGAGGGTCTAGCAGAGCATTGGTGGTTCATTCATCCATGAATTTAGAAAATATTTAAAATCCATGTTGGACACAGCACATGCCAGCATTGTGGACTATAGAGAGAGATGGCTGCTTCTCCCAGAAGGATTTGTTACATTTGATGAAGAAAGAGGATGCACATTGATTAAGCACCAGCTATATACCAAGTACAGTGCTAGGCATTTTACATTTGTTCTTATTGAACTCTTCTAATAACCTTGAGAGGTAGGTACTATTTCCATCTGATGGGTGAAAATCAATCTCGGAGACTGAAGCAACTGTTTAAAGTCACACAGTCAATAAAGGGCAAAGCCAGGGATCAAACCCTGGAGTAGATTAAAGAAGAAAAAGTTTTAATGAGATCTGTTGTGTGTAGATCTTTCCACATCTAAAGAAAAGAAGAGCCAGTTAGTTCTGGAGAACAGTGTTTTTTCAAACCACTTTCCATGGAATTCATTTCAGAAGATCTTCCTCCTAGAGTAGTATAGGGGAACCAAATTGTTTGGTAGCTCAGTATGAGAAGTGGCATGCTATTTTCTTCTCAGTGGTTCACAGTGCTCATTAGCATGGTGAGACCTGCAGAAGTACTGCAGAAGGAAATTTTTTGACTTTGTTTAATCCACTGATTGTTTCCCAAACTTCCAAGGTGATCAGCAGAAGACCACTTTGGGAAATTGTGGTTTGAAGGAAGGAAGCCTTCGGGCGAGAAGCAAGAATATGGTTAAACTGCCACTGGATAATTAAAGCTTCCTTGGGTCACATGAGATGCTGAGTGAGAAGGGCTCCAAACCTCAGAGCCTAAACTCTTCTCTGCCAGGACTAATTCTGCCTGTACAGTCATATTTGCTGCCTGTGTGTATGTGTGTGTGTCTGTGCATGTGTGCATGCGTGCATGCATGTGTGTCTGTTCCCAGGGCAGGAGAACCAGGCCTGGTCGTCAGGGGTTTGCTTCCAGTTCAGGTATGTGACCCAAGCCCGATATGACTGTCAGAATGGAGACCTGTCCATTGGCTGGGATTGTGTGGCCAGTGTGCTGACCTTTGTCGCCACCTGCAGAGAATCTGCCTGAAAATGGGTGTGACAAAAAGGAAAGCAGCGGACTTGTAAAGCTACCTGAAACAAGTGGTTCGTGTGAAGCCCGTGGGTGGTTTTTGACTGGTGATTTTAACCATCAAAATGTTTAAGGTGGGTAGGGTTGACTGCCCTCTAACCTTACTTCCTGATGATAGGGAAAGCAGGTCTCACAAAAATGTTATCACACAGGTAGATACCTAATAAGTGTATGTAAGTGCGAGCAGGAGCCATAAAGTTTGATGTATTCTATTAGCTTTACAAATTTAGAAATCTTGATTTTTTTTCAGGTCTGTAGTAAAGAGGCTGGTCTCCTTTTTTTTTTTTTTTTTTTTTGATGTTTTCTGACAACTTCTTAGCATCCTTCCTTCCTCTTCCCAATGTGTGGGTAAGGGTCAGAAAGCCTGGGTATTCCTTCCTTTGTTGCTGGAGTGGGGTTGGGGGTGGATTCAAACCACTCAAGCCTCTTTCTTTGTGCCAACCCTGTCCCCGGCCCCACTCCCTAAGCATAATAAGAACGCAAGCCAGTCTTCTATTTTTCAGTCTTGACCTCCAAATCCAATTTTGGATAAGAGTCCATCCTGTGTCTGCAGAGTGGCCACATCAAGGTCTTTGCTTAGAAGGTTTGCTTGAGGCAGAGATAATGATATCCTACAGGCAGGATTCTTTTCCATTAAGTGAACGTGAAAGTCGCTCAGTTGTGTCTGATTCTTTGCAACCCCATGGACTATACAGTCCTTGGAATTCTCCAGACCAGAATAGTGGATTGGGTAGCTGTTCCCTTCTCCAGGGGATCTTCCCAACCCAGGGATCGAACACAGGTCTTCTGCATTGCAGGCAGATTCTTTACCAGCTGAGCCACCAGGGAACCCCCAAAATACTGGAGTGGGTAGCCTATCCCTTTTCCAGGGGAATCTTCCCGACCCAGGAATTGAACCAGCTCTCCTGCATTGCAGCGGATTCTTTACCAGCTGAGCTACCATTAGGATCTGCATAAATAACCAGAAATCTGCCAGACCTGTAGCTTGACACATGCCTGGTTTGGGATGAAGCACTGGGAGGGGATCACTGGGGGTAAAAGCCCTACGTCTCGCAGAAATGATATACCAGCATTTTTCTTGCAGGGGGAGGAATGCCTCAAATATTTGCTAGTCTGCATATTTTTGAATATCTTTAACTCCACCATTAATAACTCATTCTTAACATTCATCATGTTAATTGATTAGCCCCTGTCTTCTTAGTCTCACTGTTAATTGGCAAAGCCTTGGTGTTGATAGAAATTTGGATAATTGAAATGTGTGTCATTGTCTCTTGTAGGTTCTTTTTGTATAATGTTTCTATCAATATTAGGGCTACAGATTGTCCTTAGAATTGAAGTTGAACCAACAGACATGATTTCACATGTCTTTGCTGAAGGATTTAAAAACAACTGATCTTCTAACATTTGACCTTTGTAGAGACCTTGGGTCCAGTTATGCCTGATGCTACATCTTTTCATGAACTTGACAATTACATGAGCCAATGAATTCCTTCTGTATTTCAGCTTAAGCTGGTATGAGGTGGTTACCTGTCAGTTACTCCTAAAATACTTTTGAACAACATAGAGAGCTAGAAATTCAGAGTAGAGTCTTTTAGGTGTCCCTCCTATCCTCCTGTCCTCCTTCTCAATTTTCTCTAGCTGAACAGTTTCTGATAATTGTGTAACTGAATTTTTAAGGAAAATAGTAAAACTTCCAGTGTTCTTATCCAAACCCAGTTCTTAGTGGCGTAAAATGCAAATTCTCCTCAGCTGCAGTGTTAAGTATTGTTCTGAATTTCAAAGCTGCCTTAGTGAAGCCATGTTCCAGCTTTA
The DNA here is from genome assembly GCF_049115385.1 of Moschus berezovskii. Classification (NCBI taxonomy): domain Eukaryota; kingdom Metazoa; phylum Chordata; class Mammalia; order Artiodactyla; family Moschidae; genus Moschus; species Moschus berezovskii. Next base: position 61,552,867 of record NC_142466.1, read on the forward strand.
TTTACCCCCACCCCAAGCCAAACTCCATGGATTGGCTCTTTGTTAAATAACTTCCTTAGAAGATTGAAGCACTGTGACGAAAATGGAAAGCTTTCCTCAGCCTCAGAGCACATGTTAACAGCACAGGAGGTACAAGGGTCCTCAGAAATAAAGATCATTACAAAAGAGTATGCTTGTTTGCTTTTCATGCAAATCAGCATTTCCAGAGGACTCCAAAGTTTAAAAAAACAACTGAGGTTAAAAAATGACAGAGCGCTCTCCAGATAAATCCCTGCCTCTGTTCCGGGGTGAAAATCTAGTTTTTTCTGTGAGGTTTCTGCCTTTTTGGCTTATGGAGTCATTCAGTATTGATAAGAGGAAGAAAAGAAAAAGTGGTTCAAAAATCTTCACACAAAAACATGAGGTGGGCCCAGGGGAATTTGTGGAATACCACTGGTTCTGGTGACCAACAGCAGTTTGGGGGCATTTCTGATGCTTAAATGCAAGGTGTTGTGTTCTGCACTCATAAAGTGATGGAAGGAGAGACAGACATGCTTCCATGGACCTGGCCCTTCAATGGGAAGATGGGCAATGAGCAGGGGAAGGGATGCATGAATAGCATTATTTTTACAGTTGAGCCATGAAATTAAAAGACGCTTACTCCTTGGAAGGAAAGTTATGACCAACCTTGATAATATATTAAAAAGCAGAGACATTACTTTGCCAACCAAGGTCTGTCTAGTCAAGGCTATGGTTTTTCCCATGGTCATGTATGGATGTGAGAGTTGGACTGTGAAGAAAGCTGATTGCCGAAGAATTGATGCTTTTGAACTGTGGTGTTGGAGAAGACTCTTGAGAGTCCCTTGGACTGCAAGGAGGTCCAACCAGTCCATTCTAAGGGAGATCGATCCTGGGTGTTCATTGGAAGGACTGATGCTAAAGCTGAAACTGCAATACTTTGGCCATCTCATGTGACGAGTTGACTCACTGGAAAAGACTCTGATGCTGGGAAAGGTTGGGGGCGGGAGGAGAAGGGGATGACCGAGAATGAGATGGCTGGATGGCATCACTGACTCTGTGGACATGGGTTTGAGTGAACTCCAGGAGTTGGTGATGGATAGGGAGGCCTGGCGTGCTGTGATTCATGGGGTCGCGGAGAGTCAGACACGACTGAGTGACTGAACTGAACTGAACTGAACTAGTGCTTCACAGTCCAACTCTCACATCCATACATGACCACGGGAAAAGTCATAGCCTACACAAGACGGACCTTTGTTGGCAAAGTAATGTCCCTGCTTTTTAATATGCTACCTAGGTTGGTCATAACTTTCCTTCCAAGGAGTAAGCGTCTTTTAATTTCATGGCTGCAGTCAGCATCTGCAGTGATTTTGGAGCCCAAAAAGATAAAGTCTGACACTGTTTCCACTGTTTCCCCATCTATTTCCCATGAAGTGATGGGACCAGATGCCATGATCTTTGTTTTCTGAAAGTGGAGCTTCAAGCCAACTTTTTCACTCTCCTCTTTCAGTTTCATCAAGAGGCTCTTTAGTTCCTCTTCACTTTCTGTCATAAGGGTGGTGTCATCTGCATATCTGAGCTTATTTGATATTTCTCCTGGCAATCTTGATTCCAGCTTGTGCTTCTTCTAGCCCAGCGTTCCTCATGATGTACTCAGCATATAAGTTAAAAAAGCAGGGTGACAATATACAACCTTGACGTATTCCTTTTCCTATTTGGAACCAGTCTGTTGTTCCATGTCCAGTTCTAACTGTTGCTTCCTGACCTGCATACAGGTTTCTCAAGAGGCAGGTCAGGTGGTCTGGTATTCCCATCTCTTTCAGAACGTTCCACAGTTTATTGTGATCCACACAGTCAAAGGCTTTGGCATAGTCAATGAAGCAGAAATAGATGTTTTTCTGGAACTCTCTTGCTTTTTCAATGATCCAGCGGATGTTGGCAATTTGATCTCTGGTTCCTCTGCCTTTTCTAAAACCTGCTTGAACATCTGGAAGTTCACAGTTCACATATTGCTGAAGCCTGGCTTGGAGAATTTTGAGCATGACTTTACTAGCGTGTGAGATGAGTGCAATTGTGCGGTAGTTTGAGCATTGCCTTTCTTTGGGATTGGAATGAAGACTGACCTTTTTCAGTTCTGTGGCCACTGATGAGTTTTCAAAATTTGCTGGCATATTAAGTGCAGCACTTTCAGAGCATCATCTTTCAGGATTTGAAATAGCTCACCTGGAATTCTATCACTTCCACTAGCTTTGTTCGTAGTGATGCTCTCTAAGGCCCACTTGACTTCACATTCCAAGATGTCTGGCTCCAGGTGAGTGATCACGCCATCTTGGTCGTGAAGATCTTATTTGTACAGTTCTTCTGTGTATTCTTGCCACCTCTTCTTAATATCTCCAGCTTCTGTTAGGTCCATACCATTTCTGTCCTTTATCGAGCCCACCTTTGCATGAAATGTTCCCTTTATATCTCTACTTTTCTTGAGATCTCTTGTTTTTCCTATTCTATGTGAGAGTTGGACTGTGAAGTAAGCTGATCGCCGAAGAATTGATGCTTTTGAACTGTGGTGCTGGAGAAGACTCTTGAGAGTCCCTTGGACTGCAAGGAGATCCAACCAGTCCATTCTCAAGGAGATCAATCCTGGGTGTTCATTGGAAGGACTGATGCTAAAGCTGAAACTCCAATACTTTGGCCACCTCATGTGATGAATTGACTCACTGTAAAAGACTCTGATGCTGGGAGGGATTGGGGGCGGGAGGAGAAGGGGACTACAGAGAATGAGATGGCTGGATGGCATCACTGACTCGATGGACATGAGTTTGAATGAACTCCAGGAGTTGGTGACGGACAGGGAGGCCTGGCATGCTGTGATTCATGGGGTCGCAAAGAGTCGGACACGACTGAGCAAATGAACTGAACTGAACTGAACTGAACTAGTGCTTCAAAGAAAACAAATTGTGCTGGACCTGTTGGGGGTGACAGGATTGGGTTGACTGAACTGAGGGAGTGGGGAGGGAGGAGTCAGCTTCCTCTTGAGGTAAGCCGGTGAACCTTCATATGAGTCAGGGGACTAGTGATCCATTTGTCTGCACACCTGAATTTTTTCTAGTAACAAGTAGCCTAAGAGAATGGTATCTTACTGTGGGCTTATTAGACATGAGAATCAGTAGGTAGACTTATCAGCTCATCATTTAACAACTGGTTGGGGGAGGTAATTATTAAAACCTTGTATTGTGTACTGAGCACTGGGAATATGACATTGAGACTGGATTTGAAGGTCATTTAGGGCCTGACTACTGGACGTGTGGTCCACTGACAGGCAGTATTGGCATCTCAGGGAGCCTGTTAGAAATGTAGACTCTCAGGCCCCACTCTGGGCCTGCTGAATCAGTCTGCTTTTCAAGTAAGATCCTGGTGACTCATGATTTGAGACACCTTAACACTGAAGCACTGGTTTAGGCAACAGTTAGCAATGAGTGGATCTGGAACCTGCCCTCATCCAGATCTTGAGTTTGCTGATGGAGACAGACATGCAAATACTTGACGATCTAGTGCGAAAGCTACAAACAAGCAATGGGTGGTGGGGTGGGTGGGCTATGAATGTGGAAGAGGGTGTGAGTTATGCTCATGAGGCACGGGTAGGGGAGGAAGGTCAGGGAAGGCTCCCAGAGTAATGTCACCAAAGCTGTGACTTCTAAATGGGGAAAAGCCACACAGATTTGTGTTTGAGGCACTAAGGCAGGGGGTCTCCAACTTCCGGGATATAATGCCTGATGATCTGAGGTGGAGCTGACGTAATAAGTAGAAATAAAGTGCACAATAAATGGAATGTGCTTGAATCATCACAAAACCATCTCCTGTCTCCCAGGACTGTGGAAAAATTGTCTTTCACGAAACTGGTCCCTGGTGCCAAAAAGGTTGGGGCCTGCTGCACTAAGGGACTTGTGGGAAGATGGAGTAGGGGAGGGTGAAGCAGAGTTCAGGAGGCCAGTGTTCCAGAGGAGGCAAGAAGTACCTGTATCCTTGTGGTTGGGTTTGCCCTGGTTTGGGGGGCCTTGGGAGGACGACTTGAAGGTTGAGGAGAAGACAGTAAAGAGCAGGCAGGCCTGGAAGGCTTGAAAAGAATATGGTGCATTTTCTTGATGCTTGAGCTGGCTGAACTCAATCTTACTCAGAAACCTGGGGGTTTCCCCCTTTGTAATGATTATGGACTCCCCCCAGCTGGCCTGCTCCTTGTCTCTGCACAGATCTGCTCTGTCCGCATGTAGAAGTTAGAGGTGTGCTGACCCAGCTCAGAGCTAAGTGCTCTGATATGGGTTTTAGTGTAGCTAGTGGGAGAGGTGGAAGAGGAGGACAGGCTGGCTTCTACAGTTGGCAAATCACCACTCCTCCTTTCTGCTCTGGGTTTCTGGCTCATAAACACATGTAGTCTTCCTCAGAGTGTTGGAGAACTTTCAAGGAAAGGAGGAAAAACAGTACCATTGATTGTTTGCAATTTAGTGATTCTGTATTCAGCAGACAGGAAGAACAGCTCTGAGATCGAATGCCTGTTGCCAGGGACCAAGTCTAAATGTCTCCATGACTTTATTTTAGAACAGTGGTTTTCCAAACCTTTTTTTTTTTTTTTAAACAGAACTAAAAAAATTGTTTCATGTACTTAACTATTATGCTGAGCGGTGCTCCTGCTGCTGTTGGGGGTTGGGGAGGATGGTGATCATCCGTCTCTCCCACAGTGGGCCTCCTACTTACCAAGAAGAATTGTAGAACCACAGGGTTCTTGAGACACCAGTTGGAAATCAGTGTTTTGGTATAAAAAGAAGATAGGTCTACTCAACTCCTGTTGCATATCTGCATATATATATATAT